>NC_081411.1:517176170-517505753 GCF_030272615.1 Cryptomeria japonica
TAAATGCAATGTTGATTCTGAGAACACAGATGCATTTCTGCCCTTCACAGACGTGGTTATATGACACAGACGCTATTCTGTCAAACACAGACGCGTTTCTGCAAAATTTGTGCAATTTTTTTCCAATCTGTGAAGTTGCTTTGTTGTGACCAAATCTGAATGTTTGACTGTTTTTCATGACAAGAGGACACAGTGTTGATGAGGACTCAATGTTTGCAAGTGTTTAGACTCAAAATGACTCAAAAAAAGTGTGTTGTTTGATGTAAAATATTTTGCATACACTTGAAGACACAAAAGACACAATGTTTTGATGTTTGGTCTTGAATATTTGAATGTTTAAAATAAGTCAAGCACAATTCTTATGGCTGGCCAAGACAATAGTTGTTGATCCCACATGGAGTTTCCCCCGAGGCTACGCTATTCAGAGTGGATACTTAGATGCTTGACCCCACTAGCTCCACCCTCGACACTCACTTCTCAGGGCAGCCAAGCATCAGTCCCCATAAAAACTCCTCGTGGTGAACTTTGTATCTCTACTAAGAACCGTATGTGTGTGGGCCGCTACCAAAGGTCTGACCTCTTGCCCCAACAACTAGAAGGATTTTGGCTTCTAAAACAAAAAGGTGCTAGTAAAGGCATCCACTCGTGTGGCCATACATGCGGCACTTTCAACTCTGTAAATATAGAAGGCTCCCAGCCAGTAGGGGTTACGCTTTACAAATGATCAAATAAATTTGATCAAACAGGTTTATGGGGAGACATAGTGTCGGTATGAACTAATCAGCACATGTTATTCATAGTTTTCACCATGAATACAGTTATTTATAGTGGTTTGGAAGAAGATGGCTTTTCTTTTGCTACCACTTGGGTCGTTCTCTCCTCACTAGTAGTCCTAATGACCACATGGGGAGACATGCCCTCTAAAGATTAAACAAAAAGAGCCTATTTCTCAAGACACAAAAGATAATGATTCAATTTTAATGCACCAATTGAAGTGTTTGCTAGTCTATGAAAACA
This sequence comes from Cryptomeria japonica, assembly GCF_030272615.1. NCBI lineage: Eukaryota > Viridiplantae > Streptophyta > Pinopsida > Cupressales > Cupressaceae > Cryptomeria > Cryptomeria japonica. The sequence continues at coordinate 517,177,188 of NC_081411.1, forward strand.
AGGCACACAATAAAGATCAAAAACCCTTGCCAAGGTCCTACAACAAAGATTTGTTAGTAGTTTGGATTGTTTCAAATGATAACCCCTTCCTGCAGGCACACAAGTTAGGTAAATTTTCGATCCAAAAGACTTTGTAAAATAGGGGCCTTCAACAAAACGATTTTGCTTTCAAGACAAGCTGCACCAATTTCGTTAGCTAGATTTGAAAATGTTAGCTCAAAATAAAACAAATCTGAAAAACCGAATGACTAAAAATTGAATCAATGAAAACCCCAAAATGAAATCAGTGCACACAGACGCGGTTACCATAAACACAAACGTGGCTTCTGGACACAGATGTGCTTCTATGAAACATAGACGTAGCTCTGGAACGCAGATGCGACTTCTGGATGCAGACACGCCTAAAAACCCCACAGACACGCCTAGGGAACACAAACACGATTTCTGAAATCTGCAAAAATATAAAATACTGTCAAGGGTGTGGATGCGATCCTAGATGTCGCAGATGCAGCAAAAAACCAAAAAACATGATCCAAAAGTACGCAGACGCAAAAATACCAAAATACTGTCAAAAATGTCAGATCTGCAACTTCAAAACACAAAATCTGCAACAAGGATGTTAAATGCAAAAGAGACAAGAGTCCCACTGGGCGTGCCAAAATGTATACGGTGAAAATGGATAACAACAATGATGAAAGACTAAATGAATTCAACCACAAAACCCTAGCCTAACAACAACAAAGATCCACCATAACATATGAAGATTACCTAAGACAATGCAAATCAAATGAAATCACAAAGATTATACCATCACATGTCCAATAGAGTTTGGATCTCCATTCTTCCTATCTCCATTGATCTTGCTTGATATATTTGCTCTCAGATTTTATGTGCACAAGAGCTCAACAAAGAACGAAATGTGGTTGCAAGTAGGCTCGCATATGAGAAACATAGTGTAGTCAAGTGCATAATTGAGTTAGCCAGTTAGGGTTTGATAATAAAGGAAGCATCTCCTTATATAGAAGACACTATATGAAATGGAGGGATAAGATTGAGAGGTGTAAAAAGAGGTCGGCTATAATTAAAGGGTAGGTAGAGAAAATAATAAAATAATGAAAGGGGTAGGTAGTGTATGAATTAAGAGATGAATGGCATGTGTCATGGGTAGAAAAGGCTAATGAATTAATTAAATAAATAAAGATTCATTTAATTAATAGAAGAAGTGGGATCAATTAAATAAATAAGATATTTATTTAATTTAAGAAAAGGATAATTTAAATAAATAATTGTATTTATTTAAATGAGAAATAAGGCTAGAAGAGGCTAAATGAATTAATTAAATAAATAAGGATTTATTTAATTAATAGAAGAATTAGGCTAAAGTAATTAAATAAATAAAATATTTATTTAATTAGACATGACAATTTTCGGTGTCTACACTATGTACAATGAAAGTCTTGAGGGTAATATGGCAAAGATCATCAAATGTTAAAGAGGACAACCCAAACATGATGAAGAATCATTATCAACAACATACAAAAGAAAACAACAATCATGAATAAAAATCATGGGGTATTTTGATAACACACTAGTACATTTGGGCCTAATTTCTGACGGCTAATTGTCGGAAGTCCGACAACACCACGTCGGACTTCTGACCAATTTAACCATCGAAAACTCATTGTCGGTCTTCCCGATGATACCATTTGTGTTGGACATTCGACGACATTATGAACTCTTCTGACTGCGGCTATATTTGCTCCCCCTACCAAAAATTTCAGTGGATTACTGTCATAATTCTGACGGACGCTATGTTTGCTGCTCGACGACTGTCTGATCTGGAAGTGATGTCGGAGATACAACATCCTTGTCAGATGTTTCTTTAGTTGTCATTAGAATTCCGATGGTGTCAGATGATGTGGGTTAGACGGCTTTGTCATCGGTACATGAAAGCATTGAATGAGTTCTACTTTTAAAAATTGCATAAAACATTTATTATTTATTTGATTAAGTGTTATTTGCAAAAGAAGATTATCAATGATGTTTCCTTTCTCCAAGAATTGTTTAGGATCTTTCTGTCAGATAATATGTAACATCTAATGACTAAATATTTTCTTTAAAAATGCTTATTTTATTTAATTATCATCTAAGCGTGAATCAAAATTTATATCTGTACGAAAGTATAACATACAAGCTGAAGACTCGTGCAACTAAATTTCATAAAAGAAAGCAAGCATGCATTATCTTGAATGACATGGAAACAAGCTCATCAGCTGCCTAGAAGAGAGCAATTGGAGAAAAGCAAAGGAAAGTGTTAAAGGGTGATAAATACATAGAGAGCATGCAATACAAACAAACAATGTCTGGAGTGTGTGATCTGATGTCTCTAATTTATGTTCGGAGGGACTAACTGGTTTTGGAGTTCCTGCAAAACCTATTGGGCAATGCTTGGAGGAAATCAATGTGTTCATGCAAGGAGCACCTTTTTTCTATTATGAGAATGATGCTTTTGCACTGAAGGATATTTTGAAGGCAATATTCAAAAATTTCTATAGTGTGGAACCAGAGTTGGCGGACTTGAAGTAATTTTCAGCTTTCAGAAGACCAAGAGGTTATGTACACAATCTCCTAATAGAAGGGAGATTTCAATAATTACCTCTCCCCCCCATGACTATTCAGGAAGCACTTTCTTAGACAAAGGACTATTGGCCTCCATGGGATCAAAGAAAAAAATTGAAGCATAGACTCTAGACGATGTGGTGGTGTCCTTCGTGAAGAACTCTGCACTATAATTGAAAATTCATGAGGGAAACTGCAAGATAGTGAACATAAATACATTCTTGAAAAGTGCAAAGAATGGAACTTGGTTTGGGTGGGGCTAGGTTAGGTGGATCCTCTAGAGGTTGACGAGATAGAAATAATATTAGGATTTGAAAAAGATCACACTTGTGGAACTTCGTGTGCGACTAATCGATTGCCTTGTTTGGGTAATGCATTCCAAATAGATACAGTTGCATACCATTTATCTGTCTTGATTAGAGCCTTTTATCAAATTAAAGTATGTTCTCTTCTATCTTCTATTGGTGGAGAATAGGTTGCATTGCATCGACCTAAAATACATATTTTCGTAGATACAACACAAGTTAAATGTATCCCAGGTCGATGCAAAGCAACCTCTTCTCCAGAGATCACCAGAAAATAGAGAAAGAGCTTTAATTTAATGCCATTAGGATAAAAGGCTTTAATCAAGATAGATAAATGGTATGCAACTGTATCTATTTGGAATGCATTACCCAAACAACACAATCGATCAATCGCACACGAAGTTCTATGAGTGTGATCTTTTTTAAATCCTAATATGATTTCTATCTTGTCAACCTCTAGAGGAGCCACTTGACCTGGCCCCACCCAAACCAAGTTCCACTCTTCACACTTTTCAAGAATGTATTTATGTTCACTATCTTGCAGTTTCCCTCATGAATTTTCAATTATAGTGCAGAGTTCTTCACGAAGGACACCACCACATTGTCTAGAGTCTATGCTTCAAATTTTTTCTTTGATCCCATGGAGGCCAATAGTCATTTGTTTGAGGAAGTGCATCCTAAATAGTCATGGGGGGGAGAGGTAATTCTTGAAATCGCCCTTCTATTGGGAGATTGTGTACATAACCTCTTGGTTTTCTGAAAGCTGAAAATTACTTTGAGTCTGCCAACTCTGGTTCCACACTATAGAAATTTTTGGATATTGCCTTCCAAATATCCTTTGATGCAAAAGCATCATTCTCATAATAGAAAAAAGGTGCTCCTTGCATGAACACATTGATTTCCTCCAAGCATGGCCCAATAAGTTTTGCAGGAACTCCAAAACCAGTTAGTCCCTCCGGACATAAATTAGAGACGTCACATCACACACTCCAAACATTGTTTGTTTGTATTGCATACTCTCTATGTATTTATCACCCTTTAACACTTTCCTCTTCTTTTCTCCAATTGCTCTCTTCTAGGCAGCTGATGAGCTTGTTTCCATGTCATTCAAGATAATGCCTGCTTGCTTTCCTTTACGAAATTTACTTGCACATGAGTCTTCAACTTGTATGTTCTGCTTCCGTACAAATATAAATTTAAATTCACCCTTAGATGATAATTAAATAAAATAAGCATTTGTAAAGAAAATATTTAGTCATTGGATGTTACATATTATCTGATGGAAAGATCCTAGATCCAATTTTTGGAGAAAGGAAACATCATTGATAAATTTTTTTTCAAATAACACTGAATCAAATAAATTAAAAAATGTTTCATGTAATTTTTAAAAGTAGAACTCATGCAATGCTTTCATGCACCGACGACAAAGCCATCTGACCCACACCATTATCCATAATAGAACAAATCAATATAATAGGCTATTATAAAGAATATATACAAAAATATGAAAGAACATTAAATTACCATTACAAACCCATAAACCATTAAATAGTGAAAATAGATATAAATTTGTAAATGTCTCCCTACAAACACCACAACCATAACCAAAACAAAAAAATTCTTACCTGCAAAAACTAAGTAGCTGGTGAGTTGCAAGTCTACAACATCTCTCAGATGATCGAACCATTTCTTAATTTTGTTCTTCTGATTAGTCAATGGATTTAGTTGCATGTACAAGTTTTCTATTTGAAGCCTTCCATTTCCCTATATTTGAGACTTAATAAAATTCTTGTGAGTAGAATGGTGAAGTTTATCACCCAAACAAATCATATGCAAGGGAGACAATCACTTAAGGTGCATCTGACCTTGAGACATTGATACCCACTTTAGCATGTCACATCCTAAATTGATAAGACTCATGATTGGGACCCAAAATATGACCCCTCATTTCTTGCCTCATGTGTGAGAAAAAATTCAAACACTTTATGTATGATTAGATATAAAAGGAAGCCTACCCTGTCATTTGAAGGGGTCTACCTACAATTCAAGTGATCTCTTAATTATATAATCAATTAAATTCCAAGTGAACAAGCAATCAAGCTTTCATCAAGCATTGAAGGAGAATTCAAGTAAAGCACAACATTCATGATCAATAGTCTGCATGACATCCTAAAACCTTGTGTGAGGATTCAAGAAAGATTCATCAAGGTATCATGTTCAATTTTAAGCATTTTTAGATTAGATCTAAAGGGATCATTTTAAAGAGGGAGGAAGAGATCTTTTCCTAAAGATGTCTACCTCCAAAAATAGAGGAGATATTTAATAAAGATATCATCTTTTAAATTAAGAAATAGGCAGGAGATTAAGAATACAAACCTTCCATATTGCACACTTCAAGGTATATTTAAAACAATTTGACCTATTCCCCATCAACAAACCTATTTTCATCATTTTGTGTGTAGGAAATTGATTCAGGAGTTACGTGTGAAGAATTTGGCAAAGTAAATGATGACAATCAAACTCAAATTTTATCTGTCTTGAAATCCTTTTATCTTGATGACATTAAATTAAAGTTCTTTCTGTATTTTATGGTGATCTTTGGAGTAGAGATTTCTTTGCATCGACCTGGGATACATTTAACTTGTGTTGTATCTGCAGAAATATGTATCATAGGTTGATGCAATGCAACCTCTGCTCCACCAATACCAGATAGAAGAGAAAGTACTTTAATTTAATGCCATCAAGATAAAATGCTTTCAAGACATATATTAGGTATAAAAGGAAGCCTACCCTATCATTTGAATGGGCCTACCTACAATTCAAGTGATCTCTTAATTATAAAATCAATTCAATTCCAAGTGAACAAGCAATCAAGCATTGAAGGAGAATTCAAGCTGGTGTAGGTGCATTTGGAAGACCAAAGGACTAAATGAAGCCATTAAAGACTTTTGAAAGTCTTAGGAGTGAAGAGACAATCAATTATGATGTCTTAAGGTCCATTATGGCCTTTAATGATGAAAATTATAATAAGTTTGTAATTTGTCCTAAAGGGCTTGGTAAGGACCTTTGGACCAACAAAAAGATGTAATAGGAATTTATGGCTTAGGGAGTCTAGAAGAGTTTAGGAAAGTTAAATAAATAATTTCATGACCTTGTGTGTCAGAAATTAAGAGTTTTTGATCAAATGGTTGATGCAATGGTTTGTACGACAGAGAATGTTGGTGTACGGACTGGGACAAGCAATAACAACAAATTTTTGTTTTCTTGAAATTCTTTGGTGTTTTGGCTTATGATAACTTTGTCTTGAGTGTGTATTCAAATTACTAATGCATTGAAGAGACCTTGAACATCTTATTTGCAAGGAAGATGAACTGATAATCCATTTGTCTCAGACTTTAGACTAGTTGCATTAACTGTTCTAACAAATTTGTGCAATTTGGCATTTGATTTGGTTGATTTACAATGAGAATGGTGATTCCATGAATGTAAAAGGCCTAATATTCATGGGATGGCACTCCTCTAACATGTACAATAAATTACTAACAGGTTGATGTGCAGATTGGGTGGAGAACCGGGGTGATCACCAAAACATTGAATGTAAGAGTGGAGAAATGGCTTGCTAAGGAGCAGTAGTAGCAAACCCACCTTAAGGAGGGGAAAATTTTATGATTGATAGTGTTTAGATATTTCAAATGAAAGGTGAATCCATCATCATTTGGATGTTATAGTGTTTGGAAGAGGGGTATATGAGAAACCCTAATTTTAAGGGTTTGTGAGAGGCTAAATAAGGGATTTTTCATCTAAGAAGGTTAAAAATTGTAAATAATTTCATTTTACTTAGTTTTGAAACATATTAGATGATTGTTGAGAGTTTGGGTGTTAGGGAGTTAAAACATTATATACTTCCTTTGTAAAATTGTCATTTTTGGAGTTCAAAAACAGTGTATAGTTACAGGACAACATATACTTTCCAAAGAAACCATATGCAATCTTCTGTTATGTTGAAGAGAAGACAAATGGGTGTCTTAATATCCAAATTTTTTGTTTAGTTGTTTGGGAAAGTTGAGAGAAAACAATTAATTTTCCTCATTGGAGGGCTAATTGGGCAACTACGCCTAGAAGGCTAAAAAGAGGGCTTTGCACTTAAACAAGTTATTGGAGCCACAAAACCAATTAAAAAAAATTATTTGGAGGTAGTACAAACATTCCATACCTTTGGAATCATTTGAAAAAGTGTTGATTTGCATTTGACCTATTTGAGCCATTTGGGTGCTAGTAGGCCTAGGGGTTTGGACCTTGTATTTCCCTTATAAATATTAAAGGTTCATTTATCACACCCTTCCTCTACATCACAAGTTAAAGAACAACATTCATGATCAATTATAGTCTGCATGACATCCTAAAACCTTGTGTGAGGAATCAAGAAAGATTCATCAAGGTATCATGTTCAATTTTAAGCATTTTTAGATTAGATCTATCCTTTCCCTCAAAAGGAAAACATTATACTTCAAGGTTACTTCACAACTCGGGGTTTGACCTAGGAAATCCCCCATCAACAAACCTATTTTTCATCATTTTGTGTGCAGGAAATTGATTTAGGAGTTACATGTGAAGAATTTGGCAAAGTAAATGATGACAATCAAACTCAAATTTTGATGGCATGAAAAGGATAAGAGTAGGCCATTTCACACCTCCTAGTCCCAATAGTTTTTGACAACCTTTTGATAGTAGATTCTATGTACCATCCTAATCCAAAAAGCATTCATTTTGTCTACATCCGATAGTTATTGCTAAAATCAGTTTAAAGTGTATTCATTTAGGGACCTTTCATAAAATATTCTCAACTTACACATCATAAAAGGATCTTAAAATATTCATTGTTTATAATGATAACAATTTGGTTGTTCCATACAACTTCCTTTACTATTTTAAAAATATCATCAACCAAAATATTATGTAGCAGTAGTATGGAGTGCATTTCATCTATTTTATGCCCAAAGATTTCATCATACCACTTTCTTTTCAAAGGCGACTGATCAATTGCGCTATTTGGGTAATGCATTCCAAATAGATACAGTTGCATACCATTTTTCTGTCTTGAAATCCTTTTATCCTGATGGAATTAAATTATAATTCTTTCTCTATTTTCTGGTGATCTCTGGAGCAAAGGTTGCTTTGCATCGACCTGGGATACATTTAACTTGTGTTGTATCTGCGGAAATATGTATCCTAGGTTGATGCAATGCAACCTCTACTCCACCAATACTAGATAGAAGAGAAAGTACTTTAATTTAATGCCATCAAGATAAAATGCTTTCAAGACATATATTAGGTATAAAAGGAAGCCTACCCTATCATTTGAAGGGGTCTACCTACAATTCAAGTGATCTCTTAATTGCAAAAGAAAGGAAGAGATAGTTGTAAAAGAGATATTATGGAAACGTTACATGATTTAAATGAAGGCAACCAAAAGAATGCAGAGAGATAAAAAAAAATCTATAGAGAAACTATTTTACATACCTCAAATACAAAATTGAAGGGTGGAACAATAAAAAATGGCAAATCAAGGAAAGAATGAAAGATCCACACCAAATTCTTATACAATGCAATCCAGTTGAAGGATTTTCATTCAACACAAGATAGTGAAGGGGTCATTATGATGATTTATTTGAAGGTTCATAAGTTAAAGGTAGTCACTAACATATAAAGAGTGAATAAATTGAACAACCCGATGAATTGCCATCGTAGCATGAGGATGTATGATGTTAACAATAGCAAAATGATATTATGATGGTGGTGAAACTACAAAAAGTTTTGATCATATTTTTACTGAGCATGAAAGCAATCACCTTGAGCTCGTGAATGATAGGCATCATGTTGAGGCTCGATCAGTGCAAGGAGACATTTTGTGTATATGAAGTGGTTTCAATTAGCCATTTTGTGTATAAGTAGAGAGTAAAGGTCAATGTATTTGTTTATTTGCCTACAAAACAATGAAAGAGGTCCTAATCAAGGAACACACACATCCAAGCAAGGGGAGCATTTGAATTCAGGACAATTCTATACAAGAAAGGATATCAAGTTATAAAAGATAAAAATCAACAAAGGTAAAGTGGATCCTTAAAAAAGAGGAACAATTGACAACTATTATTCTTGCTCCACAATGTAGAGACAAGAAGAACTAGGCTATTACGTTGCCTCCCAAGTATGATTGCACATGAAATCGTAGTACCATGAATGACAATGAGCCCCTAATACGTAATTAAGCTACGAATGTCATATAGCAAGATAAAAAAATAATAGGTTTTAAATGTCATTTAGAAGGGATATGATGAGTGTATAACTCATTGTCACCTATTATTTAAATGTTACTAGAACTACAATAAGTTGTTGAATTTTAATCTCCAAATCATGACATTCATTAGTGGAATAGTTGATTATGCTTGAAAAAAGTATTGTCCTAATTTTGTTTATGGTTTTTTCTTCAATTTTTCAAGGGGAGAGTAATCAAGTTGGCTTTAAGAAACTCATACAAAATTATCTCTTGTTGTGATATTAAAAGTTGTTGGAAAAGTCATAGATATATTAGACAATGGGGGAGGGGATGTCAACAAAGGAGGAGGATAGAAACCTAAATCGGTGTATATCACTTAACAAACCACGTGATACTTAATCGATGTGTCTATCACATGCAAGACAACCGATACTAATTGGTATGTATTAGTTAAGCCCGATAAAAATCAATGTTCACAGTTAATATATTAACTGATATTAATTGGAGTGCATTGGTTAAGCCCGATAACAATCGGTGCTCATAGTTAATATGTTAGCTGATATTAATCAGAGTGCATTGGTTTTAATGTAAATTGATACCAGTCGGTATTCTGTGCTATGAGATTTACAACCGATGATTATCGGTAGTTAAGCATTGATCGAAATTTGCAAGTATGGTTGAATATATACAAATTTAAGAATGATCATCAAATGAAGGAACAATAGCTTGAAGTCTTCACCATAGTTTATCAATAGGATAGATGATTGAATGAGAGACTTCATTTATCTCTCATTCAATCATTTATCTTATCGAGGCTATCATGCATTAACATGATAGAGGGACCTTATATCAAATTAAGGAAGGCATGAGAGTGAAATATGTATTAGTGTAGTTATTATACTTTTTGAATATTTATCCTTAGTATCACCTAACAGCCAACCTTCACATAATGGATGAGGAGCAAGTTTGCACAAGAGAGAGAGAGAGAGAGATCACTAAATGTTAGAGAGCAGATTACATATGTTGACAGCCTTAAGAATAATTCACCTTAAGATTACATAATTGCTCAAAATACATATTGGACCTATCCTATCTACAAGTTACATTCAAATTGAAGGAATTAAAAGTTTGATATTTGTCCATGGTAAAGGAATTTATCGATTTAACAAACAATTATGTGTAAAATATGCAATAAACTCAAAAAAGTTAATTCTTGGTTAACAATATGTGTTGCACTTGCAAATTAATGTCAAAATGATTAACTTTTGAAGTCGTTATGATCTAGTTACACATAATATGTTTTTCTGATACAAGTAAACTGAAATCGCAAAACTAATAGATAACTATACTTGCTCTACTTTATTCTCAAGGTCATAACCAAACTTGTTGAGAGAAGTAGCATATGCATCAGTAATGCCAAGGTTTCTAATTGCATTTGTTAGTACACGTCCTTGAATATATTCAATTCATGATTGATTTCCAAGGACATAATTTAGTTCACCAAAAAACACCATGGAAATCCTCTTCGCCCTACCCCTGAATAGAGCAGCTCATTATCTCACCCAAGAAATAGAGAGCTACATAGAAGCCTGGGTTCTACTCCTGTTGGTGTCACTACCTTTGTTTCCTTTATAACAGCCCATGCCTGTGATCCTGCAACTCCAATTCGTACTGGTTTGACCCTTAATAACCTAATTCTTTTGTACAAGCAGGCAAGACCAACAATACTACATTATCTTTAGCTTTCTCTATTCACTCTGTATGCAATTCCTCCAACAATAGTTAGAGATATAAAACCCACTTCAAGACATGAGGTAGCCGGCTTCATTGGATTGTTCGGCTCAGTCAAGAAAGGTTATGGCTCCATCCTCCTAGAAAAAACCATCTGTGGCATTACACAGACACAACCTCGATACAGTTGTTGGGGTTTAACAGAGGTGGAACTGTGGGCGGGAATACACTACTGGGGCGGCAACGTGAGAATGGGAAGAGGCCGCAAAAACGATTTGAAATATCTTGCTCTCTTTTTTTTTTTTAAAGTAATGCTCGTTGTTGTCGGAATTTTAATGAACACAGGCACTTTTTGTAAAAAAACACAAATGTCGTTGCCAATTCCTTCTCTGCTGAAAACATATATTGAATTATTGTCAGAATTTCAACGAATGCAGGCAATTTTTCAAAAAAAAATTAAATTTGTTCACAATATACCTTCTCGGTCAGAATTTTAGGCCAAATGTATTAGTGACAATGTTTTTGATTTATGAGATCACTCAACACAGTGATATGAAGACAATGAAAGTAGAAAGAATGAACAAGAACATTGACAAGGTTTTAAACTTTAGATCTTAAATAGAGATGAACAAAAAAGCATGATATTTGTGAGCCATTTCTTTTTGCAACAATGGATTGAATAAAAGTTGTATTCGAATACAATTTGTTACTAAGTTCCAAAGACATGGCAGTGTGTTGGTGACAAGTAGAAAGAGACTTTGTCTAGCTAGGGAATCCATGATAACATTGTTGGAAATAATTATACATTCTTACTGCTAGGATATGTTGTTGTCATTGATTTCAACATATTCTTGTGATTTTCTTCGGTGATTGCAGATTGAGAAGATCTTATGATCCGGTTTGCAATTTTGTTTTGTTGTATGGGTGCTTTGTACAGTTCGGTATTTCCTCTGGTATATTCTGGTGTGATCAGATATTGAGTTGAGATTTTGGGATATTGTTTGGGATAGTCCTGTGTATCTTAATTTTAGATGGATCATGTTTTGGTGCTCTGTAAGCTATCTTTCTTTGTAATAGTTGCTAATTGGTTGTGTTCTTGATTTTCAGTTGTTGACAGATGAAGATTTGATAAGTGGTGTTCGTGTAGTTGATATTGATGATTCTAACATTATTTCTAATTGTTTCCTATTTGTTTTGTTGATCCACATTGATCGGTGTGTGAGTTATTGGTGGTTTTCATGAACCAGTGATGTTATTTGTGTTATGTGATACTTCTGGTGGTGTAGCATGTTGCGGTTGATCTTGGCATGATTTTCGGTGGTGTTGTGCGTTTGGGAATTTGAATTAGGTCCATGTTATTGTTACACAACTCAGATAACCAGAGGACAATTGAGAGGGGGGGGTGAATTAGTTGTCAACAGATAATAGAACTTTAAGTATTAAAACCTTATTACTAGAATACATAAACCAAATACTGGAATAGCATATATAATAGTTAAGCACAAATATAAACCACATAACATTTACCAACAATCCACAAAAGATAACACCAAGATTTGTACATTGAAAACCTGGTAAAGAGAAAAACCATGGTGGGAAGCCTACCCACAGTCAGATAATACTTCTGCAGTAACTATGTGATTATAATAAGAGGGGCCTGCACATGTAGGAAGGCCAACAACTTAGAGTGCACTGCTCATCAGAAAAGGAGCCTCACTGAATACAAAATAAATCTAGACTACAATCCAAAAGAATAATGAATTGTAAGAATAACATCTCCTATGCATGAGTACAGTTCCAGTTAAGCCCAATACCAGAGGTCTTAAGCCTCTTTCACCAACCCAATTCAATCACCTATGATTGACCAAAAACCTCTACATATGATTACAACTTTATTCGCACACAGATTAAACCCATAACCTATTACCACTATCTACAAAGAGATCTTACATCATATTTATACCAACTCGAGACCTAAACAATTAGGTCAGCCACCTAAAAGATAATACAATAAATTCATAACTTAAACCCGCAATCTAATGATCAACCAAGTTGGGCGGAGATCGAAACAACATAATCCAATCAATAAACCCACCTGGTAATGCATCAATATCTTCCACCAAAACATTACATAAACCAGTCCATAACCTAGCCGAATAAGATAGCATTAGGTCCGGACCCAAATCCAACACCACCGATCAAAAGGAACACAAACAAGATAACCAACAACATCCCGAAAGCCATCTAGAAGTCATGCCAACATCACTTAAAAAGGTCTTCAACAAAGCGCTATCGGTAGAACCCTTACCGGTGACCAAAAGGATTACTAGAACAAATGATAGCCCCTGAGTGATCAAATCCTGAACCAACTGATCATGATACCCATTTGAATAGCATGAATGACAGATCTAAACCAAATCCACAGGACAAAGCATATCAAAGCATACTGTGTGTGTGAAAAAGTGAACCTGTAGCTGCAAGCACAACACTTCAATTAAGTCATTATATGCATGGTTAGTAATCAATAATCAATAAGAAATAAACCATAGCAAAGTGACTAATTGCCTTCTAAAAGATGCGAGTATAAGATTGCTCTCTGATTGTTATAAGCAATACTAGTGACTAGACTACACCAAGACGAAGGATTTAATCTATGTGATATTAAACTATATGGATGCAAGATGGATGAATAATTCAAGACATAATAACCAATTCAAGCAACAATGGATGCAAGCAATAATGAATGTAAAATGGATGCAAATAATCTAAAAAAGCACAAAAATTTTCAATGACTCCAGAGTGAAATTAGCGTGATAATAATCTCCAAGCGTGTTCTCAAAAATCTCTGGTGTGGTTTGGAATGAGAGCTGAAGACTGAATTTATAGAGAATCACAAGAGAAAAAGCTCAATTTAGGATTAATTGAAATAATTGAGAAATCATGTTCAATTAACCTTGAGATAGATTCCAATTATAGTTTAATTGAAATGCATTCAAATTAGAAGTCCAAGTTGCATTGGAAAATAATAATAAATTAATTCCGTGCATATCTGATAAAAATAGATAATTCTTTAATTTATTCAAGAAAAAGGTCTTTTCAATGCAACTGAACTTCTTTTTCTGTTTTTTAAAAGCTTTAAGTTCCAATTTTAGAGAATAATTCAATAATTCAATTAAATTGCTTTTCTGATTTCAAATTCTAAATTTAGAAAAAGAAATAATATCTCAAGTTTGATTTCTCTCCCAATTCAATTCTTTTTGTTTTATTTTCAATTTAACTCTTTGTAATAAATTAATCCCTTTTGCATGATTGAATGTCAAATTTATTAATTAATTAAATATGCAAGGATATTTAATAAATTAAAATGGGATAATTGATCAAAACGATATTCTTGGAAATTATTTGATTAATTAAATAAATATTTAATTAATGTTGAGTAGTTGATTTACCATGTGATTTTTGATAATTAAAGAATTAATAATGTGCTCAAGATTAATTTAATTACCTTTGGTTAGGACCTTGGTGATGTTGTCGAGATTAGGGGCCCATGGTTTAGATGATCAATTTTAGGGTATTACATTTGCCCCTCTTTTAATCAATGTGCGAGCAACACTTTGATTCAAAGAATGTGTGATGTCTAGGAGATGCCAGTTCTGAACTTGATTGATCACGAACTAGATGAAAAGAAAGGTGTTTAGCTTGATTCGAAGCGACAAAGCCGAATGAAGTTTGATTAAAGTGATACCGATCCTGAACTTGATTGAACTGAGGAACGATAGAAAACCAAGATAACGAACTTGAACTTGATTGATCAAGAAGCGGATCTTACTGATCTAGAACTTGATTGATCTTAGATATAGTGAGTGATGAAAAAAAAACCAGTCTTGAACTTGATTGATCAAGACACGATGAGCGAAGAATAAACCGTTCAGCTTGATCAAGAAACGAATACTGAACACCTGCTTATATTTAGTGTGATCAAAGAAACTCTTTAAACTTTTGATTGAGTTTAAACGAATAATTAGTTTGATTTGAAGCGATGAAACTGATTAACGTTAAGAGATTAATTTAGATAAAAGACAAATATCAACTTGATTTGAAGCGATGAAACTGATATGCCCCTAGCGATTGATTTGATTCAGATGATCGAGAGATCTCAACTTGATGTGAAGCGATGAAGCTGAGATGCCCCTTAGCAATAAGGATTTTTTCCTTTAATTGGAAAGACGATGCTCAAGTTTTGATGAAGATTTGAAAAATTTCTCGACTTGTGAGATGTGAAGTAATAAGGTCATGAGTATGCCCCCTCGGGAGCGAAATCGAAAGATAGTGAGGGATTGATTATAGGTAATTGTGTGGCAAAAATAACTTATTTGAGCACAAATTGATTCTGAGGATTTTTTTCTTTGAAAATTCTGGTGATGATTGATAAGAAATTGAGCGTAGAGTTGATTGTAATGTTGATGTGTAAAATGAAATTGAATTAAGATTCAGCGTTGAAATTGAGCACAATTTGAAGAAAGAATGAGCATTTGATGAAAAAAGCGCTAAGTGGTCAAAGTTGTGAAATTGACTAGCAAGATGATCTCGAATTTTGATTTCGATCCCAAAAATGGAATCAGAGCAGGCACATTAGCTAAGGGTACAATTTTCATAACCATCGGAGCAAGTTGAAAAATTAGGTTTTAGGCTATATATAGGACGAAAGTGTCATTTTCAAATCATTTTAACCCTCCAAGTTTGAAAATTCAAAAAGCCTTCTGCGAAGAAAAATGATGGTCCCTACTCGTCAGCATCGATTTGAGCGCTAGAGACATCACAATCGACCCTGAAACTACGAGCCAATGGTAAGTGATCGATCTTTAGCCTATTTATGTTTCCAATTTTGAATTTTTTTGTTTATTTTTCACATTTTTCATGGGTTTTGGGTCGGGTGTCACGATTTATCGTGCGAGACAGGATCCTATCTTGTACGAGAAACTGGCAAATTATCTTTTATCATTTGAAGTCATTAGATTTGTTGTACGGGATTCACCCTCATGTCATATGACAGGTCTATTAAAAGACCATTTTGTCGTGTGATGTGTAAAAGTTTGTCGTTCGAGGTTGTTTACTCGTACGAGAGTCATTCCTGACTCGTACGAGATGCTGACTGTGTTTTGTCATTCGGAAAACAGTGATCATTTTTGAAAGTGTAAACATGAAATTTTGCTTTTGCATTTGACTTAGTTGGATTTGCATGATGTTTAACTTCTCTTGTAAGCTCATTTGGAATGTTTTCTGATGATCGTTGTTGGTTTTTTTTCTGCAGGTGTACTTACCTCCTATGCTCTTCAAATGTGTATATCCTCCCACTATGGCTTTGGTTCATGATTTGTCTGAGGTTGAGTAGGCTCATGTTGATATGTGTGGCTTGACTCACCTGATGAGATTACCTGATATCCGTGTGAACCACGGGATACTCACATCATTGGTAGAGCGATTTCATTCAGAGCATAATACCTTTCATTTGCCAGTTGGGGAGTTTACTATCACTCTTGAGGATGTGTACAGGATCCTTCATATCCATTTTGCTAGGGATAAGGTGAATTATGATACTACATTGTTACCTGGACTATAGGCTCTTAGGAACGTATTCAGGGATCCCGATATCTTGACTCGTTCTATGAGTTGGGATATATTGATGGGCAGGTATAGTAAGGAGTATCCACTAGCATGTGTCCTAGCAAGTTTCATTGGTTTCTTCTTGATGCCAGAAAGAGGGCAACAGGGTTTCTAGAGTGGATGGGGACGTATGCTGGAGAGGTTGATAGAGACCCCTCAGAGACTTGGCTAGGGCTCTTGTTTGTTGGCCCACATGTATCGGGAGATGCATGAGATTGTCTACAGAGATAAGCGGAGCATGGCTAAAGGGGTGTACATTTTACAGGTATGGGCTTGGGAGCACCTTCCCGTTTGTCAGCCGATAGTTGATGATAGTAGAGAGATAGGGCAGCCGATTATTTAGAGGTATGTCAGATATATTACGCAGCCCCATCTGAGCAAGATAGACTTCTGGCGATGACAACTCGATGATCTGATAGCTATCATATGGAGACCGTATAGGGGGTTGGAGTCATGGGATGACTGGCGGGCAGTTCAGAGAGATCTTTTTGTTACATGCCCACTGATTCGGAGGTCACAGACTGTTGTGGAGCGATTCATCATTTCACAAGTGATGAGGCAGTATGACCAGCCTTAGGGTATCTCTTAGGAGTATACATTGTATGCTCGATACATCAATGAGGAGAGACAGGGATGGTCACCTAGGCTATCCTATGCTTTAGCGATGCAGGAGCTGATAGGTTTACACCGTTTGAGGTGGGATTACCTGGATAATATAGCAGATGTGGGGGTATTGCCCTAGTATAGGGATTACTTTCAATAGCATCCATTCCCTCGGTTTACAGATCCAGGAGAGAATGCTCCTCATATTGAGGATGTGGAGGATGATGCCCCCGCATCGGCATAGGGATAGGCACAAAGACAGGGCCATAGGCAGGGACAGGGCCAGAGACCAGATGTTCCACAATGGAATGGTGGTGATCCTAGTGCTAGCAGTAGCGGAGTGCGAGCTGATGTTGGACAACAGAGGGGTGAGGGTGGATCCCTTGGGAGAGTAGGCATGAGGTTGGGTGGTGGAGAGGAGGAGCGAGCAGCTCTAAGGCAGGATGAGCAAGGTGGAGCCACAACTAGAGATGGTGGCGGGGAGCCTGCGAGAGAGTAGGGGGTCGACATAGGACGATCGATGAGAGTACGCCTTGCAAAGCTGCAGTCACAGTTGATAGTGGCTCAGACTCAGCTGGAAGAGTGAGACCAATAGCTGGTCGAGGTTAGGGCCGAGTGTGATCGCCAGATCATAGCATTGAGAGTTGAGTCGAGAGCAGAGATAGAGTCTCTTCGACAGGAGGTGCTTCTCCAGAACAGTAGGGCTACATATTATGTGGCGGTATATAGTGTCACAGTTCCTGTTGCACAACAGGTGCAACCCTATTCATAGTATATGGCTAGATCAGAGGGAGCACGAGCACTGCGCCAGGATCTCGGGCATCAAGCTCCTCCTCCTCCACCAGGCGATGAGGGAGAGGGCGTCAGCTAGATGATTCTTTTTGTAGTTGGGATATTTTTTGTAGACACACCCATTTTTTTGTAGCCGATATGATTCTTGCTTCGATGGGAGTTTGTATATGTCATTGGACATCATTTTGTACCCTTATACTTGACATTATATATATACAAGATCTGATTTGACTTCATCGTACTTATGTTGATCGACTATGAGATGTTTCTATATGCTTTATTCTATATGTATGCATTTATTTCAGCATGAATGTATGTAATGCAAATGAATATGGATGTCTATGTTTTGGTTTCTTTTTTATATGCAAATAAATGAATGAATGAAAATGAGTAATGAGTAATAAGTAATGAGTAATGCAATTTTTTTCATTTTTCTATGCAATAAGATCAGTATAAATGAATAATAATGAAATGAAGTGAATGAATCTATTTGAAATGTTATGTATGCAGCTAAACATCTCAAAACACAAGTACTCGATCGAAGAAATAATGATAAAAAGACCACTTAGCATAAGAAATGATGATGCTTTCAGCTCTCATTCAGAAGATAAAGAGATTATTACTATATCAAAACCACTCTAGATTCACAAAAATGCAGAATGAAATGCCAAATGATATGAGAAATGCAACCTAAACCTAGTCACTGGATTTAAAATACTTAAGATTCATCACTGAGCATAACGAACACAACAGGCAGATTAGAGTTCCTTTCTTTTTCAATGTGCAATATTAATTATCTTGTTTGCAATGACCCTTTTTTCATTCATATCCTTGGATAGATTTCACAGGGACCCGAATTGCATCATAAAGAAATTCCCTCAAAACAAACAAAGAAATGATATGGACCTCCCTGTAGCATACAAATAAGCAGAGTTGAGGTATGTGAGGCAATTTCACCTTAATGTGAAGGCTCTTATCACAGACCCCCAACTAATTTATATGTTTCCAGATCATCGAGATCATTCCTACAAGCAGAAAACAAAGAAAATATTATGCCCCGAATCCTTGTTTCTCTTAGTCACAATAGACTTCCTCGAGTTACTCAAAGGGACAATAATCAAAAATCAATATAAAAGACAGCATACAAAGAAAATTTGCATTCATAGCTCAAACTGTTTAGTAATTGTTTTCCATTACATTGTTTTGCTTGTGAACTCAGTGACAAAAAACTCTGTAGTAGTTAGGAGACAGGTAACTGACTCGGAGTGGACAACCAAGTTTCATTGACGGAATAATGACTTGGTTGACACTGCTTAGGATATGTAATGTGCTCTGTCGAGTAACCTAAGACTAGGATGTTGATCAGTTTCAAGTCATGAGGGTTCCAACGAACTAGGATGTCACAAAAGTGACTAAAAATATGTACAAGCGAAAGCAAAAGATGCTTGAAAGTGGGAAATGCCAACGTTGCGTTGATAGATGGAGCGCTTGAGTACAAGAGGCGCTTGTTTGCCAGGTTTTCACTTGCTTGGTAGAGATTCATTTTTATTTTTTTACCAAGGTGCTTGTTTACCAGGTTTTCACCAGGGCAATTTCTCTCTTTTTATTTTTATTTTCTTTTCTTTTCTATTTTTTCTTTTTTTTTTGGATTTCTTCAGGACTTTTTTCTAATTTTTAGGATTTTTTTCAGGACTTTTTCCAACTGTACAAGTTTGCTGGAGCTGAGAGTGCTAAGCAAATAATTTCTTCAAATGGATGGTGTTAATCGGTTCATGGAGTTGTTCTCCTTCCGATTTTGAGAGTTGATAGGCACCAGAGCCGAATACTGCAGTAACAATGTAGGGACCCAGCCAGTTGGGTTCAAATTTCCCTTTATTGTCGCGAAACTGTTGATTTTTTGGATTTTCTCTCAGAACTAGGTCACCAACTTGAAATTCTCTTTGTCGAACTTTCTTGTTATATCGTCTGGACATTCTCTTCTAATACACTCTAAGATGATCAAACACCACTTGCCGATGCTCATCCAACAATTTGAGTTCTTGCAATCTAGATATTCTATGATCTTCATCAGTAACAAGACCTTGCAACGAAACTCTTAAAGATGGTATTTCTACTTCAATAGGTAATACTGCTTTGGACCCATACACCAAAGAAAAAGGTGTAGCCTCAGTAGGTGTTTTGATACTAGTTCTGTAAGCCCATAGTGCAGGATTGAGCTGTAGATGCCAATCCTTCCCAAACTTGTTCACTGTTCTATGCAAGATAGTCCGTAGGTTTTTGTTAGATTCGTCAGTTTGTCCATCACCTTGAGGGTAATATACTGATGACCAGTGTTGCTTTAATTTGAATTTCTCACAAAGCTTGTCCAAATCTTTATTCTTGAATTGTCCTCCATTATCAGTCACGATGGATGAAGGTATCCCATACCTGCAAATTATATAGTTTAGGATGAATAAGGTGACTTGTTTACCAGTTGCCTTGGTGAGCGGAACTGCCTCTACCCACTTGGTGAAATACTCAGTGGCAGTTGTGATGAATTTATGTCCGTTGGATGAAGCCGGATATATCTGACCAATGAGATCAAAGGCCCATTGCTGAAAAGGCCAGTGTGTTATAAATGGTATGAGGTCCCTTGCTGGGGCATGTATGAGATTTCCATGAAGCTGATATTTCTCACAAGTCTTAGCAAATTTTATGGCGTCTTTTTCCATATTTGGCCAGTAGTAGCCGGCCTGTAATAGTTTTTGAGCTAAAGTAAAACCATTCGAATGAGATCCACAAATACTTTCATGGACTTTTGATAATGCACATTTAGATTCTTCAGTTTCTAGACATCTAAACAAAGTACCGTCCAAACCTCATCTAAATAAATCATTAGCTATGATAACATACCGCTAAGAATTTCGAATTAAGTTTCTTTTCTCATTACGAGTAAGGTTTTCAGGGATAATTTGATCACATAGATAGGAATAGATGTGTCTGTATTGGGATGAGTCATGTCCAATAGTAGAACATACTATTTGGGTCTCAGGAGAATCATAAGCAGGGTAATATAACTCTTCCACCAGGAAATCAAAGCGAAAATTGGACTCCTGTAGCTCAAGTATAGATGCCAAGGTAGCCATAGCATCTGCTACTCTATTTGCTGATCTAGGAATCTATTGGAATGATACAAAAGCAAAGTACTTCTTGAGATCATCTACCATCCTCTTGTAAGGCATCAATTTCTCATCTCGAGTTTGATATGTATCATTGATTTGATTGATGGCCAGCTGAGAATCTCCATAGATATGTAATTCAGCAACCTTCCATTCAATGGCTAGTTTTATTCCATTCACCAAAGCTTCATATTCTGCAATGTTATTTGTGCAAGGGAATAGAATCTTATAAGACTTTGGAATTGAATACTTCTGAGGAGTAATGAATAGTATGCCAGCACCTGAACCATTTTGAGTAAAGGAACCATCGAAGAACATCTTCCAGGGTTGTTGAGTAAGATGCATTATTGATTCATCTAGGAACTTGATGTTTAGTGGTTGAGTATCCTCAAGTGGAGCTTCAGCAAGTTGATCAGCAATTACCTATCCTTTTATGGCTTTGCGTTCCACATATTCAATGTCAAACTCTGTAAGGATCATAACCCATTTCACCAATCTTCTAGTGAGTGTTGCTTTATTAAGAAGATACTTGAGTGGATCAATTTTGGCCACCAACTTGACTGAATGTGCCAGCATATAGTGCCTTAGTTTCTATGATGCAAAGACTAATGCCAAGCATGCTTTTTCTATTATATTGTAGCTCATTTCATAAGACACCAATGTCTTGCTGATGTAATAAATAGCTCATTCTTTTTTGTTGTCATCCTGTTGCACCAGAAGTGCCCCTAGTGATGAATCAGTTGCTGATATATATAAGATTAGTGGCTCACCCTGAATAGGTGGCATCAATATCGGTGGATTAGACAGGTACTCTTTTATCTACTGAAGATGTTGTTCACACTGCTGATCCTAGTTGTATATTATTTTTTCTCAATACTTTTGTAAAAGGTTGAGCCTTGTTTGCTAGTTGAGAAATGAATCTTCTAATGGATTGGAGACGTCCCTATAGACTTCTCATTTGACTGATGTTCTTTGGAGGTGGAATTTCCATTGTAGCTTGGACCTTCTCAGGATCAACCTCGATTCCCTTCTTTGAAATGATGTAGCAAAGTAGTTTACCAGATGTCACTCCAAATGCACACTTCTTTGGATTTAATCAGAGCTTGAACTTTTCTATTCTGTCAAGTATAGGACCTAACTCTTGAATATGCGTTGATCTTTTAATAGTCTTCACTAAGGTGTCATCAACATAATCTTCCATATTCTTATGCATCATGTCATGAAAGATAGTTGTAACTGCTCTTTGATAGGTTGTTCCTGCGTTCTTTAACCCAAATGGCATATCGTTCCAGCAAAAGGTTCCCCATGCACATGTGAAAGCTGTCTTTTCTTGATCTCCAGGAGTGATTTTAATCTGATTGTAGCTAGAAAATCTGTCCATTAGTGAGTACATCTCATACCCATCCGTCATGTCGACTATCATATCAATATTTGGCAATGGAAAGTCATCTTTCAGACATGCTTTGTTGAGATCTCTAAAATCTGTACAAACTCTGATAGATTTATCTGCCTTTGACACAGGTACTATGTTGGAAATCCATCCAGCATAATCTATTGCTCTGATAAATCCATCTTTGAGTAGTTTCTCTAGTTCAGCTTTGACCAATAGTGCGACATGCAGATGCATCTTACGGATTTTTTGTTTAACTGGTTTTACTCCTGGTGTGATTGAGAGATGGTGCATAATGAGATTAGGATCCAAGCCTAGCATATCAGAGTACGTCCATGCAAAGTTTATTTTCTTCTCTAAGAATAGCTGAGTGAACTCCTTCAATTCCTCTGCTGATAGTGATTGAGCTACATGAATAATTTGTGGTGTCTCTTGATTCCCGATATTCACTGGTTGAGTTGGCTTGATCAATATGGAAGACCACTCCTAAAAATGACTGGGTAGTATACCAAGTATCTCACCTTCAAGCACCTCAAAGAGGTTTTTCACCTTTAGGTACGTCCTTTATTTTCTCTTTTTTAGATTCTGACATCGCCACAATATGGTTTTCACCATCAGATCTTTTATTTTTATTTTTCTTGTTTTTGCGACTAAGATACTTGATATCCTCTTCAGTTATATTCTCACTCCATTCACTGGTGGAAGAGTTCATAGGTTCGACTGCATTGAGATAATAGGATAATGTATAGTCATTGGCAAAAGTAGGTCTATCCATGGGTTGATTCTGTAAAGTACAGTCAATCAATTCGGGATGTACTAAGGACAAATTTTGGATAGGTTCAAGAGCATTCATGGTATTGTTATCACAACTGTGGATCGAAAAGTCGAGTTCCAGAGTGATACCTTGCGTAAGTGTCTCGAGACCAGGAAGAGTCAAATCATGATTATTAAAGTTCACGTTAATATTTAATCGATCTAATCCAATAGACATACTTGCAACATTGTTTACTACGCTAGACTGGACGTCATATTGTGGTTTAACAACAATAAGACTAGTGGGCAACTTTTCATTGTTTGTATCAGATGATTTAGAATTTGAGGCTGAGTGGGCATCATCATGAATAGAACTATCATCAGAGTCATCAGAGTCATTAGAGTCATCGGATGAAGTTTCCAAGTCTCTTTCAGGTGATTGAGTAAGCATATGTATGGTATCAATACTAACATCTTTAATGCTACAAGTTCCTTCATATTGTGGTTCATTTGTCATTTTTATCTGACACACCTGTTGACATGATCTCATTGTTTCTATGATTTTTTGTCATCTACTCCATTCAACTTCTTCTGGACTGATGATTGGTTCTTGTTCTGTAGCTTCTAACTCTTCCTGTGTAGTGCTATAACTAATTTGTTCTATTTTAGGATAAGGACACATAGATGAGAAGCTTTCTGGTATTGTTCCTTCTTTCAATGCTTGTTCATAATTTGCTTGCCTCTTTTGTCTAATTTCTTGTATTTCCCTCTCTAGTTTTATGCGCATCAGCTCTTGAGTATCATCTATGACACCACTAGATTCTTTTGGAGTTTCTATAGCAGATGTGTCTGAAAGATAGTTAGGACCCCATTCATACTCATTTGAATCAGTCTCTGAATCATCTACTTGTTGCCTGCCAGTATATGTGACTGGAACTTTTAATGGTGCAAACAATTCTCTGATTCTTACAACTTCATCTCTTATATCCTCAGGGACCTCAACTTCTTGTATTATCGTAGCTGATATCATCGAAGCTTGAGCACTGACTATTTCTTCTTTCTTGGCCGTTGATTCCTCTTTATCTTTTCTACACTCTACTTTTGTTTGTTTAGTGTCTGCTTCATGTAATGTTAAAGGTGATATCTTTTTCGAGCCTTTAGACTTAGAAACATGTTTTTGTTCTGATGTCTTTTTAGGATTGTATCCCAGTCCAGCCTTATCATGTGTGGATTTGGTTTGTAGTTGAATTGGTTCAGTAATACCTTCTTTTTGCTTTCCCAAAGGCCCAGTACCTAAGTACCCCATGCGCTGAATCATTATATAACCACGACCATATTGGTTTGAGGAAATCTCACAATGTCGTACCTCCTCATTTGGACTATCTTCCTTAAAGAGCTAGTTAAGCACATCATCCTCTTCTATTTCATCTGCCAAGGAGGTAGAAAATTGTATGAAGAGACCATCATATATAGTATTCAGAGCCGAAGTTTGTGTCTTCATAGCCTCTGATGGCTTGCCCAACTATTTTGGTGATGGAGGGAGAGAAACTAATGATAGTACCCATTCTATCTTGTAGCCATCCATGCCGGAATCTGTAATCTTCAATCTCTTTTCTAAGTCTTTCATCAATGTTTCTGGATCTTCATTTGGAGAGGCTGCCCTATTATGAGGCACAAAAGTATCTGCACCTTTTGTCAATGCATTACAGATGACATTTGTATCAGCAAGAATACTAACTTTAGCTCCATTATAAGGAAACTTTAAGCATTGGTGATATGTTGATGGTACTGCCTTCATTTCATGAATCCATGGCCTGCCCAGTAATATATTGTATGACAATGGAATATTGAGAACCTGGAAAAGGACATCTCTCTCTACCGGTCCCACTCTGATTGGTAATGATACCAGACCTTTGGAGGTCCTCTCTTCTTCATCATAGGCTTTAATTGTTATTTTCTTGCCTGGATCAATGACATTTTCAGAGAATCCTAGTTGTGTAAGTAGATGATAAGTACAAATATTCAACCCTGTACCTCCATCTATCAAAACACATTTAACTCCGTGTTTGTGGATCATGGCTTCAATATGCAATGGCTGGTTATGTGGATGATTTAATGAATTGTCATCTTCTTCAGAGAAGGTTAGATAGTGAGGTGAAGTCAGATGACCCACCATAGACTAAAACCGATCAATGTCTAAATCTTTTGGAATGTTGGTAGTGAGCAATGCTTTGTCAAGGATTTCCTTGTGAGCAGATGAGAGCTGTAGCAATTCAAAAATTGAAATTTGAGCATTTGTCTATTTTAACTATTCAACCACACTGTATCCAGAGGATGATGATGAGGTTAATCTTTTAAATTTATCCAAGGTTGATTCCTTTTGTTTGTTTGGCAAGGCTATTGGATTTGATGTTTCTTGAGTCGGGTTGGAAGAACTAGCTCCTTGGAGGGTAACTTTCTTTTGAGATCTAGTCAGAGCTTTTGCATATCGTGATTCATTTGGTTTATCTTGAACTATAATCACATTGCAATATTCTAAGTGTGAAGGTTCAATCATGTTGATAATGTTGTCTTGGCTAGCATAAGCATAATTTACCTTGGCACCTCCTTTGGTCTTTGAGGAATCACCTTGTTTGTAAGCAGGAAAAGGGTCTTTAAATTCTTTATGATCAGCATTGGTTGGATGATTCCCAACAACAACTTTACCAGCATCTATGAGATCTTGAATCTCATGTTTTAGCTTCATGCAATTGTTTATGTTATGACCCTTATTCTGATGGAAGTCACAATATTCATTTTCTCTCCACCATCTTGGTTTGACATCTGGATCATATGGTCTGGAGTTATCTGGTAGTGTTATCAAGTTGTTTGCCAACAGAGTTTTGAAAGCGGACTCATATGATTCTTCAAGAGGAGTAAAATCATGCTACAATCTTAGCAGCTTTAAGTGCTTGTGTACCACTAGCCAGGTTGAATATTGTGGATTTTGATTTGGTTTTGACAGTGTCTACTACCCCATCATTAACAACATTCTTGTTGTTGTCTTTGGCAAATTTCCAATACTTGTTCTTCTCTTTGGAGCTAGATCCTATTTGTGTTTCTTTCCAAGGTGTGATATCCCCCTTCTTTATGAGTACATCTTCCATTCGAATGGCATTATCTACCATTTTGTTAAATGATGGGTGTACTTGCATTTGTATGCTATATTTTAATTCGGGGACCAAGTTATTGACAAATATATCCATTTTCTCAGAGTCTGGAATAGGTCATGGGTACCTAGAGAACATCCTCCTCCAGTGTTGGAGAAAAGTAAGAAGAGGTTCCCCTATTTTCTATTGAGTATTACAAAGATTGATCATAGTCACAGGCTGTCGAATGTTGTATGAGTATTGTTGTAAAAACAGTTGGATTAGTTCTTTGAATGTTTTTATTCCTTTGGGTAGACTTGAGAACCATTCCACTGCTTGACCCCCTAAAATCCTTGGGAAGAGAGGCATGAGGTACGTTTGATCATGCATGAATTCCATACAAGCAGCACTAAATTCCCTAACATGATCTTGAGGATCTGAGGTACCGTCATATTTGTCAAATTTTGGGATTTCCACTCATAAAGGAAATGGAGGCATGTGTAGATTTTTGTCAAATGGAAAGGGACATATTGTTTCTAGAGAATATTGTTTTGGGGATTTGTCCTTATTCTTCAGCTCTGTGAGCTCCATCCGCAAAGCTAGTAATTGTTTGTGTACCATGATTATAGGTGAGTCTTCCCTTTTAGTAACAAGTGTCTGAACATCATATCCAATAGGAAGTTTGGCACCTTGTTTTGCTAGTTCTAAGAAATAGTCTTCCTTTTCTCAGGTCATGATAGTTTTCATCATTTTTCTAAAGTCTTTGTCTTTTTGATAGTCAAGGATTTCTTTTTCTAGAGGTTCAACATCTTCGTCAATCTCACTTGATGATAAGGAGTCATTATGATTTTCAGGAATATTGCGATCATTTTTATTTCCATAATTGTATTCTGTCTCATGTATAGTGGGAGATTTTAGTTCATCAAAAATTGGTCTGCCTGATGATGATGGTATGTCAGTGAGTGGATCCTTCACATAGAATGGATTATCTTGATAGGTGAAGGTTTGTTCTTTGCCTTTGGCTTGTTTCTTATGAGAACTCCTGGTTTGAATAGGCATCTTTGTGGATTTGTGTGACCTAGAGTTATTTGTGATGCAGAGGTCAAGATCAATTTCAGAGCTAGTTGTTCTGTTTAGAGTATTATTTAGGAGAAACAACTAAGATTTTGTCTGATTTCAGGAATGATCTATCCTATCTAAGATGTTATCTAAGTTGATTCTAAGCGTAGTGTAAGATTCAGTCTAGTTTCAGGAATGATCTATCCTGTATAAGACGTTATCTAAGTGACTAAAATTTGATAGGTAGTTGATTGAACTAGCTGAAAGATGATCGACCAAATCGCACAACGTAAATGGCAGAGGTACACTGTCTTGATCTGTTTATGCTCAGGAAAATGATAACTAGTATTATGTTTGTTGTAAGCTATTTCTAGGCAAGTTTGACTATTCTATTCTGACAAAACCAGAGACTCGTATGACAGGATTTTCTAGACTAGACAATAATTTAGCAGCTATAGGACGACAATAGTTCTATTTCATACGAGTTGCTGCCTCGTACGGTATGACAAATGGGCATGTGCAGGATGACAAAAGACTGAGAGCAGTTCTATTTTGTACGACATAGGATACAGAGTTAGATGACAAAATAAAATGACTCGTACGACATAGAATTGGGTCTAGGATGACAAACCAAAAAACTCATATGACACAGGATGTGATATAGGACGATGAATTATTAGACTCGTATGACTGCTCATAGGACAGAGCCTAGAAATTTTGAGTTTTTTCGATTGCTGAATATGACCAATTCTGAGATGATCTGATTTTTGACCAGGATAGACTAGTTTCTGACACGGACAGAGTTTCGACTTAAAATGGACTAGTTTCTGACACAGACAAAGTTTTGACTTAGGATGGACTAGTTTCTGACACGGATAGAGTTTTGACTTAGGATGGACTAGTTTTTGACATGAATAAGTTTTGACTTAGGATGGACTAGTTTCTAACATGGACAAAGTTTTGACTTAGGATGGACTAGTTTATGACATGGACAGAGTTTCGACTCACTGAGTTGTTTCTGGTCTTCACTGATTTTTGGTATTTTAGTTTTTTTGTTTTAGGGATGAAAACACAGAAAATAAGTAATATGTATAGTGACTCCAATCACAGCATGCAAACCCTAAGGAATTTGGTGAGGAAAGAAAACCTTTGCTTGTAGACTCAGGTACACACCCAATAGCTAATCAGAATATGGCCACTGAGTCTCACGCAATGGATTCTCAACACCGTATTATCCGACTCCAAATGCTAATGGGGGCACGAAATGACAAGTATCTTGGGAGAGTTACTATCTCTCTTGCACAAAGATTATCCCCCTTTCGGAGATGAACCGGGTAGCTTCTAATTTTAAATTGGATTTAGTCAGGGATCCATTCGGTGTGTTGAGGTATAAACTCAATTAAGAGGTCTCCCAGCCTTGAAAACCAAGGTTTAATATACCTGAAGGTACGGAGGAGAGCTATTCCTGAGCACTGCCATTGACTTAATTTTCATCAAATCACATTTATTTTATAGTGGGTTGGAGTACTTGGCATCTAGTCATTCCCACTTAGGTCGTTCCCCTCACACCGACCATAATGACTTTAAGAGTTTTTCAACCCCTCAGGAGGGTAGGCCTGCTAAAGATGTACAAATCTCAAACAAAGAAAAAGCTTCAAGGGTTTGGATTTCTAATTGTCTAGAAAAAGACAAGAGCATACTCTCCTACCTCTCAGAATCCTCTAAAAGCACAAAAGATAGATTTGTTCTTTAACCAGATAGCAAGTTAGGTTCCTAAAAATGAATTTAAAAAATAAACGATGTTTAGTCGATTCTCCTTTAGGCAACCTGCAAAGACAACGAATCAGTAGTCATATTGTCTATGTGCGACAAGCATATTCTTCAACAAGCGTTCTACAAAAACTAGTTAGGCTGTAATAAAACTCTGAGATAGACAGATAAACAGTCAGGGTCAGTCATCAGAATAATCAACCAGAAATGAAAACAATATGAAATTTGCCTCTTTTACGAGAAAATACAGAATCGTACGACAGGAACTTGACTCGTACGAGACAGGATTCAGTATTATACGAAATAAGATTGCTGATGATGTCGGCTTGTATGACAAAGAATTTCTGCTCGTACAATAGAGTATCTTCCCATACAACAGATGATCTGCTCGTACGATAGGATATTTGCAATTCGTGTGACACCTGCAGTTTGTCATTTCAGTTTGTAAAAATTGTCGCATGAGATGTACGGATGAAAAACCAAAAAATCTGAAACCTAGAAAATAACAAAAAATAAAGCAGTTAGTCTTGGAGGCCGAAAAAAATGTTGTCTTCGAGCCCCACGATGGGTGCTAGAGATGTATGTGTGAAAAAGTGAACCTGTAGCTACAAGCACAACACTTCAATTAAGTCATTATATGCATGGTTAGTAATCAATAATCAATTAGAAATAAACCATAGAAAAGCGACTAATTGCCTTCTAAAAGATGCGAGTATAAGATTGCTCTCATATTGTTATAAGCAATACCAGTGACTAGACTAGACCAAGATGAAGGATTTAGTCTATATGATATTAAACTATATGGATGCAAGATGGATGAATAATTCAAGCAATAATAACCAATTCAAGCAACAATGGATGCAAGCAATAATGAATGTAAAATGGATGCAAATAATCTAAAAAAGCACAAAATTTTTCAATGACTCTAGAGTGAAATTAGCGTGATAATAATCTCCAAGCGTGTTCTCAAAAATCTCTGGGGTGGTTTGGAATGAGAGCTAAAGATTGAATTTATAGAGAATCACAATATAAAAAGCTCAATTTAGGATTAATTGAAATGATTGAGAAATCATGTTCAGTTAACCTTGAGATAGATTCCAATTATAGTTTAATTGAAATGCATTCAAATTAGAAGTCCAAGTTGCATTGGAAAATAATAATAAATTAATTCCGTGCATATCTGATAAAAATAGATAATTCTTTAATTTATTCAAGAAAAAGGTCTTTTCAATGCAACTGAACTTCTTTTTCTATTTTTGAAAAGCTTTAAGTTCCAATTTTAGAGAATAATTCAATAATTCAATTAAGTTGCTTTTCTGATTTCAAGTTCTAAATTTAGAAAAAGAAATAATATCTCAAGTTTGATTTCTCTCTCAATTCAATTCTTTTTGTTTTATTTTCAATTCAACTCTTTGTAATAAATTCATTCTTTTTGCATGATCGAATGGCAAATTTATTAATTAATTAAATATGCAAGGATATTTAATAAATTAAAATGGGATAATTGATCAAAACGATATTCTTGGAAATGGTTTGATTAATTAAATAAATATTTAATTAATGTTGAGTAGTTGATTTGCCATGTGATTTTTGATAATTAAAGAATTAATAATGTGCTCAAGATTAATTTAATTGCCTTTGGTTAGGACCTTGGTGATGTTGTCGAGATTAGGGGCCCATGGTTTAGATGACCAATTTTAGGGTATTACACATACCAGATCAATATTATAAACCAACCATTCTACCAGAACCTACTAAAAGTTGGTAAACAACCAAAACAGTCGGTGTTGCCATCAATGACAAAACATCAATGCAACACATAATCAATTCCTCCAATTCCAACAATCTCCCCCTTTGACATTGATGACAACACTAGATGTGAAAAACATCCAAGTGCCAAGAAATGCCAAACAAGTCTCCCCCAAAGGAAGACAGTCAACAATCTCTGAAAAGATGATATAATAATGAAGTTGGCAAACTCCCCCTGTGAATGATATCTCTATTAATCTCTAATCACTCCCCTTGACTGATATTCTATTAAGCTCTATTTTTTCACATATATCTCTCCCCCTTTGACATCAATGCCAAAGATCTGACATGAACATCAAAGAAAAATCATAAATCCACTGAACCACACAACTGACTACTCCCCGTGAGTAGTAGCACCAACACATCAATCTAGAATGAATAGTAGCTCTTTAAGTACATGTCAGATTGATGCCAATCAGAATCATTTAGGTCTCTACTGGAGGGGCAAAAACCCCCAATCTGTCTCTGAATTACTCAAAAGATTCCTTAGGTAAAGGTTTAGTGAAGATATCTGCAATCTCCTCTTTAGTGTTCACATAAAATAGTTTGACTTCATTTGCTTCCACCTTCTCCTTCAAAAATTTATACTTGATAGATATGTGCTTTGTCTTAGAATAAAATACTGGATTCTTTGATATATCAATAGGAACAGAGTTATCACAATGAATAGCTACTGGTTCATTACAATCCACCCTTATATCCTTCAACATTTGCTTCATCCATAGAAATTGTGTACAGTTGGTAGCAGCAGCAACATACTTAGCTTCAATAGTAGATAAAGAAGTACATGATTGCTTCTTGATGATCCATGAAACAAGTTTCTTTCCAAGAAAGAAAGCTCCACTGGATGTGCTCTTTCGGTCATCAACATCTCCATCCCAATTAGCATCTGTATATGCACATAGTGTAAAGTCATCATTTTTAGGATACCACAAACCAAATTCAATTGTTCCCTGAAAATACTTAAAAATCCTTTTCACCGCACTTTCTTCATTCTCTTTAGGATCACTCTGATATCTTGATACAATACAAATTGTATTCATTATATCTAGTCTAGTCTGATTCAGATATAACAAACCTCCAATCATATACTTATACCTTGTAGGATTTACTAGTGCTTATGCATCTTTCTTAGTCAACTTCTCACTTGTAACCATAGGTAGTTTGATAGATAAAGATACCTTTATCAATATAAGTAATCTACAAACCTAAGAAAAATTTCATTTTCCCAATCATAGACATCTCAAATTCATTCTTGATATTTTCATAAAATTCCATACATAACTTATCCTCACCTCGAAAAATGATATCATCAAAAAAGAATCCAACAATCAATATGTCATCATCAGTGATCTTATAGTATAAATTACTATCATCATTACCTTTAATCAAGCCAAGCTTCAAAAGATATTTATCCAATTTTGCATACCAATCTCTAGGGGCTTGTTTCAATCCATATAAATCTTTCCTTAACTTGCAAACCATGTTTTTGTCATTTGAAAGTGAAAATCCATTAGGTTGCTCAATGTAAACTTCCTCTTCAAGATCTCCATTCAGAAATGCACACTTAACATCCATCTGATAAACCTTGTAGTTCTTATGGGAAACATAAGCAAGAAATAATCTCACAACTTCAATCCTAGCTACCAGATCAAAAGTTTCATCATAATCAATTCCTTCCTTATGAGAATATCCTTTACAAACTGATCTAGCTTTATTCCTCACAAGTTGTCCATCTTCATTCAATTTATTCTTAAAATACCCATTTAGTTTCAATAACATTCTTATTTTTAGGTCGGGGAACTAAAGTCCATGTGTTATTCTTTTCTATCTAATCTAATTCCTCTTCCATATCTTTCATCCACCTTTCATATTTACATGCTTCAATTACTGATGTCAGTTCAATTTGAGAAATTAAACATACCTCATCAACTGTCAACCTTCTTCTTGTCATCACTCCTTTGTTCTTGTCTCCAATGATCTAATCTTCTGAATGATTCAACCTTACATACCGTGGAGTCTTCTGACTTTCTATTCCTCTGGTTTGATCTTCAATTATTGTTGAATTTTTTGATACTGCCGAAGTAACTTGTTCAACATATTGTTCTAGTGTAGGTGCTACCGGTTCAGTTGTGATCATCTCCACTGCCAGTTCTCTCTCATAAGTTCTAATTTGATTTATGTTTTGCTTGTTAGCACATATTTTTACAAAATATTTTATGCTATAAGGAGGCCTTTTTTACCATATGAGCATTTATTGTTGGTTTGCATGTGCAGGAACCTTATTAGCACGGGTAAAAGTTCTCTAAGGATCAGTTGTTTTAGGAGTGTCAAGGTACCACTTGGGCAACACTAAGGGCATGCACTAAGTATAGACTGCACAAGG
This sequence comes from Cryptomeria japonica, assembly GCF_030272615.1. Lineage (NCBI taxonomy): Eukaryota > Viridiplantae > Streptophyta > Pinopsida > Cupressales > Cupressaceae > Cryptomeria > Cryptomeria japonica. The sequence continues at coordinate 517,210,629 of NC_081411.1, forward strand.
AATTCATTATGGGAGCATTTGTCAGCAGAAAAGTCATTATGGTATGATCTAGGATTGTCTCCTAGTATACACCAGACCCTGTGGAAAAAGTTGGGATCACCAATATTTAGGATGGATGGCTCATTTGTGCTGGATTGCAAAATTTCAATTATCGGCATAAGTAATCCCGATGAAGCAACATTGGCAAGCAAAAGAGGGGTTACTGGCATGACTTATACCGATGAAACAGAAGGCGGATGCATTAGAGCGCTTAAAATATACTCAGCACGATGCACACTTTTGAAAAGATCATACCATCGAGATAACTTGTTTTGATGAAGCAGAAGGTGGTGGTTTTCTATTGACATGTATCAGCTTATCAACAAAACATAGAAATTGTTATACTGATAGCCTATGAAGCCATCGATGTGACTTGTGACAATAAGGAAAAGAGGATCATGGACGTATAGTATCAGGAGATCATAAGTAATGAGAAAAGTCTATCCCGATTTCCAATGACTAAAGGGAACTGAAGGTAGGCCCATCGGAGAAAAAGACCATATCAAGATAAGGCAAAAATAGTTAGACCGATCCCTGATGACATGGAGGATCAGAAGGCGGAACCATCAACATTACCTATACCGATAAAATAGACTTAGAAGCATAAAGCATAAAAGTTCATCGGAGACTCATCGAGACTTCGGGAGGAATATAAAAAGGCTATTCTGACCCCCAATGAAGATAGAAGTGCTTGTGGGGATATCAGTGTAAACTATACTGATAAAGTAAACATTAAGTGAGGACTCATCGAGACATCAGAAGAAAATTTTTTATGCTATGTTGAGTCCCGATAGGACTGTTAAGGCGGATGGTGAGTTGCTAGGAGTTCTTCGGGGTAAGTTATGCTGATAGCGTGGGGGACTTAGTCAGAATGTGGATTGGTATAATGAGATCATTGGGGCATCAGAGGGACATAAAATAAACTATGTCAACACCTGATGAGTTAAGTAAAAGAAAACCAAAGGCGAATGCATTAGGGAGAATTATGCCGATGGAGCGTTAAAACAAAAAGCAAAGCCGAGACTGAAGGGATGCCCTTCGGGATAAAGTGAACCATCGGGATAGGAGAAAAATTGTTATCCCGAGACTCGATAAGTTGGTCGGGATATCTTGTACCGATCAGAAGGTGAAAAGCAGTAAAGTCATAACAAATAGCGCCAAACAATTGAATCATCGGGAAAAGTCTAGCCGATTAGCCATTGGAGGTCTTGATGTGAAAAAATGACATAATTGCTTAAATTAAATAATCTATTGAGTAGGTCCGTCACTGCATGAAGCAAATCCATCAAGATTGTGGTAATTGAGTACAAGATTGGACTTCCTAGAATATATAACCAGTGTTGCATAACAACATTTCGTACAGAGCTATTGCAAAAAGATATCAGGTGTTTAGTGAGAAAATATTTTGAGCTACTGAGCATAGAGTAAAGAAATTTATAGAGGAGGGGTCAAGCTCAAAAGGGAAGCGAAAGGTTGTTGAAGTATCCAGTACCACGACGAAAAAATCAAAGGGTGAAGTTTGTGAAGCTCAAAGAAAATTAAACCAAGATATGATAGATCAAATGGTCTCTCTAGGAGCTAGGTCACGTAGAGCTAAGGTGAATTTGTCTATTCGTGACCAGTTGGAGGATAGATACAAAGAGATTGGAGATGTACTCACAATAGTGCGTGGGCACGAGCTGTTTCTTTTTCATTACCTCTGCAGGGATGAGTCTATGCCAATTTCAAACCCATGTAACACTAATTTAGGTAAACTCATGGTACCTAATGTCTTTGTAAATATTGACTTATTGAAGCTCCTGGTAAGACATTATGATGCAAACAAATAATGCATTTTTTTGCCCGATGGGACTTCTTTTTTTCAATTTGTAGTAGCCACAATTCAAGAAGTTTTTGCAGTGGATCTGGAGGCAAATGTGCCTTTATCATTTGTGGATCTGGAAGAGGAATATAGAAAAATGGATACTACATATCAGGGTTGGAACCTCGCTATCCACAAATCGGAAAAGGGGAGGCTAACTGTAATGCCCCACAGGAACCCTAAAGGAAAACCATACAACTAAGCAACTAAAGGGTAAAATATTTTTTTTTAAATTTAAAAAAAAAAAATAGAATTTCAATAGCATGAACAAATCAATAATTTTCATTTTATAAAAAGGAAAAAATCCTTTTCCCAAAAAATTTAATTAGTACAAATTTTCCCCAAATAATTAAATAACCAATTTCCCCATAACTTACAATAACCCAATAAATTTAATTCGAAATTAAATTTATTACCATATTACCTATATTATTACACAGAGATGCACAAACATTAAAAAGAACAACCATAGTCAAATATTGAAATTAAAAACCAAACAAGAGGGAATGATTTCTCTGATAAATCCCATTCCTCCCAAATCTTGCAATTTCCATGCATAATAAAAATCTTGGGAAAATTTGCCATAATAACTTTTCCCAATTTTCTCAGAATTTAATCTACAAACACCAAGAAATAATTTCTTTCCATTAAACTAGAAATTAATTTCAGGAATGGACTTTAGCCAAGATCAAGAAATAATCAAACAAGATTTTAGATTTGACAAACATCTTAACACACACATCATTCAGAAAGATAGAAAAAATAAAATATATATTTTCTTTAAAACAAACAATCAAACGAAGCCACCCAACCTAGTATAGCTTTCTTGGAAGAAATCTGTAGAAGAGAACCAATCCTTCAACAAGCTTCCAAATAAATTTCTCTTCACCTAAATCCCTAACCTGTTTCCTGTGTATCCTAAAATAATGACCTATTCCCCTTTTTAAACTAAAATTCTAGGTTGAGTATCTTTTTCTCCAAAAACCTAAATTTAGAATAAAAGCAATTTTATTTTCTTTTCTAATATTCTAATCAAGGATAAGTTAACATGCAATAACTAAAAATTATTTTTCTTCTTTTCTTTTCTCATGCAACTCTATTAATTTTCTAAATAAAGAAATTAAAGCAATGCTATAATTTTAATTAATTCTTTTATTCATTTAAAATTCTAGGAAACAATAAATGCAATTAATCTAATTTATTTTTCCACTAAAATTTAAATAAAATATATTTCTAATATCATGCAGCTTACAACTTAATTTAATAACTTCTTTTAATTAATTAAATTTATAATATTAATGCATACATAATTCAACTATGAGATAACTCCATAAACTTAATTAATTAATCAAATCCACTAAAATACACAAACTGAACAAATCTCAAGCAAATACTCATAAAAAGATCAAATGACAAAATATGAAGGCTGAACTAACTGACATGACGACCAACTGACGACACTCACAAGTGTAACTAAGTAAAAATAGGGTCAACTACTATCTCCTCCACTTCCATCAGAAAATATAAGGCACACTCAGACTTGTGAAGCCAGGTGGAGACGATACCCCGTACCTACTCGGTACTTGTACCTGCAAAATCCTGCATCACCGAACCACACATGCATATATACAATATAGAAAACACAACATACACACCAATGAAGGAGAATCACGACGTTCCCTGTCTCACTGAAATGAGTGAAGGAAAATTATCCGCTTGCATCCAATACACTCGCAAACACACAACATATAATTTCACATTGCATAGATAAAGTAAAGTGTTAGTACATAGAAATAATCCATAAAATACCATAAATCACAAGTACTGAAATACTGCAAATAAATTATGCATCTCATATCCAGATAAAGAATGAAATAATGTCATATAAATCTAAATAACACATCATTGTAATATATCCACTGAAAGTAAACAATAATAAAATATAAGTTTAATAAGTTCAAACGAGTAGGGGTGCTACAGTCTCCCCCCCAAAACTAGGCTTACTCCTGGAAGCCTAAAACAAATAAGAATACAGCTCTCTCCTCTGGAACCTGTTGATGCAGTTCCTCAACCTAAGAATGAATAGGCTACTCAAACTCAGGCCTTTGGCCCAACCTAGCCAGAACCTCTTGGAACATCTATCTCAGCTCTTCCCTTTCGGGAACCATCTCTCCTGCATGTTGAGAATCCCGATGAACAGACTGTTCCGCCTCAACACTCACATGAGTGGGTGATGGTGAAGGACTGTGATGGTCAGAACCACGACCCTGTCCTCCACCTCTACCTCTATTGCGACCACTCGTATGACCACCTCCCTTATCTTTCCTAGCCATGACCTAGCACTGTAGAAAAAAATAGTTCAGACCTATGGCAAGGATAAAACAAGGGAAACACAAACATTAAGACCTAAGCAAAAAGGTCAAACTGGATAGGCTCACTACAAACCTAGAGTACCCATTGTTGAAACTTGAGCTCTGATACCAAATTTAATGCCCCACCAGAAACCCTAAAGGAAAACCATACAACTAGGCAACTAAAGGGTGAAATAAAAAAAATGAAAAAAAAAAATTTTAAATTTTTTTTTTTAAAACAAAATTTCAATAGCATGAACAAATCAATAATTTTCATTTTATAAAAAGGAAAAAATCCATTTCCTAGGAAATTTAATTAGTACAAATTTTCCCCAAATAATTAAATAACCAATTTCCCCATAACTTACAATAACCCAATAAATTTAATTGGAAATTAAATTTATTACCATATTAATTATATAATTACACAGAGATGCACAAACATTAAAAAGAACAACCATAGTCAAATATTGAAATCAAAAACCAAATAAGAGGGAATGATTTCTCTCGTAAATCTCATTCCTCCCAAATCTTGCAATTTCCATGCACAATAAAAATCTTTGCAAAATTTGCCATAATAACTTTTCCCAATTTTCTCAAAATTTAATCTACAAACACCCAGAAATAACTTCTTTCCATTAAACTAGAAATTAATTTCAGGAATGGACTTTAGCCAAGATCAAGAAACAATCAGACAGGATTCTAGATTTGACAAACATCTTAACACACACATTATTCAGAAAGATAGAAGAAATAAAATATTTTCTTTAAAACAAACAATCAAATGAAGCCACCCAACTTGGTATAGCTTTCTTGGAAGAAATCTGTAGAAGAGAACCAATTCTTCAACAAGCTTCCAAATAAATTTCTCTTTACCTAAATCCCTGGTCTGTTTCCTGTGTATCCTAAAATAATGACCTATTCCCCTTTTTAAACTAAAATTCTAGGTTGATTATCTTTTTCCCCAAAAACCTAAATTTAGAATAAAATCAATTTTATTTTCTTTTCTAATATTCTAATCAAGGATAAGTTAACATGCAATAATTAAAAATTATTTTTCTTTCTTTTCTTTTCTCATGCAACTCTAATTAATTTTCTAAATAAAGAAATTAAAGCAATGCTATAATTTTAATGAATTCTTTTATTCATTTATTTATTCTTTTATTTATTTAAAATTCTAGGAAATAATAAATACAATTAATCTTATTATTTTTCCACTAAAATTTAAATAAAATATATTTCTAATATCATGCAGCTTGCAACTTAATTTAATAACTTCTTTTAACTAATTACATTTATAATCTCAATGCATACATAATTCAACTACGAGATAACTCAATAAACTTAATTAATTAATTAAATCCACTAAAACATATAAACTGAACAAATCTCAAGCAAATACTCATAAAAAAGATCAAATGACAAAAATAGAAAGGCGAAACTAACTGACAGGATGACCAATTGACGACACTCACACGAGTGTAACTGAGTAAAAATAGGGTCAACTACTATCTCCTCCACTTCCATCGGAAAATATAAGGCATGCTCAGACCTGTGAAGCCAGGTGGAGACGATATCCCGTACCTACCCGGTACTTGTACCTAAAAAATCGTGCATCACCAAACCACACATGCATATATACAATATAGAAAACATGACATACACACCGATGAAGGAGAATCGTGATGTTCCCTGTCTCACCGAGTGAAGGAAAATCGTCCCCTTGCATCCAATACACTCGCAGACACACAACATATAATTTCACATTGCATAGATAAAGTAAAGTGTCAGAACATAGCAATAATCCATAAAATACCATAAATCACAAGTACTAAAATACTGCAAATAAATTATGCATCTCATATCCAGATAAAGCATGAAATAATGTCATATAAATCTGAATAACACATCATGGTAATGTATCCACAGAAAGTAAACAATAATAAAATATAAGTCTAATAAGTTCAAACGAGTAGGGGTACTACACTAACAGAGGAAGATGGTCCTCCTTATGATATGACTATTTTCAAGAAGTATCTATAGTATACATATATGGCTTGTGGCCAAGTTGGAGTAGTTGAAGCTCCTGATGTAGCAAACATAGGACCATTGGTTTTAATAATAGATATCTAGAGAGATGAGCCTAGAGCTTTTGATTTTGTTTCATACCTGGTGGACAGACTGGACGAAGGCTTCATGAACTTGAAAGATAATCTAGACAAGCATTTCAAGCATTATTCGTTGTTAATGCATATTATTTTATTTTATGGGAGATTTAGGGGACTATGGTCAGAGGGTTTGAATGTAAATACAGTAGGGAAGAATGGATAGGATCAACCAATGCATTTGTGGGTTTCTTTCTAGGATTATAGATATGTGAATTCTCATTACCTCAAATTTGAGGAATTCTTTGTTAAACCAATTTTCTTGCTTTTTGGTGAGCCTCTATAGGGATCATTTTCTGAGGATGTCAAGAAGTTTCTTAGGCCTCACGAGCACAAGAATCCAAAGGTTAATCATAATTGGGGTGATTGGTACTCACTCCAAAACTTCACTTTTGTTCGATACTACGTATTTGAGGGTTATCCCTATGTGTTACCAAAGCCTGCACTAGACATGATTGTTTTTTTGAAAATTATAAGGCAATTAAGTGTCTCTAATGCTAAGCATTTTAGAGATGCACACAAGAAAGCCTTCCTCCTTGGTACACTTCATTTCTAGGATTTTAAAGTTGTATCTACCAAAGCATATGAAGTTATTGACAGGAAGTTGGTGGATGAATACAACATGTTCCAGCACATGTCTAGAGCAAATTATGATCTTGAGGGTTACATCCATGCAAGTAGGAAGAGGCAAGAGTGGGAGATTATTTTCATCAGGAGGATGAATTTGAAGACATGTGTAGAAATAAGGAGGTGAAGGAGCTGGCGGATGTTATGGAGACCTTGGAGAAAAAACTAGAAGAGAGAAGGCAGAGATTAGAAAACATGGAGGAAGAACCATCCCAAAGTGATTCAGGGGAGAATGACGTAGTTTCCAAGCTTTGAGCACCTAAGAAAGAAAAAGATCCAGAAACACAGGATAAGCTCATCATTGCACTGAATACAGAAATAGATGAAAGAATGACAAAGCATGTTTCTTTTGTATCAGATGATCAAGTTATAAAGTCTAAGGAGTTCAAATCATTCTTGTACCATTTCAAGGGTAAGAAATTAAGGGAAGCAGTGCCAAATGTTACCCCTGAGAATGACACAGAAATGAAGAAGAGGTTGAAGGAAGATATCTACACGAAAGTTGAGACTATGACCCCACAAAAGGGGAGGCAACTACTAGTAGAGGTTGGAATAATTGTGTTTCTAGGTTGGGACCTGAGTGCCTCGTTTATCTTTGACTCTTTGTTGCACTCAGACAATAAGGAGATTAAATTGAATATCCAAGGAGTAAAAGATATTTTTATTGGATCAAGGTACGATCCAAATGAGGAAGAAATGTTATTGTGGGCCTTATACCCTCCAAATAAAAGGCCAAAAATCATAGATGTGGATAAAGCTTTTGGTCACATGATGACCATGAAAGTTGGAGAGGTAGACCCTACAGTTACGACTGACATAGGTATTGATATTTCAAAATTCAACAAGGCCCAGATGAAACATGAGATAGCAGAGAAGAATAAATATAAGGCCTTATATGAAGAACCCCTTAAGAGGAGTAGGCATCCGATCCCTCAAATTACTAATTGAGGAGGTCAATGGAAGAAGAAATTTGAAAAATTAGCTTATGAGCATACTAAGTTGAAGAGGGAGATGAAGAGCATCAGGATTGACACTGCTTGTGTTTTGTTGAGTAAGAGATAGACTCATGAACATCGACTAGAGAAAAGGACAATATGGTTTCACACACCAGAATTCGAGATAGACTCAACCTAGTGTTACAAGATGCATCGACTAGAGAAAAGGTAAAGAAGAAGGTTCAGGGTTTGCTTGTCACACTTGAGAAAGATACACAGGAATTGAAGTTTGAATTTGATGAGTGCCAGCAAATTGTTCAACGTGGGGTTCCCCATTTCGTAGATGATGCAGGAGTAATTAAAGATAAGACCATATGGCTTTTTGAGTGTAAGTCTTTACTTAGTGCAGCCGAAGCCATTGCCAAAATAGATATCCTTGATATAAATGACACAGTCGACCAGTTCAAGAAATTTTACATGATCGAGAATGTAGCCAGGGATGCGATCTTCAATGCTACAACCTACAAGGATGTGGGCTATTTGCGGCATATTCATAAGTATGGACAGGGGCTGGATCAAAAGTCTTAGTTCTTTGTTTTAGTTTTTGTAATGTAATTGATATTTTAGTTAGGCTGTTTAGTTACTGTTCAGTTAGTTGTTAGGATAATGGAAGGGTGTGTCCTTCCATTTGTATCTCTTAGCATATATATTTATAATGAGTCATTTTGTATGTAAGGGCATCTAGGATTCAGAAAAAAACATACTGCCTGGCAGGATTGCAAGTTATATGTATTAGGGAAGTCTATAGAACAAAGAGGTATCTTTTTATGCAAATAGACTATAATGGAGTATTTTTAGGTGCAACTTGTATATGAAATCATCTCTTAAGGATTAATATTTGAAGTTTCATTGTTTCTTTTCCTAAGTATTGTGCATACTTTTGTGTTGATGAGTTATTCTGTCCTCTTGATAAATTTGTCATATGATTTACTATGATGTACCATCACATGTTGTTAAATTAAATGTGAGATTGAGTTCTTCATTGTTGTGTAACACATACTGAGACCTTCATAGTTGATGATTAATATTGTCTCAGGAATTGATAGGATTTTGTATCTACAAAGTGTCATAAATACCCCTGGATAGAGGCACTAGTCTGCTATTTATCTTTTAAGGTTTTGGTTGGTCATGCATTTAAGGTCCCTGATAGAGAAACATTCTTCTTGAATTCTATATGAATTGATCTTTACATATTTCTTTTAAGTCCTGAAAGCATTCTTATTCTCAATATACTATTATAATCATTTTCATTTCTTTTCAAAGGCATTTACTTAAAGCACTTAATAAAGCATAAATTGCAGAAAGATTGCAAGTTTTTGTAATTTTCTAAAAGGCTTAAATCCACTTTAAACAATCTCTTTTGTGCTTGAGAGGAAGAGGTATACCTACCTAGGTTCAGTAGAGCCTTAAGTGCAGAGGGATTTGGTCTTCGACCATCCCTGTTCGTTGGCCAGGGCTTGTTGGATTAGTTGAGAATTTGGCAAACCCTTAAGTTTTCCAATCTGTGGTTTTTGGAACCAATATTGCTTATCCACCTTGACATTAGTTCTCTCCATAATTCTCCGCAATCTTTTGTTATAACATCTATATGCTTTTCTTTCATTAGAATAACCAAGAAATATCCCTTCATCACATCTAGGATCAAACTTTCCAATGGAATCATCTCTTTTGATATAGCATTTACTACCAAAGATTCTGAAATAAATAATTGTAGGTGTATGACCAAACCATAACTCATAAGGTGTCTTACTAGTGTCTCCCTTGATATGAACTCTGTTGAATGTGTATACCGTCGTGATCACAACTTCTCTCCAGTAGATATGACATAGATTAGCTTCCATCATTATAGTTCTAGCCGCATCCAAGATATTTTTGTTCTTCCTTTCCACAACTCCATTCTACTGAGGTGTCTGGGGTGTAGATAATTGTCTCCTTATCCCATTCTTTTCACAATAACTATTAAATTCACCGGAGGTGAATTCTCCACCCTGATCTGACCTTAAGAATTTAATCTTCAATCCTATCTTTGTCTCAACTCTAGCTTTAAATATTTTAAACTTTTCAAATGCTTCAGATTTATCCCTTAGAAAAGTAACCCACATCATTCTAGAATAGTCATCAATGATTAGCATAAAATATCTATCACCCTGAAAACTTTTGATTCTAGTAGGACCACACAAATTTTTATGAATAAGATCAAGAACATCATTAGATTTATCTTGTATACTCTTAAAATAAGTTCTGACTTGCTTTCCCATTTGACATTCCTTACATATCAGATTATAGGGCTTCACAATCTTAGGTATATCTCTAACTGCCTTAGTAGAACTGATCTTTACAATGTAATCAAAATTTACATGACACGACCTCTTATGCCATAACCAACTCTCATCAATTTGTGCAATAAAATATGTCTTCTCACCGGAGTTCAAATGAAATATGTTACCTTTAGTCTGAATACCGGTTGCAATCTCCAATCCAGATCTGTTGATAATCTTGCATTTTCCATCCTTGAACTATAACTAAAACCCCTTATCCACCAAGTGTCCTGCACTCAAAATATTATTCCTTAAACCTTCAATATAATAAAGGATGGTGTTCCTCTTCCCTTGATCATGCATGCTTTGTCATCTCCAAATCTAACCAAAACCTCCATCAAATTCTTGCAAAGAGAAACTTTCGTTTATCTCCATTCATATGATGTGAACATACACTTTCTATCACCCATTCATTCTTATCTTCAATTTTAGCAGCAAGGGCCTTTTCTTCAAATACCAGATCATCTTCCTTGATAGCCAAAATTACTAATTCCTTTCCATTGTCGGATCCACTAGTTGAATCTGGTGTCGATTTATCATTAGAATCAGTCACACCTTCCTGATCAGCATAGTAGCATGATTTGTCTTTGTTTCTCCTATACTTATTCTTGTTCTACTAATCATGGTTAGGCCTAAAAGATCTGCTAATTCTTTCCTCAAATATTGAATTTCTTTCAAGACATCTAGAAGTAAGATGACCTATCTTATTACATGCAAAACATTTAAAAGGTGATTTTCCTTCATACTTACTTCCTAGAGGACCTTTAGGTACTTTTCTAGCAAATAGAGCTTCGAGTTTCTCAAACTCTTCATCTTCTTTCTTCATTTCCTCCAATTCCTTAGTATATAGGGCTTTCCAATCACTCTTTCTAGTAGATGATTTAGATGCATGAAAACAAGGTTTGGATTTTGCAACTCTAGAAGGACCGAATTCCTCAAGCTCAAAAGAAAATAACTTTCCAACCAAGGTATCCCTATTAACAGAGGTGTTTACCATAGTTCTCAACTCATTAATTTTAGTAGCCTTCATCTTATAAGCTGGTGGAAAAGCTCTCAATAATTTAGAAACTATTTCATCTTCACTCAGAGATCCACCACACCACTGAATTCCCATGACAATCTCATTAACTCTGTCCATAAAAGAAGTAACCATTTCATTTTCTTCCATCTTTAGGTTCTCATATCTCACCTCGTAGCCATCAATTTTAGGAATTTTAACAATAGGGTCACCTTCATTCAGAGTCTCCAATTTACTCCATATAGCCTTTGCAGTTGATTTGTCAGATAGTTCCATGATTTGCTAATCAGAAAGTGCACACAAAAGGGCTTCTCTATCTCTACAATCATTTTCAATGTCCTTATCCAAGCCTATTGGAGGAGGATTGCTAGATGTCAGATTATGAGGTGTATAGCCATTCTCAGTGATCTCCCAAATCTCTTTTCCAAGACATCTCAAATGAGTCTCCATCCAAATCTTCCATACTTTGTAATTTGTTCCATCAAGCCTAGGAATTTCTCTTTGAAAAACAACAACAAATGAACGTGATGAACTTGCACTATTAGACACCATCAGGTCTTCCTCAAGCGGTTAAGCTTCTATAAAGAAGACCAAATTGTTAGACAACTCAGATAACCAGAGGACAATTGAGAGGGGGGGGGTGAATCAGTTGTCAATAGATTATAGAACTTTAAGCATTAAAACCTTATTACCAGAATACATGAACTAAATACCAGAATAATAGATATAATAACAATTAATCACAAATATAAACCATAGAACATTTACCAACCATCCACAAAAGATAACATCAAGAGGACAGACAATAACCTAGACACAAGTTATGTTTAGATCATAGGAGAGGTGCCTTTGCTACTCACAATTCACAACCTTGGAAAAGGATATAAATAATAGTTTATAAAGAAGGGTGAAATGGAGGGAACAACGCAAGCAGAGGGGGGAAATTTGAATCTTGGAAATGGAGGGAACATCAAGGCTGGGTCCTCTGGTTCTGTTGCCTCTGCAGCTCAAGGACAAGTGATGGATGATGAGGATGGGAGACCAGATGGGGACCCATGGCAAAGGGACCCTCCTCTCGACCGCAAAAAGATGATAGATTCTCCAAAATTGGGTCACGAGGTGGTGAAAGCTAACTCAGAAAAGACCATAGAGGTGAAGGCCCTCAAATCCTGGAGTAGTCTTTTTGCAAATAAATTGACTGGAAAATCATCCTTTCCCTTTGTGGAAGACATCTCTGATAGAAAAATGGGTAAACTAGCTATTGTTATTCTAGATTTGGTTATTGATCATAGCATCTCTTTAATGGCCTTCTCTCTGGTAGGGAAGTTTGTTGGATCGCGACCCAGTATTGAGGATGTTAGGTCTTTTGTTAAGAGAAAATGGAGGATGAAAGGTCAGGTTGATGTTTCAGCCCTGTCAAGAGGTTTTTTTGTTTTCTCCTTCTCTTGTGGGGAAGATATGGAAGCAACATTAAGTGGTGGTCCTTGGATGTTTGATAAATCTTCCCTATCTATGAGAAAATGGTCTCCTAATATGGAACTCAATGATTCTTTCTTTGAATCTGCTCTGGTCTGGGTAAGGTTGCCTAGCTTGCCGCTTGAATTTTGGGTTGAGGATGTTTTCTCAGGAATAGAAAACTCCTTTGGGGAGCTTGTTGCGATAGATCCAATGACTGCAGCTCGAAAGAGGCTGGTTTATGTACGCATTTGTGTCAATATTTCACAGAAGATGGATCTTCCTAGCATTATTTATATAAGTTACAAACTTGGATTATGGGAACAGACAATAGAGTTCGAGTCCCTCCCCTTTGTGTGCTTTTCTTGAAAGAAAGTTGGTCACTGGGCTAAGGCTTGCCCTAGTAACCCTAAAAAACCTGTGACTGTTAACAATCCCCATAAACAGGTATGGAAAGAAAAGAATAATAATAAGGAAGTTAGTAAAGTGGAAAGAGGAAGTGGAACTCCTGGTAACATACAATACTTATTAGAAGGAGATAGAAATGACCCTCTTAAGACTCCCCCATTGAAGGAAGATAAAAAGAATGAAATCAGTGAGTTTGAGATCAAAACAATCAATACTTTTGAGGCCCTACAAGCTCAGGAGGAAGATAATGCAATCATTGAAGAGATTATTAAAGAAGGTGAGATTGAGGATGTTACAATCTCATCATGAGGTCCTTCAAGTTTCAGCAATAAAAAGAGATGAAGAGTGCCCAAATGAATTTGAAGGACATGAAGTTAAATTTGGAAGGAAGAACAAGTTTGGATCGCCTAAGGTTAATCTAAATGTGTTATTCCAGAATATTGGAGTTGATACACCCACTTCATCCTAGAAAAGAGGAGAATTGTGGAATAACATGCAAGATGAGCCCAAAGATGAGCATGAGGAAGAAATAACAAGGAATGGAAAAAAGAAAAACAAGAAGGTAGGATGCCCTAATGGGGTGAAAACTAGGACCAGATCCAAGGCTGATATTGGTCTATCCAAATCTCCGTAGGGACGTAAAACCATGAAATGGCACAGGGACTAGGAGAGAAAGCAAAACATAGCTGATGGAAGGCAACAAACTATACAGGAATCCTGCCCCCAGGTTTCCAAATGAAGGTAATCTCATGGAACTTTAGAGGCCTAAATGGTCTCAATAAACATGATATATTATGGAATCTCATTCGAGACCATACGCCAGATATTATCCTAGTGCAGGAAACCAAAATGAGTAAGGAGAAAATGGATAATTTAAAATTCTTTAAAAATGGAGGGGCCTGTGGTGGTAGCTCGAACGTGGCATCTGATGGGGTGGCCATTTTTTGGAACAAGAAAACTATTTTAGGAGAAATGATTGATGAAGATGGTAAGATTATATCTATGAAAGTTAAAAGCATCTTTGAAGGAAAGGAATGGGTGGTCACAAATATATACGACCCTAATTCCAAAGCTGCTAGGAGTAAATTTTGGGACAAAATCCAGCAAAAAAGAAGATCTTTCCCAAAGAATAGCTGGTTGTTGATGGGAGATTTCAACACTCCTTTGCAAGGAACTGAAAAATCTGGAGGAACTCAAGCCCAATTGGACAACAGATTTGACTTGATGGACCTCATCAATGTCAATTCTCTTATTGTTATGGACCTTACTGGAGCTTCTTACACCTGGTCTGATCGCAGGGATGGAGAAGACCTCATTCAAATAAGACTTGATAGATCCCTTGTTACTAATGATTGGATTCTTTCTCATAGATGCTCCCTGTCAGTTGTCAATAGAATTGGTTCAGATCATTATCCCATTGCCTTTGTTGCTGAGTCCATTAAGAGTAAATAGTGCTTCCCCTTCCGGTTTGAGAAAATGTGGATTTCTCACCCCTCTCTTGAAAAATCCATTGCCAATTGGTGGAATATTGATGTGAATGGAACAACCATGTATAAAGTTGCCAAAAAACTTAGAAACATCAAAGATAAAATTAAGATATGGAACATGAAGGTCTTTGGTGATATTTTTGACTCAAAAAAAAAGTTGAATGAGGAATTAGAACAGATCCAAAACTCTATACAGAAAGACGGCTATAAAAAGTATCCCAAAGCTAAGGAAGATGATATATTAGTCAAACTTCACAACATTATTTCTAGGGAGGAAATCTATTGGAGGCAGAGATCTAGGGCTATTTGGTTGGAGGCTGGGGACAGAAACACTAAATTTTTTCACATGACTTCTTTGAAACATAAAGTTGCGAATAGAATTTCTAGATTAATTGTTGAGGACAAAATTATTCTTAATGAGGATGATATTAGGGATGAAGCTGTTAGTTTCTTTTCTCAACTCCTCACTGGTAGCAAGGAGATTGATTATACCCAACAATAGGATTTGGTTGACATCATCCCCAAGATTATTAATCCTAATCAGAATAATGCCCTTTTTGCTATCCCCTCTGCTAGGGAAATTAAAAAAGTTGTCTTGTCCTTTCAAGGGGATAAGGCTCCGGGACGTGATGGCTTCCCCATGTTTTTCTTCCAGGAATTTTGGCATATTGTGGGAAAAAACACGGTCAATGTGGTAAAAGATTTTTTTGGTTCAAGAAGAATCCTTAAGGAAATCAACTCCACTTTTATTGCCTTAATTCCTAAGGTGGCTGGGGCGGATTCCATGGGAAAATTTAGGCCAATAAGTCTATGTAACTCCTTTTATAAGGTCATATCTAAAGTTTTGACTTCCAAACTTTTGGCTGTCCTCCCCTTCATCATCTCTAAGGAGCCAAAAGGATTTGTTCCTGGCAGGCAGATTTTGGACTCTATCATTCTTGTGCATGAGAATATTCACTCCCTCAATGCTGCCAATAAAGAAGGATTTTTGATAAAGTTGGATCTGGTGAAAGCTTATGATAGAGTGGATTGGCAAGCTCTTTTCAGAATTATGGAGGCTTTTGGATTTGATGTGAAGATAATCAAAATTATCAGAGAGTTGATCTCCACCCCAATGTTTTCAATTCTCATTAATGGATCTCCTTCTAAATTCTTCAAATCATCTAGGGGGCTTAGACAAGGAGATCCCATATCTCCTATCCTTTTCACCATCTTGGCTGAGAGCATGAGCAGACTGATCCAAAAAATGAAAGTGAATAAAATTATCAAAGGTCTTCAACCTTCCTCTGCTAATGTTTTTTGTTCTCACCAACAGTTTGTTGATGATACTATCTTAATGGGATACTCTTCTGTTGGGGAGGCTGCTACCTTTAAAGGTGCTCTTAATTCTTATTCTTTGGCTACTGGCCAGCAAGTCAATTGGGACAAGTCGGCTATATACTTCATGAATACTCCTTTCATAAGACAACAGAGAATTGCTAAAATTATTGGGTGCAAGGTGGAAATGCTCCCCTCCACTTATCTGGGTCTCCCATTGGGATTAGTTCCCCCAAACTCCTTCTGGAATATGTTAATTGACAAACTCAACAAAAAACTTGCTGGCTGGAAATGATCCATTTTATCTCAGGCTGGAAAGTTGCAGCTTCTTCAAGCTACTCTCCAGAATATCCCTATCTATGCTCTCAGTCTGTTTGGCATCCCGACTAAATTTGTTGAAGCCTTAGAAAGGATTCAGAAGAGATTTCTTTGGTCAGGGGTTGATGAAAAAAAGAGATTATCCTTGGTTGCTTGGGACAAATTGTGTAAGCCAAAGATCAAAGGAGGTCTTGGTATGAAAGCTCTCAAAACTTTTAATAAATCTCTCCTTGCTAAACAAATATGGAGAGCTTATGACATTAAGAAAGATTGGAACCGGATTTGGTTTGACAAATAGATTCAAGATCATTCTCTCCAGGATCTCCTCAACTCTGAAGATATCCCTGTTGGGTCCTTCATTTGGAATAGTATTATCTAATCCTTAAAAGTGGCCAAAGCTGGAGCTAGATGGGTCCTTGGAAAAGGTGACAAAATTAGGTTCTGGGAGGATCCTTGGATGAAAAATGAACCTCTCTTTAATCAAGACTGCAATCAATTTATTGAGGAATGTAAAAGGAGGTTTGGGTCTATGGTGTGTGACTACTAGAAGGAGAACATATGGGTTAGGCTTGATGTTATACATGTTGGGTTTTCCCTTCTTTAGTAGGAGTTGTTGTCCTTTTCTATTAACAAAGATTATGATGATGTTTTCCTTTGGAAGAGTAATCCAAGGGGTGACTTTACGGTTGCTTCAGCCTATAAAAACACTTTTACCCATATCAGCAACCCTATATGGGGTAAAGTTAAGAATAGAATTTTGATCCCTAAACTCAATATGTTCCTTTGGCTTGCTACTCACAATAGGATCCTTACTATTGATAACTTGGTCCGAAGAGGTTTTATGTTCCCTAATAGGTGTGAGCTATGCCAGAAAGAGGAAGAATCAGTTGATCATCTATTTATCCATTTCTCCTTCACCTGGGAAATCTAGAGTAAGTTTTGGGTGATTTGGAAAGTTGATTGGGTCATACACAAGAGTCTCAAGGAAATTATTTGGCAATGAAACTTTTCCACCAAATTTCCTCTTATCAAGAACCTTTGGTCCTTGATCCTTCCCATGACTTGCTGGGGAATCTAGAAAGAGAGAAATAATAGAATATTTAGGGAAGCTAAGTGCACTTCTTAGGTGGTCTTTGAAAAAGTTTGCAGGGCTATAAAAGAAAATATAAATATTCCTCATAGGAACAATAAACAATGGTTTTTTACTGATATGAATGAAATTGAAAAAGGCATCCTTACTAAATGGAACTTAATCCACAAAGTTTGGAAATCTGAGAATAAGACAAGGAGAGATAATATTGTTTGGCAATTTCCTGATCATGGATGGATCAAGGTGAATTTTCATGGGGCTGCTAAAGGCAACCCTGGGAAGTCCGGTGGGGGAGGAGTCATCAGAAATGCTCAAGGTGTCTGTATTGCTGCTATTTCTTCTCCTTTTGGGGTCCAAAATAATCATGTGGCTGAAGCTCAGGCTATGTTGAAAATCCTCCAGCTTGCTCAGAGATTCAAATTTTAAAAAAATTGGCTGGAAGGGGACTCCCTCAATATCATTCAGGCTCTTAAAGGTACTAGTTTTTCATCTTGGAATATTACTAATTTAATTGAAAGTGCTAAAAAGTTATTAAATAACTATGTTAGTATTTTCATAACTCACACTCTAAGGGAAGGCAATAAGGTTGCAGACCTTTTAGCTAATGAAGGGGTCAATGTAGAGGTGGAGATTAAATATATCGGAGAGGCCCATTGTAAAGGGGATGTTAGAGAGAAATTATTATTTGATCGCATCAATGGGTCAAGTTAAAATCATGATTACCTTTTGGGGTCCAGAAATCAAAGATAGAGCTTAGGGGCAAATGAACTATCAGTTAATGATTTCTATTAGGCATCAATTTTATGATCATATGTGTGATGGGGATTATATTAATAAGTGATGCATTTGTGCGGCCATTATTATTATCTTTAAAACCATGGATGGGACTTTGTTTTGTTACCCTAGAATTTTGCTCAAGAACTTGTGGTTAAATCTAGGTCTGCAAATTGTGAGATACACCATTGGGGACTTCAACTTTTTGTTCAATATGGGAGGTAAATTAAATCAGAATGAGCCCTCTAGTTGTGAGAACTGGAAGAGTGAGCAGAAAGTGTGGAGGAGGCTTCATAGATATGGATTCACCGACTATATGGAAAAGTTGCATGGTAGCAGAAAATCGGTGTCTCAAGGCTTTACTAGGGGCTGGAACAACAATAGAGTCACTTTGTTTGGGGAGACCTAGAAGATTGATGAGGATCTGGTTGCTCAGGTCACGGGTCTTCAGAAGGAGGGCACAAAATTCTATAGAGACCAGAAGTTTGCTGCTGAAGCGATTAAAAACTTCCCAAAAACTGAGGATGAGAAGGAGCGGCTTGCCAAGAAAGACAACGTCTCTTACTACCTCCCCCAATAGGTAAATTCTTTTTGGCAGAAAGTGTTAATGGTTTTGATGGAATTCCTTACTATTGATGGTAGATTTACTAAAGTCTACAATTATCATTTTGCAATTCTCAATCATTTCCGCCATGGGGTTAAGATTTCTCTACCCTTTTATTTAGCTTCTTCCCTAAATGAGAGCTTGGATAACCATGCTAAAAAGCCCAAATCTTACCCCATATCCCATCAGGGGCTTATTTTTCTCATTTACAAATCCCTGAAGGAATAAGCTAGGGTGAGCAAGGATGATTACCTGGTAACTAATGCACATGTTTCTGAGAGTTGTAATGATTCTGAGTCTGATGATGACCTGTCTAATGCCCCTACCCATAAAAAAGGGATAACTAACATTGACAATGTGGACATGGAGGTGAATTATGATTTGGAGGAGGAAAAGGGGAAGGATATTGAGACAAAAATGGAGAGTGAGAAGGAAGAGAATGTTGGAGAAGAGGAGGAAGGGAAAAAAGATGCCAATTCTGAAAACCCTAATTCTAACCCTATGGGTTCGGATAGCAGGAATGTCACCCCAAACTCAATGGAGGAAGACAACCCTAAATCTGTGAGCACTGAGCAGGGTAGGGATTCGGTGAATACTATTTTGAATACTGCCCAAAATTGCACACTAGAGTCTTTCAATCTCCAGAAGTGGGTTATTGACAACATAACAAGCATTCAGAGAAAACAGAGGGACCTGGAAAATAAGATACACAATTTGATTAAGGAAAAAAATTCGGGGAAAAAGAGTGAGGAGGTGGAAACCAATGAAGCTGAGGAGGAAATTGAGATGCAGGATTGGTCAGAAAAAGACCTAATAAAAGGGGATTTGAAACATCTAGAGGATGTTATTAGAATTGTAAAAGAAAAGACTAAGGCGGATAACGATAACATCATCACTTAGGTTGCTCAAACTGAGAAGGCTTTGAAAAGCTTCATGAACCATAGTCTTGAGGTCTTAAGAGTTTCTTCACAAAATATGAATGCCTTGGTGGATCACTTAGAGAGGAAAAATCAGGATAAGGATTTGGTAATCATTGAAGATATACCAACCTCCAGCTCCACTCATCAAATCTCTAGGCAAAGGACCAGGAAGACCACCACTGATATGGAGACAAAAATGAAAGACATTTAGCTGAAACAAGAGAACAATGATCTAAGAGAAGCCGCTAAGACCATGATGCTTTTGGCTTAGAATGCTAAGGAGTCTATAAAATTTTTCATTTGACTTTTAATGCTGGGTTTTGAATGCTAGTTTCTCGCTAGCTCTGTGTTGTCCTTTTGTCCTAGCTGCTAGTTTTTGTGCTATTTTTTTGCAACTGTTTTATCCTAGTCTTATCTTCTCTTGTTTCTTTCTTGTTCATCTATCGTAATGTAAGCGGGTTTTGGGTCCCTTAAAACCTGATTTTCCTTAATAAAAAACAATCTATAAAGAAAAAGAGAAGTCCCCTAGCAAAGAACAACATAAACAACAAAGATACAATCATGTTTGATATGCATGTGTTATAGAGAAAAATATGCCTTGACAGTGTTCATTGTAGACCATTAAAGATAATATAAAGAATTCATAGATTAGAGGTCAAAGAGGACATAGAACCCAAGAAGTTAATATAACAGCGACCTATGCACAAGAGGATAGACAATAACCTAGACAAAAGAATAAATAATAAAGATACAATCATGTTTGATATGCATGTGTTATAAAGAGAAATATGCCTTGGCAATGTTCATTGTAGATCATTAAAGATAATATAAAGAATGCATAGATTAGAAGTCAAAGAGGACATCGAACCCAAGAAGTTAATATCATAGTGACCTATGCACAAGAGGACATACAATAACCTAGACAAAAGAATAAAATTTAAGCATGACTCATAAAAGCTTCATCAAGCACACAAATGATGGTCTTCTTGTTAGAAAAAAATGAATTCTTTCTTATGTTTGTTTTTCTCATTATAATAATTGTATGAAGGCATTGTAAACATTTACAAATAAAGTTGTTGTAATGTTCAAGTGAGAGAAACAACTAATAGGTTTAGAATCAAAGGATATGATGGAAAATACAAAGACAAATCTTGTTGTTATTCATGATCTTTCTCGAAGCTCTTAACCATTTCATTTTTATGTATTCCTAGCATGATATGCATGCACAATTTCTTGTTGTCTCATGAGGAAAATAGTAGCAACAAACCAAATTTATAACAATGATGTTTAGATCATAGGAGAGGTGTCTTTTCTACTCATGATTCACAACCTTGGAAAAGGATATAAATAATAATCTATAAAGAAAAAGAGTAGTGCCCTAGCAAAGATAAACATAAACAACAAAGATACAATCATTTTTGATATGCATGTGTTATAGAGAAAAATATGCCTTGACAGTGTTCATTGTAGACCATTAAAGATAATATAAAGACTGCATAGATTAGAGGTCAAAGAGGACATCAAACCCAAGAAGTTAATATCACAGTGACCTATGCACAAGAGGATGGACAATAACCTAGACAAAAGAATAAAATTTAAGCATGACTCATAAAATTTAAGAATAAAGATTTGGATGGAGACTCATCAGAGATGTCTTGGAAAAGAGATTTGGGAGATCACTGAGAATGGCTATACACCTCATAATCTAACATCTGGAAATCCTCCTCCGATAGGCTTGGATAAGGACATTGAACATGATTGTAGAGATAGAGAAGCCATTTTGTGTGCACTTTTTTATCAAAAAATTATGGAACTATCTAACAAATCAACTGCGAAGGCTATATGGAATAAATTAGAGACTCTGAATGAAGGTGACCCTATTGTTAAAATTTCTAAACTTGATGGCTACTGGGTGAGATATGAGAACATGAAGATGGAAGAAGATGAAATGGTTACTTCTTTTATGGAGAGAGTTAATGCGATTGTCATTATATGAGAGGGGGGGTGAATCAGTTGTCAACAGATTATAAAACTTTAAGCATTAAAACCTTATTACCGGAATACATAAACTAAATACTGGAATAGCAGATATAATAATAATTAAGCACAAATATAAACCATAGAACATTTACCAACCATCCACAAAAGATAACACCAAGATTTGTACTTGGAAAACCCAGTAAAGGGAAAAACCACGGTGGGAAGCCTACCCACAGCCATATAATACTTCTGCAGTAAGTATGTGATTACAATAAGAGGGGCTTGGACATGTAGGAAGGCCAACAACCTAGAGTGCACTTCTCATTACAAAATAAGCCTCACTGACTATAAAATAAATCCAGAGTATGAACTACAAGAATAGCATCTCCTATGCCCGAGTACAGTTCCAGTTAAGCTCAGTACCAGAGGTCTTAAACCTCTTTCACCAACCCAATTCGATCACCTATGATCAACCAAAAAACTTTGCATATGATTACAACTTTATTGGCACACAGATTAATCCCATAACCTATTACCACTATCTACAAAGCGATCTTACATCATATTTATACCAACCCAGAACCTAAACAATTAGGTGAGCCACCTAAAAGATAATACAATAAATTCATAACTGAAACTTGCAATCTAATGATCAACCAAGTTGTCCTGGGACCGAAACAAGATAATCCAATCAATAAACTCAATTGGTAATGCATCGAGATCATCCACCAACACATTACATAAACTGGTCCATAACCTAGCCAAATAAGATAGCATTAGGTCTGGACCCAAATCCAACACCACCGATCAACAAGAACATGAACAAGATAACTAGAAACATCTTTAAAGCCATCTAGAAGCTACGCCAACACCACTTAAAAAGGTCTTCAACAAAGCTCTTCCAGTAGTACCCTTACCGGTGACCAAAAGGATTACTAGAACAAATGATAGCTCCTGAGTCACCAAATCCTGAACCAACTAATTATAATACCCATATGAATATGATGAATGATATATCTAAACCAAATCCACAAGCCAAAGCATACCGGAGCATACCGGATCAATATCATAAACCAACCACTCTACCAGAACCTACCGGAAGCTGGTAAACAACCAAAACAACTAGTGTTGCCATCAATGACAAAACATCAATGCAACACATAATCAATTCCTCCAATTACCAACAATTATGTCATATAAATTATTATATTAGTCTAGTGGTCAATCTTTGTATTGCGTGATGTAATTTTATAATTATGAGTTGAGGGTTTAGTCGGCCTTGCTGTCAAGGTTGATGATTTGTATATATAGGTATACTGGCATGTAATTTGGTGTGAGTGGTTGTGTCTGCATTATCAGAGAGTGGTGTATGTGTGAACAATTATTCATCCTTTGGGATTGTGATTGAGAAGAAATTGATGTTGCAGAGAAGACATCTGAGCTTATCCGGAACTATAATCGGGGATTTGGAGATGCTATTCTTTCACTTCATTCCTTCTGGATTGTAGTCCAAATATTGTTGTAAGTTAGTGAGACTTTCTTGATGGTTGTATTCTTTTGGGTCATTGTATTTGATCACTGAGCTCTAGGAAGTGTGCTTGAATGCATATGCATTCCCCATTGCAATATTTTCACATACTATTGCAGAGTATCATCTTACTGTGGGTAGGTTCCCATAGTGTTTTTTCCCTTAACCGGGTTTTCCACATCAAAATCTTGGTGTTGTGTGTTGTTCTTTCAATTAGCTTATTTTTGTTAGTGCAACAGTTTATTAGATCTGTATTTCTAGCTAAAGTTTGTAGATCCGGTGAAGACTGATTCACCCCCCCTTTCAATCTTCCTTCATTATAGTTGCCAACAATTGGTATCAGAGCTAGATCCTTTGAAAGAAGCCTAACTGCTTGAGGAGATCCGAGATGGTAGCTACAGGTGTTATCTTTAAGAAGGAGAGTGTGATATTTGATGGAAGCAACTATGCCATATGGAAGAACCAGATGGAAGTGCACTTGAAATGTCTTGGAGAAGATTACTGGAAGATTACAAAGAATGCCTATTCTGCTCCTCTGAATGGACCGGTTACTGCAGATGAGATCAAGGAAGGTAAACATAATATTAGAGTGAAGGAAGCATTGTTGAGTGCCTTGACTGATTTAGAGATGACACATGTAATGGGACTTCTGACCGCACATGAGATCTAGGAGAAGCTTGAAATCTTGTATGTATTGGCATTGGGTTGTCATTGATATCAAACGGTATGGGATGACTATCGGTATGAGAGATGTATGTGCAACACTGTCAAGGGGGAGTACAGGTTGAGATATCTTTGATATCACCTTATGTAGCAGAACACCGGTAAGGTAAGGAAGATGACCCCGAGAGTCACTGGTACACAAGTTGGTGCCTAACTTGTGTGGGTGGAATGGTAAGGTGATTGGTACCAATACAGTGCATCAGTGGTAAGGAAAGGATGTCAACTGATAAGTGATAAGTTGACATGGGGAAGTTAGATCAACCAAGTGAGTGGTTGTCAACCTGCAAAGGTCATGACCTGTGTACAAGAAGGATGAGCAGGGTGCTTGGATGTTGTTTGTGTTGAAGAGGCAGAATGTTGCCTAAATCACATCAAAACTGGAGGAGAAGAATGAACAGATCATAGATATGTTACAAGGCTGCTAGATAACAGGACTCCCACCTAATGAAGATGTAGTCATCATGAGAAGCAATGATTGACAGTGAATGTGCCCACATCAGATCACATGTGCTTGTTTGAAGATATGCTGCACAAACAAGGAAGTCACAAGAGTACACTGTAGGATGCAAAAAACAAGGTGCCACTCCATCGGTACTAGGGACAAGGTGCAAATACAAATGACCTCCCACTTGATAGGAATGAGCATGCTATGCTTAGACATCTTTGGAGACAGGTTTAGGTGTTCCACTAGCAGTCCAACAAGTGCAT
Organism: Cryptomeria japonica; assembly: GCF_030272615.1. Classification (NCBI taxonomy): domain Eukaryota; kingdom Viridiplantae; phylum Streptophyta; class Pinopsida; order Cupressales; family Cupressaceae; genus Cryptomeria; species Cryptomeria japonica. The sequence goes on from NC_081411.1 coordinate 517,235,315, forward strand.
ACATGAGGAGTTAACCGGTAGAATGTGAGATACTGATAGGGTTAGAAAAATGGATAGGAAAGAGGAACCGGTAGAGTATTTGGTCAGTGATCTTATCTGGACTGACATGAAGAGCCTTGTTGGCAGTTGGTCAACATGGATGCCACTTGGAGTCAAGGTGGAAGGCTCGCAGAGATTGGTAAAGTATCGTGTAGAGATAGGTATTTCTATAGGTGTGCATTGAATATGGATATCATGATTTATGGATCAGATCAGAGAAGTGTTGCTTGAGGAAGAATGAATGATAGAGAAGAATTAGGGAGTTGTTCATGCCTAGATCAAAGCAAGAAGATCAGACTGTGAGAAGACCTCGAGGAGGAAACAATAGAAATATTAATGGTGTTTTGATAGAGGCAGGTCAAGATACATGACCATGTTTGCTTCATTTGGAAAACATGTATTGGAAGGCACGTTATTGGCGGAGTTGTGCAGTTGGCTGTCTAAGAGATCAAATCAGGGAAGATCTGATTGGATTTGGTTTTCCTCGAGGGTGATGAGGAAACCCTAACCGCCTAGATTTTGAATTGGCTTTTAGCGGGAAAACCAGTCTATAATATGCAGGCCAAAGACATAGTTAAGGTGTTGCTGAAGAGAAGAGGATAGTGCTACTATGAAGTGATTGAGTGTTACTTCTACATGTGAGAGAAAATCAGCCAAGTGTTCATCCAGTATCTGAGAAAAGAGGGAGAGTGAAGAGCAGAACCAGTAGTGGTTATACCGGTAGAGTAGAAGTGAAGGGAGCTCTAGAGAAGGCAGATAGTGGACTAGTAGATTATAGCACTGGTAAAGTTTAGAGTAATGAGTAGGAGATCCAACAAAGAAGAAGAAGAGAAGAGGTATACCAGTAGGATTTGTCAGCAGTAGAGCAGAAAAAGTTTGAGTTGGTGTAGCAGAGAAGGTATCTCATCGACAAAGTAAGGTATATGAAATGGTTACAAGATTCACTTGTAACAAGACAACTACTTTTGTAATTGATGTTTTTATGGTGAACACTAAGTTGCAGCTCGGTGCAGGGGTTGTAGCTCCTTTGGGTTGTAGCCCATAAACTAGTTAGGGATTGGTGCTCTTTGGGTTGGTGCCCTAAATAGTGTAACAAAGTTTTCATTGTGAGGCTAGATTGGAGCAGTAGACTCCAACAACATTGCTCACTGAGGTTTTTCCCATCTTGGGTTTTCCTTGTATATATTGGTGTTATGTGGTGTCCCTTATGTGATTGCATTTGTGTTGGTCTCGCTACTAACCAGTAAGTCTGCATTAGGTTATATCTATTAACCGGTATACTCACATAGGATAGCTAAAGGGAAAAGTTTGAGAACCACTGATTCACCCCCCCCCCCTCTCAGTGGTGCATTGTGTCTAACAATATGAAGGAGATAAACAAGTAAAAGTTGCTAAGTTACAGAGTTTGAAAAGAAAGTATGAGATGCTGGAGATGGGAGATGATGAGAAGATACACTCTTTCATGGCTAAGGTGAATGATCTTGTCCTAGGTATCAGATGTGCCTATGGAACCCTTGAAGAAGATGAAATCATTGCTAAAGTGTTGAGATCTTTGCCTCCTACTTATAAACATAAGGTGGCTGCTATTGATGAGATCCGGAGTATGACTACAGTGACAAGAGATATGCTAGATGGAAAGGTTGTTGCATTTGAGCTAAGCGAGTTTGGAGAGTCACATGGAAAGTGTGAGACACCATTTAGAGAGCCAACATCTATATCTGGAAAGCATAAGTATGATCCTGATGAGTGTAGAATATACATATATGAAAGAGAGAGAAGAGAGATGGAAGAACAAGAAAGAGAACTGGATGAGCTTGAAGCATTGATTGCACAGAGATTGCCTAAAGGAGCTGGTAAGTATGATGTAAAATTGCCTTTGAAATGTTTCTCTTCTAATAAGATAGGACATTTTGCTTCTAGATGCCTAGAGAGAATGGCTAAATATGATAGGCATGATAAGTTTGATAAGCATGATAGGAATGATAGATATGAGAAGCATGAGAAGTATGACACACCTTACAAGTCTAACTGGAATTTTAGAAATTAGAAGATCTTCTATTGTGTTGTTGATGAATGTATTACAAATGATGAATCTAAAGGAGATGAAGTTGTATTTCTTGCCATTAAGGAAGATGGACCTATACCTGTTGATTCCACTAGATGTGTTGTTGAGGAGAAAGCTTTAGTTGCTAAAGTTGAAGAGAAAGATGAATGGGTGATTCATAGTGGATGTTCACATCATATGACCGATGATAAAAGCAATTTTGTGAGCATGAAAAGATATGATGGTGGAATAGTGAGATTTGGAGATGACAAATCCTTTGTGGTCCGTGGTAGAGGTTCTATTTTTTTTTATGGTAAGCATAATACTGATGATATCTTGTGTGTTGAAGGTTTGAAGCATAATATTTTGAGTGTTGGATAGATTGTTGATAAAGGTTATGATCTACAATTCAAGAATGGAAAATGCAAGATCCTAAATGCCTCTAGTATAGAGATTGCATCTGGAACTAAGACTGGAGGTAACATTTTTCATTTGAATGCCAATGAGAAAAGATGTTTAATTGCTTAGATAGATGAGATTTGGATGTGGAATAGGAGAATATGTCATGTGGACTTTGATTCAATGATTAATATCAGTTCTACGCAAGTTGTTAGAGATCAGGCTAAGATTGTTAAGCTTGTTAATTCGGTATGTAAGGAATGTCAGTTGGGTAGAAAACAAGGATTTCTTTCAAGAGAAAACAATAGACATTTGATGGATTGCTAGATCTTGTGCATATTGACCAATGTGGATGTACACATGTTAGAAGTGTGCAGGGTGACAAATATTTCATTTTGCTAATTGATGATTATTCCAGGATGATGTGGATTGTCTTTTTGAAAGTGAAATCAGAATCATTGGACAAATTAAAAATATTCAAAGAAAAGGTGGAGACTGAGTCTAGATTGAAGGTGAAATGTCTGAGATCTAACAGAGGTGTAGAATTTTGTTTTGGTGAATTTAATTCATTCTGTGAGAAGCATGAGATTATAAGACAATTATCTGCTCCTAGAACCCCTTAGCAGAGTGGAGTTGTTGAAAGGAAGAACAAAATTGTTTTGGATGTTGCAAGGACTATGTTGATTGAAGGAAATATTCTAAAAAATCTATTAGAGAGAAGATATTAGCATTGTTGTTTACACATTCAACAAAGTTCATATCAAAGGTGATACTGGTAAGACTCCTTATGAGTTATGGTTTGGTCATCTTCTTAATGTAAGATATTTCAGAGTATTTGGTAGCAAATGTTATATCAAGAGAGATGAGGATATAGGAAAGTTTTATGCTAGAAGTGATGAAGGAATTTTCTTGGGATATTCAACAAAGAGAAAATCCTATTGATGCTACAATATAAAGAGACTGAGAAAGATACTGGAAAGTGCAAATGTGAAGGTGGATGAGAACCTTGGAAAAGAGATCAGAGAATGTGGATATGATGATGGTCAACATATTGTTCTAAACCCTATTCACACTGAAGAGCCAAAGCAAAATGATTTGATAGAGATTATTAATCTAGATGTTCTTTTTGTCGGTGAAGAAATGGAGGAACATGAGAATTAGAACAATGAGAAAACCCTGAGGTATGTAAGATTGAATCATTCAAAAAATCAGATTCTTGGAAATAAAAATAAAGGTGTGATGAGTAGAAGAATGCCAGTTGCTGAACAGGTATGTTTGATTTCTAAAATTGAACCTAAAGATGTTGTTGAATCTTGTAAGGATGAAAATTAAATGAGAGCTATGGAAGAAGAATTAAATAAAATTGAAAAGAATAACACCTGGGAGCTTATAGCTAGACCTAAAGATAAGAATGTAATAAGTACTAAATGGGTATTCAGAAACAAATTGAATGAAGTTGATGAAGTTGTCAGAAATAAAAAAAGATTGGTTTGCAAAGGATATTCACAGAAAGAAGGAATTGATTATGAGGAGACTTTTTCTTCGGTGGCTAGACTTAAAGCTGTTAGACTGTTGGTTGCATATGCCGCCTATAAAGATTTTGAGGTATATCAGATGAATGTCAAATTTCCTTTTTGAATGGTGATCTTGAGGAATAAGTCTACATTGAACAACCTCATGGATTTTTATTATCATATGATGGAGACATGGTATGTAAAATGAAGAAATCACTTTATGGATTAAAACAAGCCCCTAGAGCCTGGTATGCTAGATTAGAAAAATATTTGTTGAAATTGTGATTTAATAAAGGTGTTGCTGACAGTAACTTGTACTTTAAGATTGAGAATGATAACATCTTGGTTGTTGATGATATTATCTTTGGATATGAAAAAAAAATTGACATGTCTATGATTGGTGAGATGAAATTCTTCTTAGGTTTACAAATTTCACAGACTAGAAAAGGTATATTTATATCTCAAACTAAATATGTGAAGGAATTGCTAAAGTAGTTTGGGTTAGATGACTCCAAACCTGTTCGAACTCCTATGGTGTCTGGTTGCAAATTGTCCAAGAATGGTGAATCTCTAAAAGCTAATCAGAGTTTGTACAGATCTATGGTTGGTGGACTGCTATATCTTACTCAGACTAGGCCAGACATTATGAATGTTGTGTGCATGGCTGCTAGATATCAAGTTGATCCAAAAGAGAGTCATGTCACTACTTTTAAGAGGATATTCAAATACTTGAAGGGAACTGTGGACTATGGTTTGTGGTATCCGAGGAATGATGATTTCATGATATGTGCTTACATTGATGTGGATTGGGCTGGTGATGTAGATGACTGGAAGAGCACTACCGATGGAACATTCTTTTTGGGTAAGAAACTGGTTTCATGGGCTAGTAAGAAATAAGATTCAGTATCTTTATCTATTGCTGAAGCTGAGTACATTATTGCTGCTAGTAATTGCACTCAGGTAGTTTGGATGAAGCAAATATTGAAGGATATCAGAGTTATCTATGATGAGCCTACTGTGATATACTATGATAATTCTAGTGCTATTAACATGGCAAAGAATCTAGTGCAACATTCAAAGACTAAACATGTGTCAATCAAATATCATTACTTGAGAGAACAAGTTGTAGCGGCGTAAATTGTACACCCTTGCTAGGGTGGTACAATTCCACACTTTGTTTAGCACCTGCCTTAGTGTGTTTTGCATCTTGAATTTCTAATTCCCTTTAAGAATTTAATTAATTAATTAAATTAAATCTAAATTCATATGTCATCACTTCATACATTATAAAGTTGGGCCCTTTACCCTAAGTGCACCCCTTTTTATTTTATTTCTCCAATAAATCATTAAATCATAAACCCTAATTAAGACTTATTTCAACCTTTAAGGCCCAATTTTGTATGCCAAAACATCTCAAAATCAGCTATAACTTTGGAATTCACTCTAATATCATCATATCTAACACCCCTGAAAATTTGGTGAAAAGTTGGTCGAACCATGTGCAAGTGCAACACTGTCCCCGACATTTTTCTCGAATTTTCAGGAGCATAATTCTATGATATTATTATGATTAACCCCAAGAAATTGGCAGAAAATTCAAATCCTAGGTTGGCCTAAAGATGAAATTAAGATCTAGGGCTTCATACATAAGAGCTCTCTTTCTTCATTTGAAAGGATCTAAGAAAAAAGAAGCTTTTGGAGCGAACACAAGGAGCCTTCTATTCAGCGAAAGAGAATATCTTTTGGAGTCTTCAAAAACATTCAACAACATTTATCAAACATTATTTCATCAATTGGGGGCTTTTGAAGATGTAGGAAAGCAATAGGAGATCACTGACTAAAGATTGGCTTGTACCTCTCCCTTGGGATTGGGTATGATTTCATGTTGTTTCCATATCTTTGTATCAACTTCATTACATCAGTTTGATTTAGAGCATTTAGTTTGTCAATTACAAGCATTTAGTTTTTACTCTTGAAAGCATAGGGCCAGTCTAGATTGTTTGCATTCATCATTTTAGGGTCTTACACACACACAAGATTCTTGCACACACTATTTTACTATAAAAATTGGCTATGTGTTGAGGTGGAAACCACAAAAATAGGGGTTTGACTAAGGAAAAACCCCATATAGCCACCCAAAACCCTATTTTTAGCTATAGGTGTAAGTATGGGATTCGATCATCACTGCAAATTTCAGGACCGACAAAGCACATAGACACAGTCCCAAGGGTCAGATTTGAGAAAAAGTCAATAGGATAGGGGCATGGTGCCTTGGTCCTACCCAGAACAAGGGTGTGGTACCATAGTCCTCCTAGTTTTAGGCAGATTTTGGTAGGGCAATAATTTAGGATCTTTAGATTCCAGCTTGTTAATTGCACCTTCCAGTTTGCAGAATCAGGACAGGGGCATGGCACCCATGTCTCAGACATTTTGACTCAAATTTATGGCATAGGCATGCTTCTGAATTCATCTCCCAATCTATACTTTTCAGCTGCATATCAGTTAGTTTCAATTCTGCATTTTTAGATAAGGGTTGCTTATGTATACTTGCATTCTAGGTTGATCATTCAAATCTACACTTTGCATCACTTATGCCCCTCATTTATAGAAAAGGAATAGAAATGATAAGAGTTAATCCTTAGCTCTCTCTTCCTCACAATAAGTATCCAAAGTGTGTTGCATCCCTAGGTTCTTTCGTATTCCATAGTGTGTACATAAGAGTGGGATTAGGGCTTATTTGCTTAGTCTCACTTTTTCCCTTACACATTTTGGTGAACCCGACGTGAAACTAATCCTATTTTCATTACATTTAATTGTTAGATCTAGATTGAACATCCTTCATTTTCTTTATAAACATAAAATTCCAGAAAAAAAAGAGTGAAAAATTCAAGAAAAAGAAAAAAAGATTTCCTTGTGTTTAAATTTCATTCAATTTCCATTTCAAAATGTTAGATTTTTTATTTGCAATATGTTCATACTTTTGATGATGTGTTCAATTATTTTGATTATGAGTTTAGTAAGGATGAATTAGATGAAGCTCTAGATAAATTTTTGAACCCTAAGCCTTCTAAACCCTCATTTTGTCAAAAGCTAATCAGCCTTGTTACTATGTCATTCCGTGGTGATGAGAAAGATAAGTTGAATGATTTCTCTCATGGGTACATTCCTATCAACTCCTCCACTAAATATAGCAACATGGTTGTCTACAAAAATTCCCTCTATGAGGAGATGTCTCTTTTTGAATCAAAAGATAAACCTTTCAACCGATATGACCATGCCTTGTTGGATGATGCCCTTGACGACTTTATGTCTTTGTCCAAATATTCAAACAAAAACAATACATCTAAAAGATTAATCAACATGATAAATGTGAATGAACATAGAAAGCCTCTTTTTGTAGTCCAAGGTGCTTATCCTTCTTCATCTTCACAACTTCCCAATCAACCTCTTTTCACTGTTCAAGGTGGATATAGTCATGATTCCTTTAGTACTCCTAACAAACCTATCATTACTGTGCAAGGAGGAAATCCCATTAAGAGTCCTTATAGTTATGCTAAACAACTAACTAAGGAGAGTCATCATGTAGTTGCCCACACTTATAACACAAGAAACAATAAGCAACCAAATCCTCCTCTGGTTATCCCAACCTCTCTTTTTTATCCTCAACCTATTCTTCCTCAAGCACCTCGCAGTTCACAAACTCTTGGTAAAGAATACGATCTTATTGAACAACTCAAAGCAACCCCTACCAAGATATCCCTCTGGGATTTAATTCAAACTTCTTTAGCTCATCATGGAATGTTAAAAGATGCCTTGAAAACTTTGAATGTCCCACCTATAGTGACATCTAATTATATGGCTTCCTTGATTGATCTCAATATCAATATCAATATGATCCTTTAATTATTGCGGTTATCATAAATAACAGTACAATAAGGCGAACACTAGTGGACAATGGTTCTGGCCTTAATGTTTGTAGCATTAACTTGTTGCATAAAATCAATGTCGATACATCTCTCATTAAGCTTGATTCCCTTACTAACTGAGGCTTCAATAATGTTGCTAAATCTTTATTAGGTATCATTACCTTGCCTATTAAGGTATGTCCTATTACTTTATCCACACCTATTCATGTCATGCCTGGAAATTTAACGTATAGTTTGTTATTAGGGAGACCTCCGATTCATAACATGCAAGTTGTCCCCTCTACATTGCATAGGCAAGTTAAATTCATCTACAACAATAAGACATATACCTTGCTAGGTGATACCAATCTCCAAGCTTGTTAACAAATATCAACATCCAAATCCTCTTCAACTGGTTCTTCCCCAACTATCTCAGATGATTCTTCCAAAACCTCTCCTCCTACTAATGTGTCTATCTCATCAAATATATCTCTTGTCTCTAGTTAATCTCCCATTGATTCCTCAAATGAACTTAAGGTTCCTGAAGAAAAGCCTTCTCAACCTGATTCTACCACTAAAGATGTCTTCTCTCTTGAAAATATTCTTGTAGAAGATGATTGGGGATCCCTTGAATTTAATCCTACTTTCATAGGAGAATACAAAATCCCCCCTAGACAACCCAAGGTTGAAAAGAAGAAAGAATAATGAAACCTAAAAGGAAGCCCACTTTACCCAAGTTGTTGAGTAATAACTTTGTGGTGGCTTCTCAGACTCAATCTCCCCTTGTTTCTGATTTAGAGGATTTTGATCCCTTTATGAAAATACCCCTTCTCTTTTAGAAATGGCTAACCTTTATGGTCCTGGTTTTCACATCCTAGCTAAGTGTGGAGATAATGGTAATGGTTGTGGTGCTCAAGAACAAGGGATAAAACTTCCCTTTGAAAATAACTTCCATGATACAACATTTGGATTTGGCTAGATCCTCTCGAGCGTACTAAAGTTTCCATAAGACCATCTATTAGTGTTAATGTCATCTCTACTTCTCTCTCCATAATGTATCCAGAGTATATTGACTGTGACTCTTCTAGTGTCTTCACTTTGGATGTTTTTCCCACTGATGATTCCTTAGCTGAATTCCTAGGAGCCTATGACAACCTTCCTTATTATCACCATAATCATGGTTTTCCCTATTGTTTAAATATAGAAGCTTACTTTTGGAAAGAAAGAAAGAATAATGAGATAGTTAAAGAATTCCCTCAATTGAAAGAATCTCCTCAACAAATAAATCTCCTTATAATTGACACTATTGATATCAAAATGGATCCTTGTATTGAAGACAAAGTCATTAAGATAGGAAAATGCTTGGATGAATAAGTACATAAATAATATTCTAAATTATTACATGAATTCCTTGAAATCTTTGCTTGGATATATTTTGATATGCCTGGCATTGATCCTAAGATTGTCACTCATAACATTATCTTAGTTCCTGATGGTAAACCTGTGAAACAAAAGATTCGAAAGATGAATCCCAAAATAGCATTTCTTGTTAAGGCTGAGATTGAAAAATTATTGGATGTCAGATTCATCCATCCTATTGATTATTCCCCATGGATTTCAAACATTGTGGTCGTGGCTAAATTTTATAAAAAGATTAGGATGTGTACAGATTTTAGAGATCTTAATAAAGCTTCTTTGAAGGATGACTTCCCTCTCCCAAATATCTATATGATAGTGGAATCTATAGCAAGCCATCCTTTGTTATCCTTCATGGATGGTTTCTCAGGATATAATCAAATCTTCATTAATCCTCAAGATCAATTCAAAACTGCTTTCACCACCCCTTGGGGCACATTTTGTTGGGTTATGATGCCTTTTGGATTGATAATACAGGCGCTACCTATCAATGTGCTATGACCCTCATTTTCCATGATTACATGCATACAATCTTAGAAGATTACATTGATGACATCTTACCTAAATCCGTTCTTCACATAGATCATGTTAAGATCCTCCATCAAGTCTTTGAAAGAATTTGTAAGTACAACATGCGCTTGAATCCCTGAAAGTGTGTTTTTGGTGTGGATAGTGGAAAGCTATTAGGATTCATTGTCTCGCATGGTGGAATTCAGGTGGACACGAAGACGATAGATGCCATTGTTAATATGCCACCTCCTAAAAATACATCCTAATTAAAAATTTTACAAGGAAAGATTCAAGCTATCATAGGTTTGTCTCCCAGCTTGCGGATCGTACCCTTCCCTTCACACAATTACTTAAATATGATATCACCTTTTAATGGAATGAGGATTGTCATCAAGCATTTGAAGACTTAAAAACATATTTAGCCAATCCTCCCATTCTTCAACCCGCTTCCAAACCTTTCCTTCTATACACAGATGCTCCCTTCATGCTCTTGCGACATTATTGGCACAACATGATAAAGATGGTAGAGAATGTTTAGTTTATTACATAAGTCACGCTTTACTTGATTATGGAGTCAAATATTCTGCTATAGAAAGACAATGTCTCGCTTTAGTCTTCGCAACCCAAAAATTAAGGCATTGTCTTTTGAATGCTAAAGTTCATGTTATCATTAAATTTGATCCTCTAAAGAACCTTTTCTCCAAAACTGAGCTTTTAGGACGCTTAGCCAAGTGGGTTATGATGTTGACTGAGTTTCACCTTAAGTTTATTTCGCAGAAGGTAATAAAAGGCCAAGCGTTGACCGACCACTTAGCCGAGGCTCCTTTGCATTTATCCATACCTAACCAAGAGTCTTTTCCTGATGAATTCATTCTCTCTACTAAGGTTGATGAAACTTGGGAATTATATTCTGATGGCTCTAGGTGTCGTACATGATAGGGGGCAGGTGTTGTCTTAATCTCTCCTAAAATGAAACCCATCCCTTTATCATATCATCTCAATTTCTTATGTACCAATAACATTGTTGAATATGAGGCTCTTATAGCTGGAATTAAAGAGGCTTTAGCATTAAATGTGAAACATCTACATATCTATGGAGATTCTCAATTAATCATAAGACAAGTGACAAGAATTTACCAAGCTAAGAGAGACAAATTATCACAATATAGAGATTTAGCTATATCCTTGTTGAAAAAGTTTGATTCTTATGTCATGGAGCCTGTTCCTCAAAAAGATAATCAACATGCTAATGCAATGGCATGTGTGGACTCTCTTGTATCTTTAGAGGACCCCTTGGTAGATATCAAATTTATTATTCACAACCTCACTACTCTGGCTATTGCGGTCAATCCTAGTGATGTGGCATATTGTTGTGCTATAGATTCTTATGAATGGTACTCGCATATTGTGAGATATTTGAGTGATGGTACCTTTCCTGACTCTACACACAAGAATACTAGAGCTAGGATTCACAAGTTGGCCACTAGTTACATTATCCTTTCTAATATTCTTTATAGAAGGTTTTATAATGGTCTCCTCCTTCGATGTCTTAACAAAGCCAAAATCCCTATTTCTCTTGAGGAAGCACATTCAGGTGCTTGCAGGGGGCATTTTGGGGGCAGATCCTTAGTTCAAAGATTGCTCTGAATGGAATATTATTGGAAAACCATGGAAAAGGACTCTTTTATGTTTGTTAAGAAATGTCATTAGTGTTAGCAACATAGAAAGTTGATCCATGCTCCCACCCAAGAAATTAGATCTCAAGTAGCGTATTGGCCCTTTTCTTCATGGGGTTTGGATCTCATTATTAAAATATCTCCTCCCTCAGCTCAAGGATATACTTTCATCATAACTGCTACTAATCACTTAACGAAGTGGGTAGAAGAAGTTCCTCTTCGATCTACTACCACCGAAGTAATTTGTCAATTCATCTTAGATAACATTATTTCTCAATTTGGAATACCTTCCCCTTTGGTTTCGGATAATGGAACATCATTAAAAAAAAAAGACCTGAAGAAGTTTCTTGAGAAATATCATATTCAACATCGATTTTCTACACCCTACTATCCTCAATCAAATGGTCAAGCTGAATCTTCAAATAGAATAATTGAACAAATTCTGCATAAGACTATGAATAAGCATGGTAAGGATTAGCACACTTAGTTAATCTACGCTTTTTGGGCTTACCAAATGAGCATACATATTGCTATGGGTTCTACTCCTTATAGTTTTGTTTACGGTGTTGATGTTATTGTTGAAATCCAAGAACACTGAGAGGGGGGGTGAATCAGTGTTCTACCAGTGAGATCAATTTTAACCTTATTAGAAAAGTATTTCAGTAACCGGTAACCATAAAAGAAAATAATAGTAAGTACAAATGAAGCGACCACAAGAATATACACCATAACACAAATTTATATGTGGAAAACCTCAAAGAGGAAAAACCACGGTGGGATTGGTGACCCACAAGATCTATCCATTGGTGAAATGAATAAATATTATAGTAGAGGCCTGCACATGCAGGAAGGCCAATAGCCTATAGTGCACTGCTCATGACAAAAGGATCCTCACTGACTACAAACACCAAATATGGAGTTAGAAACAAAATTTTGAACTTAGAGATTGCATCTACTATGTTGGATGAGTTCTAGTTCAAGCACTCTTTGTACCGGTTTTCACTGTGTCCTCCCTTATCGATAACTTACTTCGCATCCCAGACCTCTAAACCAATAACCAAGACCAACTCTAGAATATTATATTCACATTTAGTCGATCAACATCGCTTGCACAATATCATATCACCATACATTCCATCTATCTGTGTATATATAAAATAACCTAACGGGAGTGACTTAAATACCCTTCCCAATCACAAACATAAATGCCTTATGTCAGATTACAATGATATTACAAGTTATTTACATGTCAGAATAGACAAAAATAAATACATTAAACTTTGTGACCGATGTCATTGATCACTGCCATGTAAACCTGTCAGACTAGTCTCCTAAGTCGACCTCATATATCGGTTCCTAATTTGCCTGTTTCCCTTGTCTGTTAGATGACTTGAATGCCGGTTGACAAATCATGAATACCGGTGAGTACCGGTTAAGTTTCCAATCCAAAGTGATGTATGTTTCCATCAATGAAAACATGACTAAACTGGATGAGTTTCAATTGCCAACAATATCCCCGTTTGGCATTGATGGCAACACTCATGTGAAAAAATGGATCGCTGAAGCATTGTCCTGGTTCCTCCCAAAACTAACCCTACTCCCCCTGAGTTATGCATTACTTCTTATGTCCCATAAAATTTTTCACATCAACCTCTCCCCCTTTGACATCAATGACAAAGGCGAGGGAAAATGAATGAAAGAGTGAAATTAAAATGTGTTTACTAGATCTAGATGTACTTGAATATATTCGGGGTAAGCACCCTTCAAAATGTTAGATAGTTCAAATAATCGGAAGACAACTGAGAGGGGGGGTGAATCAGTTGTCTCAGATTACCATAACCATTAGAAATTAAAACTTTAATACCGAAACCCAAAACACTAATACCGGAATGCTTAAACCAACTACTGTAATAGCAGTTAAACCAATTAAACATAAACAATAATCCAAGAATAAATACCATCCGCATGACACCAATATTTATATGTGCGAAACCCAGTAAAAGGAAAAACCATGGTGGGAAGCCTACCTGTTATGCCCTACATACCTAACCCCCATTAGTTTCCTTGTCTTGAAAATATGGGTCCCTCTTTTTGTTTTCTATAGCTTTGTTTTTTTAATTTTTGCCTGGCAACCTCGGAACCTTGGAACCACGAAGTTTCGAGGTCTCGTTTGTTTGTTTGTGTGGAACCCTGGAACCTCAAAGTCCCGAAGTCATGCCTTGTTCTTTTTCGTTGAAGTCTTGGAACTTCAGAGTCCCGAAGTCCCGAGTTCTTCATGTTTTGTTAGTCATCAACCTCGGAACCCCGGATTCCCGAAGTTGTTTTGTCTTTCAACCTTGGAACCCTGAGTCCCGAGGTCATTTGTCCCTTTTTACCTCTAAATCCTAGAACCCCGGAGTGGCAAGATCTTTTGCTTGTTTTGTTTGTTTTCATAATTCACCCCAGAACCCTGAAGTCCCGAGGTGAAATTTGTTGTCTTTTGTTTGCTACCTCGGAAGTCCAGAACCCCACACTCCCGAGGTCTTGTTTAAGGTGATCGTACGGACGAAGTCAGGGGGGGTATAAATAAGTGGAATGAACTTTTCTAAGTTCATTTGTGCACTCAAGTTTTTTAGAGCTCCTAGTTGCGACCTCCCAACTTTGTGCCCCCGTGTTGCCGACCCGTTTGCATTTTTTTCTCACCAGGTTGGTGAATTTTTCTCCCTCCTTCAGATCTTGTTGTTTCTTTCACTAATACATTTGGACTAGATTTCTGACTGAGGTTTCCGACGGAGAAGGTATATTGTGACCAAATTTCATTTTTTTTTGAAAAAATGCCCGAATTCATCGTAATTCTGATGATAATTTGCATTTGATTTCAACAAAGAAGGCATTAGCAATGAAAATTTTCTTTTTTTCAAAAAAGTGCTTGAGTTCATCGTAATTCCGATGACAATGGCCATTACTTAGAAAAAAAGAAGAGGGCAATTCATTGTGCATTGCAATCCCACGTAGGCATCCGTGGCGACTTCAACCCCCAACAACATCAAAACCGCATCGAAGGCATTTGTGCATTGCTTGCAATCCCGCATAGGAGGTCGATTCTTCACCTTAATTTCATGTTGCAAAAAATATACCATTCAAGAGATTCTACAACTTTTGCTTGCTTTTATACATGCTAGCTATGCCTGCATTCTTGTGGGATATTGACCGATTGTGGAAGCAACTCTTGGAGTATGAGAGATTCCTTTTTTATGCAAAAGATGTTAGGAAATGAGACATGTGGTGGTTAATTGCCCTAGTTTTTAATGCAAATTGATCAATCTCATATTCATATTGATTATCCAATCTCAGGCCGGATGGCTTCTGGTCAAAGGTGTGGTTCCCTGAATGTGTAATACCCTATAGGAATCCACTCCTCGTAAAACCATAGAACTATGATTGAGGAGTGAGCATTCAATTTTGTCGCAGCAATCCCTTCCTCATGTATACGTGCATGTTGATTGTTCACTATTGTACGAGCTAATATATAGGGCGGTGTCTGCCTCTCACTGCTAAATCGATGGAGATCAAAACAACGCACAATAAAATAATGGGAATGAATGTTATTCAATTTATTTGCAACCTTCATTCAGTGTTGTTCGAGCAAACCTTTCTTTCTCTTGCCAACCAGCCTAACACACCCGACCTGGAAGCCCCAAGGAGATACAATTGTTTTTGGTTCAGCACAATCCTAACCTAGAAGGGGTGGACTGAAAACATCCAACCATACAACTTATCACTTTTTAATTAACATACAGTATAAAGCTAGTCTATATGACCCCCAAACCATTTTCTTACTGTCTCGGGTTACCCTAGTTTAGGGTATTGGTATTTTTTACTAAATCTTCTCTATTTTAGGGTATTGGCAACTATCTCTCCTTTTGCATAGTTTTAGGTGGCATACAAAGCCATTTCCTTCTTTGGCTTCCTTGCAGCCTCAACCTCAATGATCATCTTTTGCAAACTTACTTTCTTCAATACTCTCTTCTTTATCCTTTCAAAGTTGAATTGTAGCTACTTAGGAACATCTAGATTCTCATCACTTTGGATGGATGGGTTTATGGTAGTTACAACCTACTTTGGCCTTTGTTCTTCATCTTGTTGCTTGTGCACCTAAGTTTAAAATTTTTGGAGGAGTCATCTTGGGGGTGGGGGCCTAGATAGATCCTCTTTTTCTTGTTCTCCATGCTTCTTTGACTCCATATTCTTAGTTCCTTCTGACTTATATTTCATTTTCATGAGTCAACTTATAGTTCTTAATTCAGTTATAGGCTAGTATCTTGTGTGTTGATTGTACCTCTTAGTTTGATAAGGTTTTGGGTGGAATTTAATCTCTAATTTTGAGGAAAAAGTTTCCCTATAAATGTAATTTCAAAATTCATTTTGAGGGTCTAATAATTGATTATTTAATGTCCAAGTTTAGTAACACTCATTAGTGTGTTTTCTTTCAAAAGATATTTAGCAATAGGCTATAGTTTGAATACTTGTGCTTTGCTAGTATATTTTGAAGAATTAATGGAAATGAAGTTCATAGTTTGCAACGGTATTGGTAGTCATTTTTGATTGCTTGGTATTCTTTTATTTCTTTCATTTTCCTTAGTCCTGAATTAATATTTACATTTATGAAACATCTTCTTTGTTATAATCAATTTGTGCATCTTTCGTGGTGATTGAGGTTAATAAGGAACATGTGAATGAATAGTAGTAGTTGTTCAAGAGTTTTCCTTGGTCTCATTTTCATGTTAGAATTGGCAATTTTGGCATGATAAATTATTTACATACAAGGTTATTTCTAGATTTTGTTGATAATGTGGATTTAGGTAATACTGATGATTCATTTTCTCGTAGCCTTGTTCAATATTTTGCAATTTATTTTAACCTTTTACCTTAGGCAGATTCAGAAATTGACATTTCAACTTGATTAGTGACATTTTCCCCTTGAACAACTTGATTAGGAAATGATAAATTCTAAAGGTAAGTTAACTTAACTCAAGGGACTAAGATGGTATCCTACCATGAAAGATGATAGTTCTAAGAAAAGGACTACCTAGTGATATGAAAGTTGATGCAAGATAGTAAGGACAACAAGGAAATTTATTTTGAACTTTGACAAGATTGAATCTTTGGGTGGAAGTTTGAATGGATTGATAGCGAAAAGGCATGCTGAAGCACAGAATCCAATAAACTCAACCAACAAGGGAGATATTTCTCCCAAATCACCTATTCAATTAGGTATCAACCCTTCACTTACTCACAAGACCCCTCACAAGGCCACAAAATACTCAAAAGGATTCAATACCCCAAAACACACCCATACTCACCAACCCTCACCTAGCCATTGAATCACACTCAAATAGGACAAACAAACATGTCTAAGTCACAATCCAACTCTCCAAGATTCAATCACCACCAACACCCTCAACCCTTATTCACACAAATCCTCCTTCAACTGGGTCTTCTAATCCCCCTGGTACTCAACTCACAAAATGTACTAGATATCCAAAAACCAATGTACTTTCGGATACTCTTACAAGAACCACTAAACATATACCACCATGGGTCTTTACCCTCCCAACCACCCAAAGGTCAAAGGAAGATTCACTGCTGCAACACTCAGTTTTTGTGACAGTATCAAGCACTTAGGATAGTAACTCCTTTTATGAAAGTATCAAGATCATATTGATACTAGACTGGGTAATAATGGAACTGCCAACAATGTATTTCTCATCTCAAATAATAAAGAGAATATAGGGCTGCATCTATGAAGAAAAAAAATGTTGGAAAAGACTATTTCCACCTACTTGGCCGCCGGAGTGGTTTTTGAGGTGTATTCAAAGCTTTTACTCCTTTTGTTGCATTTTCACTTGAAATATGGTTGAATTGGCTTTGTAAGCTCCTAGACACTTGTTACATGTTCTAATCGAGTTAAAAGAGTCTCAAGACTACCCTATAGTCATGCTCTACCTTATCCAACTAGTCAATTAGCTTCCCAAACTTATAGGACATATGGTTTTATTCCTTACTTTGAGTTGAAATTGTCTTGGGTTAGATATAACTAAAATAAGCCATTCCTTCAACTACTTCAAAAATTGTCAAAAAGACTTCATACTACTATCTACATGTGTTTCTATCCTTAAGAAGTCTAATTTATGCAAGTGAAAAAACACCTAAGAGGTCATAGCTACTCCTTTTGACTTGGTAATATTCACGGTTTTTCTTTGTCTATTTAACTTCATTCCTTGCATCTTACCCACTATCTTGTAGCATACTTTGTTTTCTTTTTTAGTGAATTCCATTTAGTGGACTGTTGTGCATCTTTAAAATCATTTGACAACTTTAGGAAATGGTTTTCCTTCTTTATTACTTGACTATATCATTTAATAGTCATGGATGGTATTATCATTTAATTTTCAAGATGGACCTTATATGGATGGTCCTTGCACCTTTTCAAATTGAACTTTTGCAAAATTCCAAATTTAGAGAGGAAATTCCTACTATTTGTGAATCCACCATTCATCTTTCAAATTTTAGGTCCAATTTCCATGAATAAGGGTTCCCAAGACCCTAGTCCTATAAAAATGAGCCATGAGAAACATCATGAATAAGGGAATGAACCAAATTTAAGGAAACTTTGTCAAACCTAAGTACAATTAGGCATAAATAAGGCACAACCACTTAAATTGAGTCCAAACTTAGTGTATATTTTTAAAGAGATACAACTTATGATGCAATATTTAGCCCCATCTTAGCAAGAGTATGAAATTATGCTCATTTACTCTTTGGAAAATGTGGAGAAACCAAATATTCTTTCACCAAGATATTGAAGAGTCAAGATGTCTACAAGTTTGGAAAGGTGGTAGCTCCCAAGACTTATAATATTGTCAATCTACAATATTGAGATAAAAGGGAAGTATAAAGTGAGTAATATGAGTAACATTGGTGACACACATGGAGCATGCAAAGCACAAAGTTATGACATTTAGAACTAGTAAGATTCATATATTCTCACTAGGAACCATATCAAAAAGACAAGGCATAGATCTAGGAATAGTAATATCCTTATATAGTTACTAGGAGTCATGTCAGAGACACATAAAAGTATGATACCCAAGTTAGTAAGATCCTCTAATACTTAGTCATAGATCACATTCTAACAACAAATAGAGACCTAATTGTGAAATTTTGAGGTTCATTGGGAAAAAAGTTGTCATATTTCCATGACAACTTTTGCGTTTCTTGTAGAAAGGTTCAAACTAGTTTTGGCCTTTTGTTCAATACCCAAATGCCCAAACCCCAATTTCCTCCTACTAGCCCTAGAGCCCCTATTAGCCCTACATCGAGAGAAATTTAATGATAAATCTACAAACTTCCAAGACACAAGAAAAATAAAATAGATTTTTGGATACCCTTTTGGCTTTTCTATAACATAGTCAGATAATTTAGCAAGTTGTTTTAGAAAGTATCTATTGTTTTTAGACTGTCCTTGGTTTTCAAGTAACTAGAACGGTGGATTAACAAAGAAACTACAAGAAATATTACTTATGGGTACTTATAACCTTAAAAAAGTCTTTCTAAATATCAAATGATGAAGGAATCCACAATCAATTTCAGTTTGTGAGGCCTCTAACCCCAAAAGCCCCAAATTTTCATCAAAAAGCCCTAAAATCTAGGGTTTCTCCAATCTCCAATGTCCACTCACTCCTGGATCAAATTGGTTGTTTATTCACCTTTAGATAGGTGTTTTACCAATTTACAAATCATAAAAACTACCCCTCATGTAGGTAGATCTCTCCAACCTTCACCCTACCAAGCCTCTTCACTAGGCTTCGCACTCCTTCAAATGGTGATCACCTGCACTAAACCCCTCAATTGCCCATTTTAGTTGTTATAATGTATTATACATTTTATAAAATAGTCATCCCATGAGAAACAAGGTTCAACATTCATGGAACGACCCCGTGATTGAATTTTGTCAAAGCTACCAAAGGAAAATACTCAAAAAGTTATGACTGTTAGCCCAATAACAAAATTTCAAAATGAATAATGAACTCAAATCATCCATACAGGTGTTGAATGTTGATAAAATTTCTTTACAAATTTAGGGCATGAACAAATTTAAAGTAAACATTCACAAACAATAGAAAATATGAGAAATTACTCCAAAATTCTGAATTTTCATTGAGTTTCTATAGCAGTCCGTATTCCTTGGCATTCAATCTGCCTTACAAAGCATGTCTATGGATTTAAATAGCCTCTCCAAGTTTTTTCAACAACCATATGGTTGGTTACAAAGTTTATTTAACACTAAAACAATTAAAACTTGCTTTTCCCTCCTAATTCTTCCTAACCGTTGGAACTTGAAAATTTGAATTTTACATTTTTTGCAAATGCTTGACAAATTTTTGAATAAAACCTACAATTATTGGATTTTCATCCTTATTGGCATATTTTATGAATCTAAACCCTCCTAAATCCATTTTTGGGTGTTTTGACCCAATATCCAACATTTGACAACATTTTACAACTTTCAGGACAATTTGACAACTTTTGCATTTTTTCAATTTCAAAAGCCATTATTGGCTTTAGGATCTCATGATTGATTTTATTGAATTTGTTTGATGTTGGAAACTCCTCCTTGGTCTCAAAGGTCTTAAAATTTGAATTTTTTTTCCTTGGTGCACCTACACCACAAATACCTTGTTGTAGTTTCAAAGGGTGGAAAACAAATAAGCATTTTATTTACCGTCCTAATAGACCATCCATCATAACAATTATTACCAATATTGATGTGTGCGTTGTAAAAAAAGTTCTAGAGGAAGGCTCTTTCTATTGTAATACCAAGTGAGTGTTCATAGACCTTCTGTAGGGTCATCCTAGCCTAGAGTTAGGAGTTTGAAGCCTACATACATTGATTTGGCCTTGTGGACATCAATGAGTGCTCACCCAATAGGACAAGTCTTGAGACTGACAATTTTGGAAGTGTTGCATTGTTGAGAGCCAATACTTATGTGTGAACCCCATCTTCATGTATTATGATGAGTTGCCATATTGATACTTGACCCTATCCTCATGGTGTTGGCTCAATTCATATTAGTGTGTTTTGTTGAAGAAACATGATGTGAGAAGTTTGATGCAGAGGCAAGGGTAGAACTCAGTGTTTCATATTAGGACAGCAACCACATTGATTAGGCAAGTCAGATAAGGTCTCTCCAATGTTTAGGATACTGAATTAACATTACACACTCATGGATTACCCCAATTAGACATCAATCAACTTAATATCTTATACAAGGAATGCATACCACAAAGCCATTAGATATGTTTTGAGATGAAAAGGAAGAGTTAGATGGATTTGGTTCAATGATGATAATTTCTATTTTCAAGTAACTTGATTTGGTATATTATACTGAAACGTGATTTCATAACTAACATTTCAACTTGTATATAACTAGTTCTATAGCCTGATTTTCTTGCCTGTGAAGAAAGACCGTCAGACAATATCAATGAACAACAAAATAAGGAGACAATTGCTAGATTGTGGTCTAACTTGAAAAGAAAAGGTGATGGAAAATGTTATAGTCCATGCAAAATTTGTAAGGGGTTAAAGACTAGAAGAATTCTAATCAAACAATGAAGAAACATTGTAGGCTACATGGTCACATTGAAGGTGGACATGATTATCATCCATTGGTAAGTTTTTCATTATATCGTTTTAACAATTTATATACATAATAAATCACATGATGATGAGATCATGATCACGGTTTATTTATATTTATCAATTTTATATAGGTCAAGCACCCTGGAGCACATGGTATGGATCAACACAACCCTGAGAATATGGTTTTCAAAGTGGATGAACATGGAGGTGTGAATATCAAAGCTGAAGATAATGATCCCATGGAAGATGACGATCATGAGCCAGAAAACACAATTGAAGATGATGGTACAAATACATTGATCCATGACTCATTTAGTACTCGTGCAGCTGATCATGATGATGAAGATGACCTTGATGTTGTTCATGATGTCCCTCTACTTGAGAAGGCATCTGAGGCCCTTTACAAAGGCTCGCAGGCAACTCTTCTCTTCGTTGTATTGTTGTTGGTCAACTTGAAGGTTATGAATGGTTTATCCAACCTAACAATGTCACGTATGTTAAGGTATGTCATATATGTCATAATAAACTATGAATCATGTTGTACCATTAATATTCTTTATATTAACAAATTATATTTTTTTGTTGTAGATTGATAGGTGAGTTTTTGTTACCACCATCAAATATTCTACCTCACTCATACTGAGAATTATCTGTCGTTATGAAAGATATTAGAATGGAGTATCTAGCAATAGATGCTTGTCCCAATGATCATATTATATATCACAAACAACATGAATTTCAAACTGAATGCCCTGAATGTCATATCAGTAGATATCAAACAGATCAAATAACAAAAAGGGTTCCTCGCAAGGTTCTTCGCTATATTCCCATTATTCCACGTATGCAACGATTATTCAAGTGCACTAGCTTGGCACAATTTATGGATTACCATGCACATAATAGAAGTCGAGATGACATTATTCGAATGCCTGTGGATGGTTCAGCATTTATGGACATAGAGGAAAAGTGGCCACACTTTAAAGAAGAACCTCGTAATCTTAGGCTTTCATTGGCAGCGGACGGTGTCAATCCATTTGGACAGATGAGATCTGTTTACTCAGTGTGGCCTGTTTTTGTTATCAACAATAACATTCCTCCATGGATGTCAATAAAGAGGGAGCACATAATGTTGGCAATGATTGTTCTAGGTATTTTATCATTTAAATATAGTCATCTAAATTTAATTATAAATATTGCAGTAAAATGGTCATAATAATTATGTAATGTTTTTGTTCATTCGATTAGGTAAGTACCAAGTTAAAGATATGAATGTATATATCGAGCCTCTTACCGATGAGTTGTTGGAGTTATGGAATGGTGTCACTATGTATAGGACAAAGACAATTTCAATTCCATGCAATGCCTCTATGGACAATACACAATGCCCCAAGGCTAACACATTTTTGTGGTATGTTATAGTGTTTAAGTTGTGCATGAACATTATAATCCAAAAAATTATCATATTTAATCCAATTATACATTATCTTTTAGGTCTTCAAACAAAGGGAAAATTTGCATGTCCTGTTTGTGGTCCAAAGATGAAATCTCGTCATTCAAAAAGTTTAGGAAAGCAGGTGTTTGATGAGTATAGGCACTTTCTCAACAAAAATCATAAGTATCAAAATATTGAAAAACATCTTTTCAATGGGAAAGAAGATAATACATCAAAGCCATGAAGAATGACACCTCACTTGTGGAAGTTGGAATATAATAGAATCAATCGTCAAGGTAATGTCATTCCATCTATTGGTTTGTCATAAAACATCTTTTCTATTTTGTTTTGTTTACTGATGATGTGATTGATGATCATGAAGGTCATGAAGGCATAAATGAACACCTTCCTAAGGGACTAAAAAAGTTATCCCCGACAATTTAGTAGGTTGCCCTACTACAAGTAGTTAAAAATTGTTCATTTGTTTGATAGTATGCATATTGGAAAGAATATAACATAGACAATATGGAAAATATTGGATGGAAGGCATGACAAAGAAAAAATTGTCAAAATATGTAGTGACATTCAGGATTCCAATCATGCAATGATAAATGTCATTCAATCAAATAGCCATGGAGACAAGATTAATATAAGTGAGCTTCCTTGGTTATTAATGGACCAGCAAAGCAATGCTATAAAAGAAGTCATACGAAAAATTTGATTTCCCACAAGATTTTCTATGAACATAAACATTCTCATATCAAAGAAAAGTGAATTTAGGCCAGGGATGAAAACACATGATTGGCATACCTTCATTAAGGTAATTCATGTTCTTGTGTTTTTAGTATGTATTTAAGTACTACGTGTATGTGTACTTTTCATTGTATTATGTTACAAAAAAATGAAAAGATAATTTTATAATTTTTGCAGTACGTTCTACCTCTATCTCTCCCAGACGACTTCAACAATAATGTCAAGCAAGTCATATATGATCTTGGAAAATACATGAGGTAAGTAGTAATATTTGTTTAGTTCGTTGTATAGATATTATATTTGCTATTTGTTTTACTTGTTATGTAATATATTTTTTTGTGTCTTGAATATCTTGTAGGTGGTTGTCATGTAAAGAAATCCATAAAGACGATATAAAATATTGGAAGAGAAAAATTCCTCATTTAATGTGTGAAATGCAAAAGTGTCTACCTCCAGCTTTTTTCAATGCACAAGAACACTACCTCATACACCAAGTTGAGGAGATTGAATTGTGTGGACCTATACACACTAGGTAAATGTGGATGGTTGAGAGGAACTTGAAATTTTTTAAGGCTTTGGTTCGACAAAGAGCACATCCTGAGGGTTCTATGGTGGAGGGATATATGGTATACCAGACTATGGCATACATTTCTGAATATCTTCCTAAGTTTGCAGGAAAGATCCACGTGGATCGCATTTGGGATCCCAACACCATTAACAAATTCGAAGGGGAGTACTTGATGGGGAAAGGTAGATTGAGGAAAGTGAGAGGTAATTATAAGATGTTATTGTACTTAATTAATTCTTAATCTTCAAAATAAATCGATTGTAAGACATCTATTTATTTTTTGTACAGTTGGTCGAGAGTGGGATGCACTACATTTTTATATTGCAAACAATCTTGGTTGGATGACGGTATGAATTGAACGTTGTCAACATTTTGGATGCACATTAACATGGAAGGTGTGGCTTCATTGGTTAAAGAAGCTCATCGTAATGGAGATTCCAATGTTACACAAAGGGAAATTGATTGAGCATATGGTTTAAGAGATAAACAGGTACGTATAAATTTATTAATCACCCATATGTTTATCAACTCACAAAGGAATAAATTTTACATGTTTGACATATCGCAAGTCAAACACCACAACGCTATGTGCTGCAATGGTCATAAATTTCGCATAAAAAATTTGGATGACACAAAGAAAACTTGTGATTATGGCATCACTACAGTCTTTGAGGTGACAAATATTTCATCGAGAAATGACATACATCTTCAACAGTCTCAAAATCGATACTATGGCATTTTGGATGATATAATTGAGTGTGACTTTAATTCCTTCAATTTAGTTTTGTTCGTCGTTTTATGGTATAGGCTACGATTGAATAAAAATGATCCTGATAGAACTGTTATTGAACATGATAATGGTTTTATAATGCTAAATACAAGGTCATTTGAACCAGGTGGGGATGAGCCCTATGTTCTTCCAAGCCAATGTGAGAAAGTATTTTACTCAGAGGTTCCACATAAACCGGGTTGGTCATTTGTTGTTAGACATGATCCAAGAGGAAGGTCGATAAAGTATAATGTGATGGAAGATGAAGATACCAAAGAAGTAGAAGATGAAGTGAATGATGATCATGATCGACAGTATCTCAATGATGATGAAGAAGAACGAGAAGAAGAACAAGAAGAACAAGAAGAACAAGAAGATGATGATGATGATGATGATGATGATGATGATGATGATGATGATGATGATGATGATGATGATGATGATGATGATGATGATGATGATGTTGGCGATGATGACCTTGATGTTCATGATGATGAAGAATGAAATGTATGAGGTATGCGATTAGTATATTATCTATTTAATATTGACTTCTTGATATAATTTTTTTTACATAATTAATTCATTATGTTTTGAATTCTAATGCCATTACATAATTAATTCAAGATACACCTTTTAATATGGAGATGGAGATAGGGAGAGTGACTATTTATGTGACATTTTTAAAACTATGTTTATTTATGGAAATTGGATTGTTTATTAGCTATGTGATGGATGTTGATTTAAAATACATATGTGATGGATCACATGTTTATGATGATGCATGTGACATTTTTTGAACTTTGTGTTTATTTATAGAATGCAGATTGTTTATTACCTATGTGATGGATGGTGATTTATGATACATATGTGATGGATTACATGTTTATGATGACACATATGTGATGCTAATTGTGATGCTCAATTACATATATGATGACACATCATGTGATCCTTCTAATGCTTATGATACGTATGTATTCATTGTTTATCAACTCTCAAATGTAGTAATGCTTATGATGCTCAATTGATGGTGTTGGTATAGTCCTTATGTGATGCTGTCACCCTTGGTGGGAACAGGTCGTTGACTATAGACATCGTCAACCATTTAGTTGAGGATCCCGCATAGTCTACATAAAGTAAAGGTAAGGAAATAAAAAATTTACAATGCTTTTGATGACAACATCTTTTTATTATTTAATAATCTTTTTGTCTACAAAGTTCATGTTCTGTACTATGTAATTTTTAGCTAACATAAGATAATTGAATTACATTGTACAGGACCCTGAACCCCTTTGACAAGGATCCTGCATAGTCTCATGGATGGACAGGTATAACTAGTCAATACACCCTATAGAAACACTTTATTTTTTTAAAATTACTTGGAAAACAAACTTCCTCAGTTTTTCAAAACTTGACATTAGCAGCAAATCTAATACAGTTATCAACACTTGAGGCCACGGTTGGACTTATTCCAATTTTAATCCCAAAATCAACTTTAGGGCTGACTTCTTCATCAACATTACCCTCATTTGCAAAATTTCTCTCTCATTACCAATTAACTCTCTCATTTCATGGAGTGCAGGTACCCCCAAATAGGTATTTGTCAGATCTGTCTTCGTCGAGTGAGGAAAATGTAGGAATAGAAAATGAAAGTGACACATGTAGTAGGTATACAATAGGGAGATCAACAAGAGGTCAAAAGATTAGAAGAAAATTCAATAAACACATGAAATTTTTCCTTGCTCAAGGGGGGTCATGTTATTATGATGATGGGACCAAAGGCAACATTGAGGTGCCACTGAGGTACAGACATCTACAGAAACAATGGGTGCCCAAGGAACTTCCTCCAATAAACACCAATTTTTGTGTTAACGATAGGATATATCGCATAGTACCTTCATCGTTACATGGTTTAGGCTTATTTTCCATGGACGACATAAAGGTCTGTTACAATAGAGTTGTTGAATTGATGGAGTTTGTTGGACCTTGTTACAATTACAATAATTGGATGTAGATTTTTAAATATAAAAAAGTATGCGTAGGTATGCCTTGCCAGCAAATTATATACAACAAAAAGATAATGATCAAAGTAAACGAGTGGTTGTATACATTGATGGTCAGCCAAAAGCAACAGGGAATATTGCAGGTTTTATAAATAGTACGTGACCTGGGTCAACTAATAAACAAACCAATTGTATATTTGAGGCACGTGAGGGAAATTGTGTATTTGTATGTGCAATAAAATCAATAAGTGCAGGTGAAGAGATTCTAATCGATTAAAGTTTGAATCGTATAGATAAAAACAAAGTTAATATCATGGGGTAGTACGTACTATATCCCATTTAAATTAACCAACCTCCAATTAATGAATCCAATATACCATTTTATTATGAAGTTTTTTTTCTAAGTCTATTGGTTTAATTTTGCTAACATTTTTTATATTTTTTCTTTGTCACAGGTGGACATGGATCCATCACATATCGTAGACAGGGATGTAGCTTGCGACACTTCTACCGAGTAGGTAAACCTCATTGTAATTGTACAAATTAGATAGAAGCAAACTGTTACATTATTATGTTCTTTTTTTTAGTGATTTATACTAATTTTGTAATTGTCAATGATATTCTTGACACAGGCGGATGTTCGAGGAAAGGGAAAGGGAGTTGCAGTACCTGAGCACCTTTCAAGGGATGTGGAATCATTAGGGTTAAGTGATGATGACCCTGAAGATTCCACACACCTTATGAAATTATTTAAAATGCCTCTTATAAAAATTAGAAAAGATATTGTTGCTTTGGCAGCCGTGCATCCTATTACTAGTGAGATACGAGAGAGGGTGGAATTATTGCTTCGGATAGCAGAAAACTTGCAAGTAAGCAGTAATGAAAGCTTTAATTATAAAAAAGTTCAATAATGGTTTATATTTTATTCTCTTTTATGTCATTAACTAAAATATGTACGTATTGTTTTTACAGCAATTTATCTGCCCTCATGAAAGTCATTCCCACGATCAGGGTGTTGCAGGATCTTCAGGTGATGATGATTTTCTTGTATTATCGCTTGCTTGGCTTATCACTCTAAGTACCCAAAACACATCATACTTGATACTGTCAATTTTCAAAATAAAGGTTCATCCTTGTTTACAATTCTTGCACTTTTCATATATTTAATCTTTGATATATTTAATGTATTATTCTTTAGGTGTTGTCAATGTTACTATCCAAATGCCGCTGCCGCCTCATCAGAGGTTACCCTCACCTGTATTGCTGACTGCAATGTTGGCAACACGTAGCATGTAGACATCCTCTACTACACGTCATATTGGCCCGCCCACTGTTGGTAGATCTCTCTTTTGCTCTATCTTCTGTCATGTGTTTATTTCCCTTCAAGCGTTCTTTCTTGAATTCTAATGCCATTTCATAGTGGATTCATTTTTTGCAGGAGGAGATGCACATGAGGATGTGACAGAGGTGACTACTGCTAATAACATATCATCATTTCCTGGATCCTCTCGTATTGCTTGTACAGGAACGTTGCAGGCCACATTGGTGGTGAGCGACAAAGAAATGATTCCCTTAAAGATACAAAAGGTTTTGGGTACTTTAAAATTATTATTATATATACTCTAATTGTAATTTACTTGATGATCACTCATTTTGGACTAATGATCCCATGAATTTTTTGCAGGCAATGATATTTTCTATAAACATCTTCGTGACATTGCATTGCAGATATTTGGGCCCACCATACGTAAAAGGTGGTACATCATATGTGAACTAACCCTAATCCACTATTTTGATTTCATATCATTTCTAGAATAGTTTTCCTTTGATCCATTTTTTGAAGTGTAATAAATGTAGCTTAAGTTCATTTCTGAATCTAACAGGTTTGTTTTTGCTTTAAAAGGTGGAATGACCAAGGAAAAAGGTTAAAAGATGAATTGACAAACCAAATGGTTGAGTGGTTTGGAAAAGACACCTTTGACAAAACCCAGCTCCTTGAAAAAGTTGGCACATATCTAAAGTATGTGAGGGACCAATACAGGACCCATTTAGAGAGGAACTTAAAGTACGAGCATACCCCCATGATTCTAGAGAGGGAGTGGAAGGACCTGATTTTGGATGCCAAGGAGAGAATTGAAAGGAAAAAAGGAAATACACCACTAGACGCCAGAAGAAGGTACAATATACTATTAAGAATGTAATTATGTACTGATTAATTACTCGTTATATTTATATAATCTAACATATTTCAAAAAATTTATAGACTGAGTGACACGTCAAAAGGAAACCAACGCAAGGCAAGAAAAGCACGGGCAACACAAACTCGACTCTGGTGGTTACATGAAACTTGCTACACGAATTGTAAGTATCTCATGTAAATGAAATATTGCATCAAAATATTAATAAATTGTAAACATTTTTTTTTTTATCAAACAATGCAAGCAAAATTCATGGTACCAAGCAAAAATGCAGGGCTTTGAATTCATGATACCACACCACAATTAGGACAATGATCTCAAACATACTTTTTACCGTTCTCTTGGTGATTGTGCCCAATTGTGTATGTCTTGCTTATGTATGAAAATGGCATTTTGCAGCTTTCCATCGACGATGTATTTAAGATGTCTTTCATTTAGATATGGCATGAGCTTAGTCGTAGAGTGAGACTAGGGAGTTGGACCATCTCAACCATGGTGCACCTGATCATATTAGCTTGAAACCATGCGCCTCATATTAGCCTCAAACCTATGCCCCCTACTGGTAGGTGGTGGGGATAGAATATCATTTGCTGTACATATCAATGACTGGATAATAATAATTTTTTTTGATAAAAATATTATCATCGTCGGAATTATGACGAATACCAAGCTTTTGACCGATGATGAAATCGGCGGACATACAACGTTCTCATCAGTGAAATGTTCTAGAGTCATCGCACTTCGGACTCAAACCACACAAACATCTGACAAGGATGTTGTATGTGCGATGACACTTTGTAGTCAGACGATTGTCGATGTCTCCGAATGGATCGACAACACAAGCATTGGACAAACAACATCACCGTCGATGCGAAGTTCCAAATCATCATCAACTTTGCGACGAAATCTACTGATTCTGATGACTTTTTTGACCGGAAGAGCGTTCATGCCCACCATCGATAGAGTCCATGGGATTGTCATATTTCTGACAGGCAGGGCTTCGTCGACCAATCCGACAATGAGTTTTCGATGGCTAGTTTTGTCGGCACTCTGACAAAAATTAGTCACAAATCTGACAATCAACCGTCAGAAATCAGCTCCGAATGTACTATTGTTTTAGATTTTTTTTTTCCTCGTTTTTCATGTTTTTCACGTGCCCTAGTTTTCCCGACCCTGGAACTTTGGGCTAGGTAGTTTTTCTTTGCCTCAAAACCCTAGAACCTTGAGTCCTGAGGTTGGTTCCTTTGGTCGTGCCTATTAATCCCAAAACCCCGAAACCCCGGAGTTCCAGATCAGCTTGTAAATTTCAAAGTGAATTACCCCAGACCCTGGAACCTTGGAACCCTAAAGTCCTGAGGTCCTTTCTTATTGGGCCATTTCTTTAACCTCGGACCTCAGAGTTCCAAAATATCTCCTTGATGCCCTATTGATCTACCCCAAAACCCCAAGGTCCCGAAGTTAACCCTTTTCATTCACCCCAGAACCCTAGATCCCCGAAGTTTCGGAGTCCATTTGTCTCATCCATCCTGAAACCCCAAAGTTCTGGAATTTGTTCAGTTATCTACCCCAAAACCCCAAAGTTTTGGAGTTTGTCTTTTTTAAGCCCGTCCACCCCGGAATCCCAAAACCTTGAAGTCCCAAGGTGGATGATGTTATTGATATTTTTTACTATGCAATAGATTAATTCTTGATTCTTTCTTGCAGATAACAACGTATAGATGGACCCAGCTTCCAGCAAGAGAGGCAAGGAGTTAGACAAACTTCCAGTGACCATAAAATATCAATATCAGGGACAGGTGCGTGATGACCAGATAAAATGGGTGACAAACACAAAGGTAGGGCACATCAAGATAGACGATATTAAGACATAATTGGACCGACTAAGGCTAGAGGCCCCACTGAGAAGGATTAAGAGATCAGGCCTGGTGGAAACAATCATCTTCCCACAATCAGTCCAATCTCCTGAATTTATCATGACTGTTGCAGAGTTCTATGATGCAGATACAAGAAAGTGCATGAATAGTTAGGGTAGGACAGTAATTGACTTGTCTGCAGATATGTTGGGATTTGTGTTTGGCATCCCTGTGAGGAATGAAGTACTCCTAACTAATGAAGAAGAATCCCTTGGAATATGGAATAGCAATATTGCTCCACATAACAGACACATGAATGAGAACTGGTTCGAGGTGGTAGGGATAATAGGGGAGTTAGAGAAGAAAAGAAAGAATGTAGAGGAATTTTCAAAAAAAGTGTAAATTGAGAATCAAGCATGTTGTTGATCCTCCTCCTGAGGTAGTTGCATGTATTATCAACAATTATAAGTCTCATAAAAAGAAGTAAAAGATAAATGTATAGTTACTAAAGATAGAAAGACTTTTGAGAGGAGTTTTTGCATGACTTCCCCACTGGTACTCCAACTACGTCTCCAACTCATATTCTAGTTTTGAACTAAATTTTGCATGACTACGAAAGCCTAGTTCATGCAGCACGGTCTTCGTAGTGCTCACGTAACCTTCATTTCATAGTATTTAACTGGAGTATATAGCAGAAACTTGCAAGTTAACTATGACTCCTAGCTTTTGAGTTCTTAATTTAGATTAGATTTATTTCCTAGAAAGTAGGGCAGAAAACCCTATAAATTGAGGAGTTTGATTCATTTGTAAGGGTCCACAAATTGATGATTTGAGGCCCACTTAGAAATTTTTGATTATTTTTGCATATTTTTATGAACTTGAGTTATGTTCGTTACACATTCTTTGAAATTAATACAAGAAGTATCTTATAGATTGCCTGATCTATGCAGATGTTCTATGAGTTTGTTCTTTGTAATCCGGTAATGTGTAATATTTGAAATCAACATGTTCTGATCTTCCGTTTATTGCTTTATGACTCATTCTATGCATGTAAGTGGTGTATGAGAATTACTAGGATAGATAATATTGTGGTGATATTATTTCCATAAGTTTGTAAGGTTTCTAACTTTGCAAGTTTACTGGAGGTCCGTTATTGAATGTTGATTTGGATTGCAGGGTACTAATTAAGTAGTTCGTTAAGTTGTCATTGAATTGGTTTCACTATTATTTTCTTGTTTCCCTATCTCTCTCAATTTATTTCAAGAAGAATCTTAAAATCATAAAAATACAAAGTAATTTAAGTTATTAACAATTATTGGAATTTAGTTTTAGCCAGCATGCCCCTCAACAGGTACAACCACATCAACCATTGGGCTTCCCAGCACCGTCGAGACCCGAATATAGAGACCTTGGAGTGATTAGTTCCCCATAATTTTTTTCTTTTCAAGAGAGGTGGTGAGTGTTCACATTGACTACCTGACCATTGGCGAGTGTTTCAAAATAGTCATCAACAGAAACTGGCTAAGGGACAACCTTCAACATCCTCACCAGTACAATCATCCATACCCAACATAGAAGATCAACTGATCCCTAGTCCTCAATCGATCACTGCACCTTTCGTGACTCAACATCAACCATCACCACCTTCAATGGCCCACTTTAACCAAGACCACACACCGCTAGGAACTATACCAGGGGGTATACATGACTTACCTAGAAACCCAGATAAATTTTTTAGTAAATTCTATTATTTGGGGTGTGGGATGGTTGATGAGCATATTGAAGCATTCGAAGATGCAGTCGTTCATAACAATATTCAACACCAAGATGTAGTATGTAGACTCTTCCCATATTCACTTGGGGAGAATGAATATAATTGGTATTTGACTCTACCAACAAATTCTATCACTGGCTGGGATGTTTTGGAGAAATCTTTCATTGATCAATTATGGGTGTATGTTGACCCCAGAACATTGTACTGTCAATTTGCCTCTCTTAAGAAGTCACCAAATGAATCTTTAACAAATTTTAATACTATCTTTCAAAGGGCATTTAAGAGGTTACAAGCTCCTTACCAAGTAGCACCCAAACTATAAATTGACTCGTATCTAAGAGCTATTGACCCATGGACCACTATGTTTATCAAAAAGAGTGTTCCCGAAGATCAGAGGAACACCTTGGAAAAAGTCTATGCATTAGTGATCAGCATGAATCATGAGTTGAATCAAACACCAGGGGGAATTGGATACAATTTACCCATAGGAGTGAATCAAGGGAACTATAACCAACTCCCTGGGGTACCATTGCCTTTACCTATAGGAGCCCCAACAATGAACCTGATGCCAATCTATGCTTCCCAACCTCAGGCTAATCAACAGTTTTTTGCCCAAGCTTTAACTTAGCAGACTAATACCAATATCACTCCCACTCAAACATAATATGTTGGTCAAGTAAAAGGGAAAAATCAACAATTTGGTAATTCTCACGCAGCAAACCAACCTCCAACTATGACGCTTGAGAGTCAAGGATCACATATATCTGCTGAAGTAGAAGCATTAAAGAAAATGATTTCACAAGTTACTTCAGATTTGAGATAGTTGAAGATGACTCCTCCAGGAGGGTACAATTGATGGGCTTGAAAAGCACTGAGAGGGGGGGGGGGGTGGGGGGGGGGGGTGGGGGGGGGGGTGAATCAGTGACACCAAATAAAACACTACTTCAAACACTAACTGATAGATGTGTTGTTCTCTAAATCTGATTCACTCTAACATCCTTATAGTGACATGATAACTCTGTATGCAAAAGAGATATTAAAGAGAAAGAAAATTCAAGGACAACATATGACAAGGTTTGATTAACCTTCTACACTTCGGACTTATTCAAAGTCCAGGCAGGTATACCTTTGTGAACTAAATTCACACTTTTAAAAGATAAATCCACAATAAACCAGTCCAAAAACCAGTGGATCTAATCACCTTAGAACTAACTGAATCAAAGGAATGAAAATTGTACTCATGTTCAGAATTGACCTACAAAATATGTAATAGACGACCTTGATCTATACCAGTGCCTTATCCAAGGTCACAGAGTCATCTAAGTTCAAACAATACTCCCACCATCAAATATCTCCACATATCCCATTAGTTTGGCTTCTGCAAATCCCTATATATGCCTGACACACATAAGAAGTTATTCATACCAAATTAAACTGTGCTCATCAAGATTCAAAATATCCCACAAAGAATTTACTGGTAGAAATGATTCCTGCATATTTAATTCCCCTCTTGAAGAGAAAAGCTAAGAAACATATCTACTGAAAGTTTCCTTACAACCCCTATTCAGATGAGATAACCCTAGATTATTCAGAATGAAACAGTAAACACTTCCAAACATATTTGAAGACAACACAAAGCTTAAATTCAAAACCAATGGCTTGTATATTGATATTTTCTTCAAGAAAGTATTACAAGAACCTTCAAATATTCTCCATTAAAACTTGGGAAAAGCCCAGATAAATTTCTGCAGCATTTTCTTACAATTCTTTTGCGATCATTTTTCTACTAGTCCTAGTATCCATTTATAACAATATGGATGCATACAAAGCTTCGGACTTTCCTAGGAGAGTTTGTTACAATCATTACTTCTCAAGAAGATGTTACTTAACCTTTTACAAATGCGGTTACAAGTCCCTTTCAACATCCGCAACTTCTTCCTCTTGTTGTTCTGTTGCAACATTTTCTAACTGCTCCACATCAAGCACAACATATTTGCTTGTCCATTCCTAATACAACTCATCAGTGGGCCATGAGAAGTTAATTACTTTTGCTTTTGTCTTGGCTAATCTTTTCCAAGAATTTCTCATTTTATTGACCTCTGAATTCAGGAAACCATAATGAGATTTGATTTTCTCAATCTCCTCAATTGTTTTGACAAATATGGAGGCATCCTCTAATTTGACAATTCCTTTTATCCTTAATAACAATTTGGCTTCTAATTCCTTAAGCCTTATTTGTTTGTCCTTTAATTGGTTAGGGCTGACAAAACCTCTAGGGAGCAATTCAAAAACCTTATCAGTGTACTCCTTTTTGTACAAGTTGATCTTTCTGTCTGCATTATCTACTCCTTCTACCAACTTTACTAAATCCTTAGTCATATCATTTGTAGATTTAATAATAGGGTCAGCCCCTGTCTCATCATAGGATACACAAATCAGTTCTATATCCTGCTCTTTGGGTCTCCATTTATCAAAAATAGGCATTAATACAACCTTATCCCTATTTAGCTCATTCCATATCTCTAAGATTTTACTCATGTTATTATACATTAATGAAGACCCTATAGTGTTAGCAAAACTAAAAATGGTCGCCTTTACCCTCTCTTCATATTTCTTTGCATATAAGGCTTGAGCCTATTTTAAATTCTCCAACTCATGGGGAGTGATCTTGATCAACTGAGAACTAGAAGGTGCTGGAGATGGTGGGAACTCAATAATGGGGCTGGTAGGTGGAGGTCTTGCAGGAGAAGAGGAGATCATCAATTTTGAGTACTCACCTTGATGGTATTGTCCTACCAACTGGCTTTGTAGCTTGGCGATGATGTTGTCTTTACCTCTTACCTCTTCCTTGGCATTGTTGTTGGCTTTTAAAACTATCTCCAACTTAACTTGGAGATCTGCCTTTACCTTAGCCTCTCTTTTTGCTACTGCAACACTAAACTTTGCAGTCTCTAGCACAGTGCTAGCAGCTTCCACTACCCCAGTACTCTACACTCTTTTCACTATCATTCCTCCAAGGTAACTTGACCCTGAGGTGTCCTTATTCCTCTTATTCTCATCTCTCTTAAGAGATCACATGACAAGTGCAGCATTATCTTTTCTGAAAGTGACTCCCTCCATAGGTTTGGTCTCTTTTCTTACTGCCTCTAAAACCAAGGCATCTGCTATGTCCTATTCGGGAAGAATGAGTACCCCAGCCTGTGCTACCATGTCCCTTCCCTGCTCAAGAGTGATTGTCTTAAACTCATCAGCCATTTCTTGCTTGATCTCTTCCTCTACCACAGCTGGATCTCTGTGGGGCTACTCACTTTTCCTCTTTTCACACCTAGCATTAAATTTATCAATGTTCTACTTCCACAAAAACTACAGGAAGGCTCCTGATGTGACAAAGTTATTATCAGCCAAGAAATCTTCATTGGCTTGCTTGATTTCAGGGTCCCAATCCTGGCCTTTGAATTCATTAGCAGTGATGTTCATTTCAGCACTAAGGGACTCCTCCGGCAATCCCTCTTCCACTTCATCATATGTGTATGCTATCTCTCCAAGGCTGCCTAACTGTAACAGTTGCTCAGCTACTGCCTGTTCATCTCCTATATGAATAGGGGATTGAGATGGAGAGTACAAAGGTTCATCAGATTGTACTTCTTTTCCCACTCTTTGTTTTTTAAGGCTATCTTGAATGTCAATGACATCCTGTATCTTCCTCTTTCCTTTAGAGGTAGAGGGCTCCCTTATTGTAGGCATCAACACACTATAATTGGACTTCTTATGCAACATGTAACCACTAGGAGGGATTACTTTGGTAGATGTAGACCTATTCAAAACCAGTCTTTCTTTCTCAGGGCTATTCTTAATTACAACCTCCCTCTTTTCTTTCAATGTTTGCATCACATCCTCAAAGCAAAGAATCAAGAACTTTATCTTCTCCTCAAAAGGGTGAAAGCTAGACAAAGGGTCATAGCTGGTATCAAATTGGTGTACAAAGTCTAAAGCCTTTTTGTAGGCCACCCACTTTTCCTTCCTGAGCTCTTGTTCATCCAAATCAAACTCATTCCTAATGGGGTCTTTAGGAAACTGGAATTGGTGGGGTCTACCTCTGCATATTGCCCTCTTTCTGAACATGTCGTTGAAGAGGTCTTCAGGGTTATCACATCGGGATACTGTAGTTGATAAATGGTATGGTTTAAGGAAATCTTCAAAACACTTCCAACCTCCTTTAATTATCACAAATTGATGTGTTATGGTAACTGTAAAGAAAATGGTCCCTTTACCTCTGCCTGTTAACTCTGCCTCCTGCACACCACCAATCTGCCTGAGGATTTCTACAATTTCCACTTTAAGGGGGACCTGATAGTGTAACAAAAATGGAGTGCCTTTGAAGCCATATACTCTAAAAACTATGGAGACAGGGTATAAGTAAATATCACCCCAATTATGGACAATTTGAACATTCTCAGCAAACTCTTTTGGCCTAATGAATTCCAAAAGAACCTTAGGGACTCTTGGATTCTCTGAATAGATAAGAGTCCTAATCTTAGATGTAAAACACTTATCAAACTTTAAGAATCTTGCATCTTCTCTATCCCATGACAACACTGTACTCCATAACTACACTGGCATCTTCTCTCCATTTTTCTCTTTCATAATATCCATCCCACTTGCAAAATAGTCACCACCTTTGAATAAAAACAAATGCATGAGGAGGGAATACCACCCAAAAGGCCTATCCACTTTCCCATTCTTTATTCCTATCAATCAAAGGTCACTACCAAGAGGGGTTCAATATTTGAGCAACCATTAGCATGTAATGAGTTGGCATATTTGCCTCAACATCTTCTCCTAGAATTTGGCAGAGCGACCAATATAATCCTTTGGCCCTAAGGGTAAACAGATTTAGAAAAAAAGGCTCCTCGGTGTTAGGTCCTACAACTGTTAATCCGCCTATCTTCACAAAGAATTCATTAAGAGGCCCATTTCTAAGGTGGTTCCTCTACACACTATAAACCTGAGCTAGTGATTTAAAATTAATAGGCTCTAGAAAATTGGTAAATTCACTAAGCTCAAAAGTATTTCTGAACTCCTCATTATTTATTTCAATGAGGGTTTTCCCACTTATATCCTTGACACTTCTTGTAATTGGGTCATAGTTGTTTGCAATCTGAGTTAGGAGATCCACATCCATGAATACTCCAGGGACCACTAATTTGCCTACATCCAACTCCTAGATACTTTTCTGTGGGGCTGGGGAGTTTCTCATGCCAAATCCAATTTTAAATAATCCTAACCCAGACAACCCAATTTGAGGATCTCTTAGCCAATTACCCTTATCATAGAATCCCTCTCCTATTTTTAGGCAAGGAGCTCTTGGCACAAGTTCTTTTACCTTTGGGCCACATTAGTTGACAATGTCAACTATTCAAGGAAGTCATCACAAATAGCCCTCTCCTGATAATTAACCTTTCCTGAGAATTCTCTTTTAGGTTACATCTTAAAGACTATGCAAACAATTTAATTACTAACCCCAACTGTTCTGTGACAAATCAAGACCTTTTGTCTTTTCCTTCTTTGGTTCTTCATCAAAATCTGTTCCCTCAGATTCTAGTTGCAAAATTAATTTTTTGCCTCTCTTCTTTGTCTCTTTCTTAATATATACTTTGGGTTCTAGTTCCTTTTTGGTTAGGACACTCTCGGTAACCCTAGTACTCTTTGTTGGAGATGCTTAATCAAACTTTTTATTCTTTCCTTTTGTACTTTTACCAGGTGTAGTACTGGTTTGTTCAGGTGCCTCTTGGATTGCAACAATGTCCAATTTTGCCTGCTTTTTGTCTATAGTTGATGCTAATAGGGTATTAGCATAACCAACCAGTAGATCATGGTTAACCTCATAACTCATGTCTTCCATTTCTTCTTCTCTTGGATCAATTGATTGCATTAAGCAAAAGTCAATGGTAATGGTGAAGATTATGTCCTTCTTAAAGTGTTTTACCACTTCTTCTGGTAGCCTCATTATCATACTCCTCTTATTTTGGAACTCATTGAAATACCTATTTAGGGCAGCATGGAAAGTATTCTTTACTTCCCTGATGTTGTTCTTAATTTGTGCAGAGACCGGTGAGTCCTTTGAACACTCAATGTATTCAATTCCTGGTAGAAAGTTCTGAAAATAAAAGAATAATCCAACCAATAGTTGACCATACTTGAATTTTTTACTATTATCCTTTTTAATTGATTGCAAATTTTGAAATAATTGCCTCCTGATAGCTTCATAGAGATCATAGTCTACATTATCAACAATCATTCTGTGAGCAGTATGAATTGTTGCAGATGGAACACTATTAAGTTTACTGGAGTAAAATACTCAGTAGCCTATCACCATTACTGCTAGTTTTATTGCAGGGTTTCTAATATTATTGATAGAAAAGGAACACTTATCAGAAGTAGAACTAGTTAAGTTGAAGACAATGTCCTTAGGAATTCTTCTTAACTCGAGTACTTCACCGGTTGAGAAATAGCTAGTTACAACCTAAATGGATTCCTTTGTAATTGTGTGAGTCCTTTCTAAGTACATATTTTCTCCATGAACTCTACTCAAAATTATTCTGATAAGTTCTTCTTTGAAATCTTCAAGAAAATAGGAGGCATTATGAAAACCCTTTTCAAAAACCTTAGCATATTGTGTCTTAATTTTAGCATTCTCATCACAAAGTGATTTCAACTATGTGTAAATGTATAGAGATCCCAAATCTTCTATCTTGCAGTCAGTGTAACTAGACAAATCACCTTTGATCACAACTCCACTCAGAACTTGCGACAATGCATTATATGACACAATCTATTCTTCCTTTGCAACTTCCATAAGCTCAGAAGTGATCATCAACCTCTCTATTGACCTTGAAGTAGATGCCATTCTAGATAAACAAGATTCGAAGTAGTATGTTCAAAGAAATACCTTGTTTTGTGCATGTTGCCCTATTTACCGGTTGAAATACCCAAGTGCACACCAGTTCGACCTTCTGCAACCTTTCAATTCAGCTTAATTTCACAAATCACGAAACAATTCGACAATCAACAACAAGACAATCTTACTCAGCTCTACAATCACTTCAATTTTTTTCTCGAATGAGTTAGGGTAAAAATGGCAAAGTAAAAATCATTTAAATCCTTTTTACCTACTGCAATAAATGCTCGCCCGTTATGGTTACAATCCCTAATTTCACGACTCAAGTGGAAAACCGGTTGATAACATGTTAACAAAAAGTTACCAAAATTTCATGTTTCAAAATTCTTTCCTGCTCATTTTTCACAAGGGGTCCATAGATGTTTTACCGTTAATCTCCCCTTAGCCATATTAAAAGGCTTAAGTCATTAGCGTAGGGTTCTCTTCACTGGGTGAAGGAACAATTTCTTCTCCAAGTGAGTCATCACTTTTCTTCTTCTAAATCTAATTCATATCCTCTCTAGTTTCTTCAATATCAACTTTATGCATTCCTTTCTAATCCTTGGAAGAGTTGACCGGTTTGCTATTTCTGGATCTACATAATTTTGCTAAGTGCCCCGGTTTGTTACAATGATAACAGGCCATACCAAATGATCTCGAAGGTCCAGCATTTCCTCTTCCTATTCTTCTTCTACAGTTCATAGCCACATGACCAAAGTTATTACAGATGGTGCAAATACTATTTGTTACCTTTTCCATCTCAAATGGACTAAACCGATTGGCATAGGATCTTTGCCAATTCAAGTTTACCTGGTTATCAAAGTTCCTTATCCGGTCACCATTTGGTCTTGGATACATGTGTGGCACAAGATTGTTTGCTCCATATCTACACTCAACAGATCTATGTCCATAAATTCCACATGTGAAGCAATGACCTTCAAATTTCTTGGTCACATACCTAGCATTAGTATTGTAACTTACATTTATTTTAGTTTTGTCTCTACAAACATTTACATTGTGACCAGGTTTATGGAAACAATACAGACAAGTTTAAAGACCTTCTTACTGGTAGGTTTATTGATCTTAGGAGCAGATTTGTTCTTAGGATTGTTGATCTTTGTACTGGAGGGTTCACCTTTTTCAGTTGTGTGAAAACCAAGTCGAGAGATATCACCCTTCATTCTTTGTGATTGAATTTGTTCTTCCAGCATGGTAGAACTTTTGATGAACTTCTCCAATTTATCATTGGCTTCAGTAAGTTATTTGATGAGATCTTCATTATGCTTAGACAGGTTCTCTTTCAGAGATGATGCAAGCTCAAGATCTAGCTGTAGGTTCTCCTTTTCTTCTCTTTCAGCAATCAAATTCTCATGCATATTGTCTTTTTCCATTTAATCTTTGTAATCTCTTGATCTCTTTCCTTGATAAGATCTTCAACAACTCTTCTAGCTTCCAGTTCCTGACTTGGGTAGATAGTGAGACCTTCAAGCTCTTTCCTTAGATTCAGTTTCTCACCATTCAACTTTTAAACTTCCTCTTCTAAAGCATAAATATTGGCTTCATCTGAAGAACTATTATCATATATCTCTAATAGTTGTTTAGTTAGCTCTCTCCTTTTGACTTGAGAAGCTTTGAGTTTGACCCTAAAGGATTCAAGTTCATTTGTGCTAGCTTCTATCTCTCTAGCCATCTCGAAGTAGCTCCTGTCCCCATGGTGGTTTCAAGGCTCCCTTCTAAGTGATTAGGCTTCAAAGAAGTTAGGCTCTGATACCAATTGATGGGCTTGAAAAGAACTCAGAGGGGGGGGTGAATCAGTGACAACAAATAAAACACTACTTCAAACACTAACCGGTAGATGAACTTAACAAATCTTTTAAACACAATGCATGCAATCCAAAAAGATA
This sequence comes from Cryptomeria japonica, assembly GCF_030272615.1. NCBI lineage: Eukaryota > Viridiplantae > Streptophyta > Pinopsida > Cupressales > Cupressaceae > Cryptomeria > Cryptomeria japonica. The sequence goes on from NC_081411.1 coordinate 517,276,691, forward strand.
TAACATCATCCACAAAAGTAAAGAATCTACCATAACACAAGTGTTTATACTTGGAAAAACCAAATAGGTAAAAACCACGGTGAGATGGAACTCACAAGTTAACTATCTGCAATAATAGATAACTGACCGATTAAGGTCTACAAAGTTCTCTACTAGGAGCGAATCTTGTTAGAGATCCCAAAGCTTGATTAGAAGCTTATACCCTATTAAGAGTAGTACCCTATTAGGAGGAACCTCGCTAGAGGATTTAAGAATCCAAACTAATGGATCACCTTGTTAGAGGATTTGTATATTGAAGCTTGTTAGAGCTTACCCAATTAACGGATTTGATTCTGTTGTAATGGTTAGGAAACAAAAAGAATGGTTTGATCTGTTCCGAGTAGCACAATACTTGCTTGATCAGATCCTTATAAGTACATTCAATACTTCTCTTCAACACACTCTTCATCTTAACACTTATCGCTCTTTAACAAAAAAAAACTTTCTTTCTTCATGCATACCATCATATGAAAAAGATTTACTGAGATGTCGATACATATAGACATTCAAATTTCATGTCGGCCTAAGAAAATCATGACACAATTTCCTAGGTGCAGTGTATCTAGACAAGTGATCATAACTCATCACAAAAATTACCGCCAAGTAGTCGATGGTGATAACTCATCACAAAAGTAACCGAACACTGGTTGGAATAATCAATACTGGTTTAAATAAAACATATGAACCATTGTTCTTGAATCTCCGCTTGATCTCCATCTTGATCTTCATCTTGATACCGACTTAGTATAACCACAAGTTGTCTCATATGCATGTACCGGTTGACACAAAGTACTGGTTAGAGATAAACCTCTAACATACCGGTTGAAAGTGTAAACAATTGAAGTTACACCAATAGTCAATATAATCATATGTGTGTGTGAGAGTGTTTCATCAATGACAACAAGTGATGAATATATTACAATCATCATCAAGCCAACAACAACCAATCCCAATCATACAATAATTAGTAAAACTACAACAATCAGAACCAAAACCAAAGGTATAACAACAAACCATACAATAGGCAATGGAACACGGGTCCAAACAATGGTGGGGTGAACCATGATCATCCTGACGCCCGAGATAACCCAAATAACACACAAAGTGTTAACCTTGCTGATATGAATTTACTGACTAATTGGTGTAGATTGCATAATATAGCAACGCATTCCGAGGTTAATTGTGCCCAGTTCACAAAGATCATAAGGATCACAAAAGCTGATTCTTAGCCAAAGGATTTCTCTAATGAAGAACCTAAGAAAGTTAATACCACAATGTTGGTTGACATGTTCCTATGCAAGGAGTTTCAAGCTGAAGCTGAAGGTGAACCGTATGTCTATGATGCTCAAGCCTTTCAGACCAGAAATAATTACAACCTTAGGAGTCAAGGAAAGTCTCCATTAACAAAACCACCTCCCCCAAAGGGTGGATTTGTACCTCCGGATGCAAACATAGGCAACAATCCTCCCCCTCCTCAGTATTTTCAGGGAGCACATCCTAGACAAAGTCAAGGGCAAGAATATGTTTTGAAAGAATCTTTTGATGTTACCAAGGAGATGGAGATGATTGTGACCACTATGTCCCTAATGGAGGTAATGAGACATTTCCCTAAACAAAAGAAGGCTCTCCTTAAGAATTTGGAGCAAATAGAATCTCAGAGAAACGAGGTTAAGATGGCTGACCTAAATGAAGTCAATGCCAACGTCAGTAGCGATGAAATTGAGAACCCACCATTTTTACTTAGTTTGAAGATATGTGAAAAGAATATGCACAACTGTTTGGTAGATTCAGGTGCTTCTGGAAATATAATGTCATACTCTATATGTCAGAAGAAGGGTCTCAACCTGGTGCGTGCAAATAGTAAGGTGGTACAATTGGACAAGATTGAGGTCAATGTAATTGGAGAATTAAAAGATGTAAACATCCAATTGGGTGTTGATCCCCGTATATCCCATTACATCGACATTCAAGTGGTGGTTATTCTAGAGGTATATGGGATGCTTCTTAGTAGGGATTGGTCAAAAACTTTGGGAGGCTATTTCTCAACTTGTTTTACTTACTTAAGGCTTCCATAGAAGGGGGTGAGTAACAGGATCTGAATTGATAGTGAGACCAAGTTGAAAAAGTTGGTCATAGATTATGGAGCTCCCAATGAGGTGGCATATGCTGAAGTGAGTCCAGGAGTCTATAGAGTAAATGAAATCCTCGCTTTCTTCACACCTGCCATTCCCCAGTTACGTTAAACAGATATGACTGCATATAGAGGGTGGGTCGAAGGTTTCATTACAATAGTAAAACAAGGGATGTATTTGCTAGGGGATACTATGAAAGTTCAAGATTTGCTACTTCCAAAAAGGTGTCGAATACATCATGAGGAGCACTTGGAGATATCATGTATCCCATGTTAGAAAGAGGTTACAAAGTTGATGAGCCTAGTCCCATGTGAGGATGTTGAACATGTCATCAACATGAAAGAAATTCAAATTGCAAGTTGCAAGGGAGTAATACCCCAAACAATGGATCTTATAGAAGAAACTTCCTAGTTGGGACAATGCAACAAGGAGATATTCATGGTTGAGATTGGTAAACAAGAGAATAAGGATATCCCACCTAAGAAGGAGGATGAATAAACCCAATCTCAAGTGCGGACTCAAGTAGAACAGTCCACTCCTAATACCCTTGAAGTACTCTTGCAACTTGTAATTGAACAACTCGGGTGTTGCAAGACCTTGAACTCAAGGGACAACAACCACCTTCATAAACTAATCTGATCACTTATCCTAAGGTGAAGAATGTAAAGAAACTAAAAGAAAAAATATGGTTTTAAAGTTTGATGGGTCTAGATCCAAGCAAGGCAGTGGAGCAAGCATAGAGTTAACAAGTCCTAAAGGGAAAACCTTTCTAGCCTCCTACCAACTCCAATTCCCTTGCACTAATAATATGATGGAGTATGAGGACCTGATTAGAGGACTACTCTTCGCTCATAAGAAGGGACCCAAATGCTTATGAGTGGAACGAGATTCTAAATTGGTGGTTAAACAAGTAAGAAGCCAATATGCATGTCGCGACAAAAGGTTAGCAGCGTATAGGAATAGAGTATGGGGCTTAATTAAGGATTTTGATGCTTTCAATATTCAGCTAGTGCCCAGGAAAGTAAATGGGATATCAGATGCATTGATTGTAGCAACAAGTACACTAGAACCAGTGAGCCAATCTCCTTTGAAGAAGTTTTTTGTAGAGTTGGTCTCCACACCTATTGTGCCCGATAACATCAAACACTTTCAAGTCTTTGAGGATGATACCCAAATTATAGCTTTTCTTGCCAATTCAGGGGCTTTTTAAGAACAAATAATTGATGAGAAGGATAGATCAGATGATCTTGATGAAGGGGGAGACAAAGAAATTATGAATTTACCTACAAATGTTATTCCCAAGGGTATGGTTACTCTAGAGAGGCTTTTTGATTCTGATCCTAGGGTAAAAGAGAGATTAACAATGGATTCAAATGCTGGGAAATACAAACCACATAATATTGGTCTAGAAGGCTAAGAGAAGATAGTGTACATTGGGAAGATTTGTACTCACAATGAAAGAGAGAAAATTTTGCAAATCTTAAAAGAGTGCATTGATGTTATAGCAGGGGGATACGAAGATCTGAAAAACTTTCAATACATCAATCATCACTCATGTTATACCTTTAAAACCTAATATAAAGTCATTCAGACAGAAGCAATGATCAGTTAATTCATTGATAGAACCCTTGATTTTCAAGGAAGTTCAAAAACTGCTCTCAGCTAGGATTATTTTCCCGGTATGTCACTCTACTTGGGTTGCCAGTAAGAAAAAAGAATGGGGAAATTCAGCTTTGTGTTGACTTTCACAACCTTAATAAGGTGTCTGAAAAGGATAATTAACCGCTCCCTTCCTTAGATGAGGTATTACAGATTGTTAATGGTTCACAAATGATGTCATTCTTAGATGGTTATTCTAGATATAACCAAGTTTTGGTGAACCATGAAGATTGCATGAAAACAATGCTTACTACGAAATGGGGGACATATGCATACTAAAGGATGTTGTTTGTGTTAATTAATGCTGGAGAAATATTCCAAAGAGAAATGGGTGCATCTTTCAAAGATCTGATTGGAAAATGTATTATTATATATACGGATGACTTGACTATATTTTCCAAGGTCAGAGAAGATCACCCGTACCAGCTCCATAAAGTTCTGGAGAGGATATGGGATTTCCCTTAACCCCAAGAAGTGTGTATTTGGAGTGGCTAGAGGAAAGATCCTCGGTCATGTAATCTCAAAAAAGGGATATCTATAGACCCAAATTGAGTAGAAGCGTTGTTGAAATTGCAAATGCCTGGCAGTAAAAAAGAGATGAGATCTTTCTTTGGGAAGATCAATTTTGTCAGAAAATTTATCACTAGGTTTGCAGAGATAGTCAAGCCATTAAATGAAATGATAAAGAAGGATGCTAAGATTGAATGGACTACTGAAGCAATAGAGGCTTTCACCTAGATCAAGAAGTCCATCGCTGAAGCTCCTATATTAACTAGTCCTGACCATACTATGTAGTTTTACATATATTTTTTTTCTTCGTTACATTCAGGAGCGGTTGTTTTGATGCAAAGGCAAGCATGTGATGAGAAATCCATCGCATTCATGAGTTCCCCTTTCAAGAGTGCTGAGGTGAGATATTGTTCTCTTGAGAAATAGGATTTTACTTTGGTAAGAGAGGTCAAGAAATTCAGACATTATATCTTGAGGAGTAAAATCTACACAATTGTACCCAATCAAGTGGTTAAATCACTGCTTATTCAGTCAGAGCTGGGAGAACGTTGAGGTAAATATGGAGATGCATCTAATGAAGTTAGTTAGAGGCCAGAGTTTGTCTTAAGCTATGGTGGTTTATATCCCTCAAATCCAATGCCAATAGTATACATTGCAGTCCTTCACTTAGGACCCATGGTACACGGATTTAGTTTTTATTTTGTTGAATAATAAGTGTCCTAAGGGGTTGACAACCATGCAAAGATGAGCTTGAAGGCTCAAAAGTGCCAATTATATGATCAAGGATTCAACACTTTATAGGAAAAACTATAAAGGTATTTACCTTTGATGTCTTTATCGTCAAGAAGCTTATAAAATGATCGAGGAGCTCCATGGGAAGTATGGTACAATTCATGGGTCAATAGATGCCATTGCATATCAAATATTGAAGGCTGAATATTGTTGGCCTAGTATTTTTAAGGATACTCATGAGCATATTCTTCACTAGCATACATGCCAAACTGTAGCTTCCAGAGAGAGTAATCCCACCATTCCTCTCCAACCAATGTTCTAGGTAAGACCGTTCGCCCAATGGGCATTGGATTTCATAGGTGTCATTAATCCTAATTTGTCTACAGGACATAAGTTCATTCTTACAACAATGGATTATTGCACCCGATGGACGGAGGCAATATGTAATGCCCCGCCAGGAAACCCCGAAGGGGGAAAGCTAAAACACTCAAATGGAGTGTAAATATATTTTTTTTTAATAATAATAAGAGTGTTAATAATAAGACACCACATTAAGATATATTGGAGTTATCTAAAGCTTAGATAACATAGCGGAAGACTAAACAAACCTAAGGAGTTTCCCAATGTGATTACGTAACCTTACACCTAACCCAACTCGCGACATTTGATCCAATTAAGCTAGATTTCTTAATTACAAGTCAATACTTAAGACATGGATATAATATGTTCGATGAGTTGACATTTTAGAATTTCGGAAGCGTTCATCTATTATGATTGGAGATGAGGCTAACCTGAGGATATTTACTCGATGAATTTTAAACGTAGGTAACTTAAGAATTCTCCCATTAAGGTTTAAATATGGTTAACTTGACGAGTCCATCCATTTAGATACAATGTAACTAATATATCGAGGTTCATTTATTTAGGTTTAAAAATAACCAACCAAATGAGATCATCCTTTATAGTTAAAATATGGCTAATAAGATGAAATTCATTCATTAGGGATTAAGATGTAAACAAACAAAATGAAGTTCACTCATTAGGGTTTAAACATAACCAACTATTAAATCATAGTTCATTTATAGAGGATAAAATGTAAATGCCAAATGAAGATCATCCATTAGGGTTAAGATATAAGTAACTTAATGAGTTCACTCGTTTTAGTTAAAATAAAGTTAATATGAAGAAATACATTTGCTAAGATTAAGATATAAACAACTAAATGAGTTCTCCCATTTTAGTTCAATTATAGCTATTATGATGAAGTTCATTTATAGAGGTTAAAATGTGGGTAACCAATTGAGTTCATCCAATTATAAAACTAATTTGGTGAGGATTATTTGTTTAGAATAAAACGTATACAACTAAATAAATTCATCCAATTTAGTGAAATATAGCTAACATGATGATGTTCATTTATTAAGATAATATGGTAAGTAGCCGAATGAGGTTCATCCATTAGATTTCAATTTAGATAATATGACAGTTAATCCAATATTTGTTACCCATTCAATACGTTCAAATTACAAGCTTTATGACAAGTTAATCCATTAATTGCAACCTAGTGAGTTTCCTCCCATGCTTACTTCTTTTCATTAACATTAACAAAATACTTTTCATATTCATATCTACAATCTTTTATGATCATAATTACCACGTTTAACAAGGGGACTATATACCTACATTCTAAATTTAACTTCATCTAATCCCCATTACACACTTGCAAAATACATCCATACATACAAGCACTAAGAATGAAACAAGACAGACAAAAGCATCACATAACATAGAAATGATCTCGGAGTTCACCCCTAGAGGGCTACATCTTCGGGTCTACTCAATTGCAAGACCCCTCTGGCAATTAATATAGTTAAGGTTACATAAGTTTCATGTCATTTACATCTTGCCTTATAGGCGAACACAACCACTATACAATGACCACTTCGGTCAATAAATACATAAATGATTCCTTCATAGAAGTTGATCCAACTGAACACATCAAAAGCAATTACAAAGGTCTCTTGTCTGACAGTTCCCTAACTAGGGACTTGACCGACTATGACCAAACACAAGCAACCAGATGGACTACAGAGTCTAAACAAACATAACAGGGTCTTGCCATCACTTTGAACTAAGCGAATACTAATAAATTAAACTTGCCATATTTCCATTTATCTATTTCCCAATGCCGAGGATGAGTAAAACTAACCCATTTATTTTATCAAATGAGATATCATTAACTTACTAATTTTTCCAACGATACATTATTTAATTTCTGTTATTTTTAATAGCATCTCATTTCATTTCATTTCTTAGTTTTCAAAAGTAAGATCCAATGATAAAACATTTCATTTTCCAATTACTCCTAAACTTTAGTATTCCACTTCTAAATTTCCCAGATGACCTATAACATTAAAATCCGAAAATAATATATCCTTGGATAATATATTATTTTTAAACATCACCAAATAATAATTATATTTTAATTCAAAAATCCCCCATAAAAATATAATTCCCTTGCATATACTAAACAAATACACGATCTAAAGGTATGAATTTAGCATATACTTCTCGATGTATATACGTGCCTAAATTAATAAAGCAATGACTAAACAATAATTATTATGCATTGAAAGTATACTCCAAATTAGGAATCAACAATTAATATATATTATTATAAAAATTATCACAATTAACATATATTTAAATCTATCCATTAATTAATAATTAATGTATAATATATAACTAATATAATATATTAATTAAAATTTAATAACATTAGAACATTTTATTTTATTTTTTTAAAAATCAAAATTTAAATTTAATAAAAAATAAATAAATTTGTTTTAATAGCCACACGGTTTCTGTCATTTCTGAAAAACCCAGAACTTTATTTTTACAAAATTTATAAAAACGTTATAATGCAAAGTCGTGAAGAAACTCAAAATTTTTTGTAGAAACCCAATTTGTAAATTTGGAGATATTGTTGACATTCTAAAACAGCATTTTCTGTCATTTCTCAAAAACCCAAATCTCATTCATTCATAGTCACAGATATATATATTTTTTCCAGAATGTTCAAAATAATAAAATGGTGAAATTTTGCCAACAAGTTCATGATTTTCCCAAAACAAGCTTTCAGATAACAAGATTTTTTGAAACACGAAACCATTTAAACATTCTTGAACCTAAAAACAAACAATATTCACAACTAATACTCAAATTTTAAGAACAATCCTAGATATTTTTTAAACCAGCATTTCATGAAGATCCACCAAATACCATTTTTATCATGATTTAGCAAAGAAACAAAAGGGAAAAAATGGGATCCTACCTCTTTAGCATTCCTGGTAAGATTCGAAGAAGAGCCCCCAACCTGCAGCTGTAGAAATCCATCCTTGCCAAAATCCCCAAATCTCCATCCCCATATTTTTCTTTTCCAAAAATTCAACAACCCCCCAGAATATTTTTCAACCTAGGTTAAATGAATCACATTTTGACCTAATTTCTAATTTTGAAATTTAAGCACTTTTTAAATAAAAAGGAAATAATAATTTTTTTCAACTATTCAAATAATTTAACTTGATTTTCTAATTAAAATTAAAATGCTTCTCTCTTATTAATTTTTTTAATTTCTCAATATTAATTAAGCCAACATTTATATTTCGCAATATTGACAAGGGTAAATATTTAATTAAATTAATTTCCAAAATCAATCTTTTACACTATATCAAACTTTACAAATTAAAAATGATTTTCTTTAAATAATAAAAATTACCCTTTCTTTTCCAAAAAGAAAAAGTGGTTAAATTAATTATATTTCAAATAACTTTAAATATTTCCTTTTTTTTAAAACTCATAAACTAATTAAATTCATTATTTAAAATTAACCATTAATTAAATTCGCTACAACATAAATAAAGTGATCCTTTTAATTAATGATTAATCACCTAAAAGAAACCTATTTATTTTAATTTCTCAACTACTAATGCGTAAATGAACACATTAATTCAAATTACATACTTAAGCTTGCTACAAATATAAATACAGTGATCTCTTAAATTAACGATTAATCATATAAAAGAAACCTATCTATTTTAAATTTCTCAATTACTAATGCATACATCCACACATTAATTGGAATTAAATACTTAGGATAAAATACTCCATTTACCACACGCAAACCAAGAAAGTCCACCAATCACACAACACGCAACCCAAATGACAAAGGAACCCTACGGACCACACACGACACTTACCTGATCATGGCTAAGGCAAGACGAGAGTTTTATGACCACCTAATCCAAATTCTTACGATAAAGGAGATATACTCCACCCTGCGAATCCCAATGGAGATGAACCTCGCACCTAGGCGGTATAGTACCTGCAATCTCCTGCAACCATGAGTCACGCAAGCATACATATATATACATATTCAATGAAGGTGTTAGCTCAAGATTTATAACAAGCATTAGGGAACAATTACATTTACACAAGCATCGATGGAAAAGCACAATAATAGGTATGCACAATTATTTATATTATCTAATCTACAACATTACATCACAGTTAATCAATCATTCAAGAATGCCACATAGGAAGTCAACCAAGGTCAAACAGATTTTACAAGGTCGACTAGGGTAGGGGCATTACATTCTCCCCCCCTAGGCTCCGACTTACTCCTGGAAGTCGCAAGGCTAAGCGAAAATCATACAACACGTATTAGTCTTGAAAATTAATTAACAATTATCAATTTGCACAAATAAATATTTTGTCAACAATTTAAAACATTATTTATAAATCCTCTATGAATGTCATTATCCATTAACAGAATGCATCTAAAATCATACACTTCTTAAAATATTCTAGAATTTACACACAATCATAGTAGAGAAACGAGATTTTTTTTTTTGCTTCCTTACACCAAATTAAAGCAATTAAAAGATATAGACAACAGCTACCATACTCATCTATCAAACATGACAAGAAAACATGCCATCAAGATCAAATTCTTTCACCCATACCTCTTTTAGCAAAACTTTATCCCATAGTACTAGCTTCAAATATAAATTTCTACAACCAAGTTAACTTTCATGAAATAAGAGCAACGTATATAACTCAATTGTTTACACTTTCCAGGTATATAAGAACTTTTCCAATGACTATGTCCCATAACATAGTGACAAGTTAACACCATTTAAACCATGATTACACATAATAACCATGCACATAATTGGAATTTGCACAACACAAAAGGCCACATGTGAGCATGTCTAATGCTCGGTCAAAGATAATATGCACGATCAACATCTCTATGCCTGATTTCAATACAAATAACATGATCATCAATATCCAACATCTCACTCAAGGGCTTGATGGTGTTAGGGTACACCATAGCGGTGCTACCTTCCATACAAGACCCTCGTGAACATCCCTTGTTTTGTAAGGTGTTTAGCCTCCAAGAGATAATCACCACTCATAGGTAGGTAGTGGATCCTAGTTGTCTCACAGCCTCACATACCTCCATCCTCAAGGTTCCCTACATCTACTTCCTCGTATACACTCAACCAAGACCATCTCCTATGTTCTTGGAGAGGAATTCACATTGCAACACAAGACCAGCTTACGAAAACAATAAGGATAAACCAGTTTAGCCACCAAAGTATAGAAGTATAAAGATAATAATCGTCAATTCCAATAGTAAAGCAAGAAAATAATTCCGGAATTTGCAACATCAAATCAAGTAAAAACAAGATTGCAAGATCGTGGGTAAACCTTCAAGGTCAAAATAAAATAAATTTGCTGGCCCACAAGGAAATAAATAAATAAATAAGTAATAAAAGAAAATCATAAGTGCACATTACATCACTACATGACTAGCAGCTAGCCACCAATGAGGAAGGAAGGAACAATCGTCTAGCTATCACAGTAGCTCATCATGTGGTGTGGCCAAGTCACACATCCGCATGGCATGGCAGTGTGCACCTCGACATCACCCCGCATCACGTCGTCACGCGGCATGGCTCTACCCTATACCTATCGGTAGGCCGCATGGCAATGTCTACTACATCCCGCATCGTGTCTCAGCATGGCATGGCAATACTCCAAGTGGATAGGGCACACAATGGACGTATCCTGCATGGCAGTGTACCTCGCGGATAAGGCACGTGCTGGTCACACCCCGCATAGCGATGTTCCTCTCAGGATACCCATCGTAAGCCAGAGGTATACATGGCTAAGGTCTACCCACAAGTCTACCAACACTAGTCAATTGGTGGCTCATGTGAAAAATAACACGCCTCTCATGAAGATAAGGAAAAAGATGCTCCAATAGTATCCATCATTATGCTCAAGGACTGTCATCTATATGCTCAAAAATAAAGGATAGGAATTAGACTGGCACACATGAACCTCATAACTCGGTTCATTACAAGGGAAAGTATTGAGTACACCTATAATACAGTTTCATTATATAACTATATTTTTCCTCGCGATAGGGAAGCTAAAGTCGCTTCACGTCGACATTACTCGTACGCTGTTCATACTATTTAAGGAATGGTGACTTCTAATACTACCCCTTCACATACTGACTTATCAACAACCCGTGGGTTGGCACTCAGTAAGGGAACAAATATGCAACATCACATAAATAGTATGGTTTCCCATACTCATAAGCAAACACATCCCCCATGGTTGATTACTTCACCATCCCATGGGCACACATAGCAAGTACGGGTTTCTTACAACACACAAGGAATAGCACCATTACTAGTTTAGTCACATTTACGGGGAGTACTTTAATGCTAACATCTACTTAAGGCAATTTTTAATTATGCTTTACACATGAATCACTAAATAAAGTTTACTCTAGATACACGTTCTGAAATTCTTAACAATTCAAATTTACACAAGGAAATAACGTCATTCCGATATCTTTCTCAAATTCCACTAAGCATTTTCATTCACCTTACTAAATATGCAATTTTCTCTTCCAAAGAGAAAAAACTTTCCTCATTCAATCAGAAGCCAAAGCAAACATACAATTTTATATGCGTTATAAAAATTCTTCTTAAATCGCTGCATTCTTAATAGCATTTCAAAAACAACAAACCTTATATTTTAGGCAAGAGGAGGAAGAGAGTTGGAAAAATCATCTATTTCCTACGAATACACAAGATCTACAACATCACACTATATGCTCAGATATAAGTCTATCATTTTAGTTCCATGGTTTTCATTTCGCTATCTTTTAGGAGGGTGCCAAAACAACCTAACATGACATTTCCAATTATTGTTGTTGCAATATAATGTTCTAGTTTTCCGAACAAGAATTCAAGACAAACAATTTTTTGGTAGTACAAGTCTTCTTGAGAACACTCACTATTCTTAATTCAATACCACAATACATCAAAATCTGCAACCTAACATTGAAAGTCGAATTACGACAAGAAGGTAAATGAGGAGCTATCTACTAAATACTACACATTAATGCATACAAATTAACAAGTCTTTCATTTGCTCTTTCTAAACACAATAAGACAATTATCTATATCCAAAGGGAAGTTAAATGGAGCATTGCTAAAATAGGTCCGAAATCAAACTAGTTTGAAGAAGCACATAAAACAATCTTTCGAGGAACACATTAATACACTCTTGAAGCTACTATAACATGTTCTATTTTGGGTACTTTCACAACAAAGCAGTTTTCACAAAATCAACTATGCGCATATTAATGCACCTTACTTAAGATGGAATTTAATTATATTACTCCTACAATGCACATGGAGAGTTCTCTGATGTAAACATACAATTTTTCCCCCAATAACCAATATTAACTTTCAAACCCATAATCCTTTTATTATCTAAAACACATAAGTGTCACAAGGCTCATACAAGGGTTCAAGAAATCTCATCCTTTCTCTTGCAATAAGAAAACTCAATTAAGAGATAATTTACCCATATCAAAACATTTTAATTTCTAGCGAGAGAGGAAGAAGGGTGATAATCATTCATTTTACTACCCTAAAAGCATTTAATATTTTCCATACTAGTCCTTCAAGTGGACAACACTAAGATAGATCATAACCATAACAAGCATATTTCGTACTTTTAGATTTCAAGACAATACCAACCAACCCAAATGGATTAGTCAAAAGAGTAAAACAAATCAAGAACTAAGGTACATACGACTCTCTTTCAGAATAAGAGAAATCATTGACCAAGACATCAATAAGCAGATAAAGCACATATAATCATTCCAAAACACCCACATTAAGAAGGTGAAAACAAGGTGTGAACACAAACATTACACACAAGTAGGGTTGTTCAATCACACTCACACATCAAGGAGGACAAGCACACAACATAAGGTCGACACACCACACACCAACTAAGGGCACAAATGAAACCAAAGATCCTAGTGTTGCAACATGGGCTCTGATACCAAATGTAATGCCCCGCCAGGAAACCCCAAAGGGGGAAAGCTAAAACACTCAAATGGAGTGTAAATATATTTTTTTTAATAATAATAAGAGTGTTAATAATAAGACACCACATTAAGATAAATTGGAGTTATCTAAAGCTTAGATAACACAACGAAAGACTAAACGAACCTAAGGAGTTTCCCAACATGATTACGTAACCTTACACCTAACCCAACTCGCGACATTTGATCCAATTAGGCTAGATTTCTTAATTACAAGTTAATACTTAAGACATGGATATAATATGTTCGATGAATTGACATTTTAGAATTTAGGAAGCATTCATCCATTATGATTGGAGATGAGGCTAACCTAAGGATATTTACTCAATGAATTTTAAACGTAGGCAACTTAAGAATTCTCCCATTAAGGTTTAAATATGGTTAACTTGACGAGTCCATCCATTTAGATACAATGTAACTAATATATCGAGGTTCATTTATTTAGGTTTAAAAATAACCAACCAAATGAGATCATCCTTTATAGTTAAAATATGGCTAATAAGATGAAATTCATTCATTAGGGATTAAGATGTAAACAAACAAAATGAAGTTCATTCATTAGGGTTTAAACATAACCAACTATTAAATCGTAGTTCATTTATAGAGGATAAAATGTAAATAGCCAAATGAAGATCATCCATTAGGGTTAAGATATAGGTAACTTAATGAGTTCACTCGTTTTAGTTAAAATAAAGTTAATATGAAGAAATACATTTGCTAAAATTAAGATATAAACAACTAAATGAGTTCTCCCATTTTAGTTCAATTATAGCTATTATGATGAAGTTCATTTATAGAGGTTAAAATGTGGGTAACCAATTGAGTTCATCCAATTATAAAACTAATTTGGTGAGGATTATTTGTTTAGAATAAAACGTATACAACTAAATAAATTCATCCAATTTAGTGAAATATAGCTAACATGACGATGTTCATTTATTAAGATAATACGGTAAGTAGCCGAATGAGGTTCATCCATTAGATTTCAATTTAGATATTATGACAGTTAATCCAATATTTGTTACCCATTCAATACGTTCAAATTACAAGCTTTATGACAAGTTAATCCATTAATTGCAACCTAGTGAGTTTCCTCCCATGCTTACTTCTTTTCATTAACATTAACAAAATACTTTTCATATTCATATCTACAATCTTTTATGATCATAATTACCACGTTTAATAAGGGGACTATATACCTACATTCTAAATTTAACTTCATCTAATCCCCATTACACACTTACAAAATACATCCATACATACTAGCACTAAGAATGAAACAAGAGAGACAAAAGCATCACATAACACAGAAATGATCTCGGAGTTCACCCCTAGAGGGCTACATCTCCGGGTCTACTCAACTGCAAGACCCCTCTGGCAATTAATATAGTTAAGGTTACATAAGTTTCATGTCATTTACATCTTGCCTTATAGGCGAACACAACCACTATACAACGACCACTTCAGTCAATAAATACATAAATGATTCCTTCATAGAAGTTGATCCAACTGAACACATCAAAAGCCATTACAAAGGTCTCTTGTCTTACGGTTCCCTAACGAGGGACTTGACCGACTATGACCAAACACAAGCAACCAGATGGATGACAGAGTCTAAACAAACATGGCAGGGTCTTGCCATCACTTTAAACTAAGCGAATACTAATAAATTAAACTTGCCATATTTCCATTTGTCTACTTCCCAATGCCGAGGATGAGTAAAACTAACCCATTTATTTTATCAAATGAGATATCATTAACTTACTAATTTTTCCAATGGTATATTATTAAATTTTTGTTATTTTTAATAGCATCTCATTTTAGTTTTCAAAATTAAGATCCAATGATAAAACATTTCATTTTCGAATTAATCCTAAACTTTAGTATTCCACTTCTAAATTTCCCAAATGACCTATAAAATTAAAATCCGAAAATAATATATCATTGGATAATATATTATTTTTAAACATTACCAAATAATAATTATATTTTATTTCAAAAATCCCTCATAAAAATATAATTCCCTTGCATATACTAAACAAATACACGATCTAAAGGTATGAATTTAGCATATACTTCTCGATGTATATACGTGCCTAAATTAATAAAGCAATGACTAAACAATAATTATTATGCATTGAAAGTATACTCCAAATTAGGAATCAACAATTAATATATATTATTATTAAAATTATCACAATTAACATATATTTAAATCTATCCATTAATTAATAATTAATATATAGTATATAACTAATATAGTATATTAACTAAAATTTAATAACATTAAAACATTTTATTTTATTTTATTTTTTTAAAAATCAAAATTTAAATTTAGTAAAAAAAATAAAAAATTGTTTTAACAGCCACACGGTTTCTGTCATTTCTCAAAAACCTAGAACTTTATTTTTACGAAATTTATACAAAGGTTATAATGCAAAATCGCAAAGAAACCCAAAATTTTTTTGTAGAAACCCAGTTTGTAAATTTGGAGATATTGTTGACATTCTAAAACAACATTTTCTGTCATTTCTCAAAAACCCAAATCTCATTCATTCACAGTCACATATATATATATATATATATATATATATATATATATATATTTCTCCAGAATGTTCAAAACATTAAAATGGAGAAATTTTCCCAACAAGTTCATGATTTTCCCAAAAAACCAATAGCTTTCAGATAACAAGATTTGCTCAAACACGAAACCATTTAAACATTCTTGAACCTAAAAACAAACAATATTCACAACTAATACTCAAATTTTAAGAACATTCCTAGATATTTTTTAAACCAGCATTTCATGAAGATCCACCAAATACCATTTTTATTTTGATTTAGCAAAGAAACAAAAGGGAAAAACCGGGACCCTACCTCTTTAGCATTCTTGATAAGATTCGAAGAAGAGCCCCCAACCTGCAGCTATAGAAATCCATCCTTGCCAAAATCCCCAAATCTCCATCCCCATATTTTTCTTTTCCAAAAATTCAACAACCCCCCAGAATATTTTTCAACCTAGGTTAAATGAATCACATTTTGACCTAATTTCTAATTTTGAAATTTAAGCACATTTTTAATAAAAAGGAAATAATAATTCTTTTCAACTATTCAAATAATTTAACTTGATTTTCTAATTAAAATTAAAATGCTTCTCTCTTATTAATTTTTTTAATTTCTCAATATTAATTAAGCCAACATTTATATTTCGCAATATTGACAAGGGTAAATATTTAATTAAATTAATTTCCAAAATCAATCTTTTACACTATATCAAACTTTACAAATTAAAAATGATTTTCTTCAAATAATAAAAATTACCCTTTCTTTTCCAAAAAGCAAAAGTGGTTAAATTAATTATATTTCAAATAACTTTAAATATTTCCTTTTTTTTTAAAACGCATAAACTAATTAAATTCATTATTTAAAATTAACCATTAATTAAATTCGCTACAACATAAATAAAGTGATCCTTTTAATTAATGATTAATCGCCTAAAAGAAACCTATTTATTTTGATTTCTCAACTACTAATGCGTAAATGAACACATTAATTCAAATTACATACTTAAGCTTGCTACAAATATAAATACAGTGATCTCTTAAATTAACGATTAATCATATAAAAGAAATCTATCTATTTTAAATTTCTCAATTACTAATGCGTACATCCACACATTAATTGGAATTAAATACTTAGGATAAAATACTCCATTTACCACACGCAAACCAAGAAAGTCCACCAATCACACAACACACAACCCAAATGACAAAGGAACCCTACAGACCACACACGATGCTCACTTGATCATGCCTAAGGCAAGACGAGAATTTTATGACCACCTAATCCAAATTCTAAGGATAAAGGAGATATACTCCACCCTGCAAATCCCGATGGAGATGAACCTCGCACCTAGGCGGTATAGTACCTACAATCTCCTACAACCATGAGTCACGCAAGCATACATATATATACATATTCAATGAAGGTGTTAGCTCAAGATTTATAACAAGCATTAGGGAACAATTACATTTACACAAGCATCGATGGAAAAGCACAATAATAGGTATGCACAATTATTTATATTATCTAATCTACAACATTACATCACAGTTAATCAATCATTCAAGAATGCCACATAGGAAGTCAACCAAGGTCAAAGCGATTTTACAAGGTCAACTAGGGTAGGGGCATTACACAATAGCATGTTGAAATTCTACTGCAGAGGTTGTCTTGAAATTCATTGAAGAATACATCATCACCAGGTTTGGTATGCCATTCGCTCTGGTATGTGACAACGACCCTACTTTTACTTCTGTACAGTTGATGCAATGGTCATATGAGTATAAGGTGATATTGAAATTCTTATCCAATTACTATCTGCAAGGTAATGGAGTAGCTGAATCCATGAACAAGAACATCCTAGATGTCAATAAAAAGCTACTCGAGAAAATTCCCAAGGATTGGCACAATTAGTTCAGATATGCCTTATGGCTAATCGAACTAGAGTTAAAGCCACCTTGGGAACTTATCCGTATTACCTTGTTTATGGCCAAACTCATGTTTTCCCGATCAATTTACAAATACCTATCCTCTGGTTAATGAAAGAACTTAAAATTGAGGATCAGGTAGAGGTTCACCTCCTAAATCTATTAAAGCTTGATGAGAAAAGGATTAATACCCTACAACACTTCACTAAACACCAAGTTGTTGTTAAGAAGTGGTTTGACAAAAGAGCCAAGGTGAAAGCCTTTCAGATCTTTGACCTAGTTTTTTTATGGGATAAGACCAAGGAGAAGAAAGGTGATCACCATAAGTTTGAAAGGTTGCGGTTAGGTCCTTACCAGATAGCCAAAATTTTAGGAGAGAACACCCTTAGGTTAAGCTCTTTGACTGGAGAACTTATACCATTGCATGTCAATGGTCAGATCCTCAAGCATTATTTTGATTATTCCCTAGTGAAGTTTTACCTATTGTATATAGTAGATTAGTTGTTTTTGTTTTGTTTCCTTTGTTGCTTGTTTGGGTTTGCATGTTTGTTGTGTTTTTGCTTTGTTGCATGCTTGTTTCCCTTTTGTTTTTGTTTGCTTGTTTCGTTTCATTCATTTCCATTTTGTTGTGTCAGGATATAAACGTATTCTCAAAGATTCTAAAAGGTAGGTGTCCTTTGCAAGACAGGTTGCCAAATCTTGAGAGACTTCGTCTCTTTGCTCTTTACAACTTCATTGTTATTTGGTTAATTTTGAAACCTTTGTCTACACTTGTCCAAGGTGGTATATAATGGTTTAAATATGATTTGAGTTTTTGACCCTCAATTGGAAAAGGCTATCTTGAAAACTTAGCACTACCATCACACTAAGATACATCATTAAATTTTGTAAGATATCAGATGACCTTGTTTCCAAGTGAAAAATTAGAAGTCGGGATGTTTCACATTGTCCACTGTGGTTCCCAAACTAGTGATCAGATTTCAATATTTGAAAGTTGCTTAAAAGGTTACTAAAGAAATAGTCCTTCTATATTACATGATGTTTTCAAAAAAGAAAAAAAAGAGAAAAGAAATGATCCTCTTAAAGCAACTAAACTTGGGTGTTTCAAGTAACCTCCATCGGGGCTATGGACGCCTAGCTAGTAGTGGAGCACTGCTTGACAGAAACTAGAGGTATCTATGTCGGGGCTATGAATGCCTAGCTGGCAGCAGAGCTATGCCCAGGATGACCTTACAAGAAACACATTGGTTGATTTCACCTACGTAGCTTGGCCCTAGTTTCTTATGTTTATCTTCATTATCAAAAATGATGGAGTAATAAAATCATGCGCACACACTACAAGAGTTAATCTTGTTCAGTTCTAGACTTAGTTGTTTGTTCATTGATTCGCTCATCTTTTTGCTCTTATACATCCTTTTGAATGATAGTAGCCTCAGGTGTCAAGTTAACCAAAGATTCTGAAGTTCTAAATTGCCCAGAATCATTTTTCCCAGATAGTCACCATTTGTTATTCCCTGCATACCTAACCCCCATTAGTTTCCTTGTGTTGAAAATATGGGTCCCTTCTTTTTCTTTCTGTAGCTTTGTTTTTTTTAGTTTTGCCTGGAAATCTCAGAGCCTCGGAACCCCAGAGTTGCAAGGTCTCCTTTGTTTGTTTTTTGTTAGTCCTACCCTGGAACCTCAGAGTCCCGAAGTCCTGAAGTAGGCGTTTGTTTGTTTGTGTGCAACCCCAGAGTCCCGTAGTCATGCCTTGTTCTTTTTCATTGAAGCCTCAAAACTTTGGAGTCTCGAAGTCCCGAGTTCTTCATGTTTTGTTAGTCATCAACCCCGAAACCCCAGACTCCTGAAGTTGTTTTGTCTTTCAACCTTGGAACCCCAGAGTCCCAATGTCATTTTGTCCCTTTTTACCTCAGAACCTCAGACTCCCAAGGTCTTTTGTGTGTTTTTTTCATTTCCATAATTCACCTCGGAACCCTAGAACCCCGGAGTCTCAAGGTGAAATTTGTTGCCTTTTGTTTGCCACCTCAGAAGTCCGGAACGCTGGACTCCCGAGGTCTTGTTGAAGGCGATTGTATGGACAAAGTTGGGGGGGGGGGGGTAGGTATAAATAAATGGAATAAACTTTTCTAAGTTCATTTGTGCAATCAAGTTTTTCAGAGCTTCTAGTTGTGACCTCCCGACTTTGCACCTCCGTGTTGTCGAGCCTTTTGCATGTTTTTCTCACCAGGTTGGTGAATTTTTCTCCCTCCTTGTGTTTCCACGTTTAGATCTTGTTGTTTCTTTTAGTTTTTTGTTTTAGATTTCCTTTCTTTTTTCTTCATTTTTCGCGTGCCATAGTTTTCCCAACCCCGAAACCCTAGAGCCCCAGAGTTCCGAGCTGGGTAATTTTTCTTCACCTTGGAATCCTAGATTCCCCAGGTTGGTTCCTTTGGTCATGCCTATTAAACCTGAAACCCCAGAGTCCCGAGGTTGGTTCCTTTGGTCATGCCTATTAACCCTGGAACCCCAGAACCCTGGAGTCCCGAGGTCCTTTCTTATTGGGCCATTGCTTTAACCTCAGAACCCTGGATCCCCAGAGTTCCAAAATATCTCCTTGATGCCCTATTGATCTACCCTAGAACCCCGAGGTCCCGAAGTTAACCTTTTTAATTCACCCCGGAACTTTAGATGCTCAGAGTTCTAGAGTCCATTTGTCTCATCCATCCCAGAACCCCAGAGTTCTAGACTTTGTTCAGTTATCTACCTCGAAACCCCGGATTTCCAGAGTTTTTTTTTTTTTAAGCTCGTCCACCCCATAACCCCGAAGTCCCTAGGTGGATGATGTTATTGATATTATTATCTATGCAATGGATTAATTATTGATTCTTTCTTGTAGATCAGAGCATTTAGATGGACCCAACTTCCAACAAGAGAGGCAAGGAGTTAGACAAACTTTCAGTGACCATGAAATATAAATATCAAGGATAGGTGTATGTTTCAAAGCATGATGACCAGATAAAATAGGTGACAGGCACAAAGGTAGGGCACATCAAGATAGAGGATATTAAGACACAATTGGACTAACCAAGGCTAGAGGCCCCGCTGAGAAGGATTAAGAGATCATGCCTGGTTGAAGCAACCATCTTCCCATAATTAGTCCAAGCTCTTGAATGTATCATGACTATTGCACAGTTCTACGATGTAGATACAAGAAAGTGCACGGATAATCAGGATAGGACAGTAATTGACTTGTCTGTAGATATTTTGGGATTTATGTCTAGCATCCCTATGAGGGATGAAGTACTCCTATCTACTGAAGAAGAATCCCTTAGAGTATGGAATAGAAATATTGCTCTAGATAAGAGACACGTGAATGAGAACTGGTTAGAGTTGGCAGAGACAATAGGGGAGTTAGAGAAGAAAAGAAATAATGCAGAGGAAGTTTTGAAAAAATAGTAAATTCAAAATCAAGCATGTCGATGATCCTCCTGCAAGGTAGTTGCATGTATTATCAACAATTATAAGTCCTATAAAAATAATTAGAAGATAAACATATAGTTATTAAAGATAGCAGGACTTTTGAGATGATTTTTTTGCATGACTTCCCCTCTAGTACTCCAACTACGTCTCCAACTCACGTTCCAGTTTTGAGCTAAATTCTACATGACTACGAAAGCATGGTTCATGCAGCATGGTCTTCATAGTGCTCACATAACCTCTATTTTGTAGTAGTTAATTAAAGTATATAGGTAGAAACTTGCAAGTTAACTCCTACTCCTAGCTCTTGAGTTCTTAATTTATATTAGGTTTATTTCCTAGAAAGTAGGGTAGAAAACTCTATAAATTGAGGAGTTTGATTCATTTGTAAGGGTCCACAAATTGATGATTTGAGGCTCACTTAGAAATTTTAGATTATTTTTGCAGATTGTTATGAACTTGAGTTATTTTTGTTACATTCTTTGAAATTAATACAAGAAGCAGCTTATAGATTGCCTGATCTATGCATATGTTCTACGAGTTTGTTCTTTGTAATCTGGTAATGTCTATTGTTTGAAATCAATAATGTGTTCTAATATTCTATTTATTGCTTTATGACTCATGCTACGCAGGTAAGTGGTGTATGAGAATTATTGGCATAGACAATATTGTGGTGATATTCTTTCCATAAGTCTATAAGGTTGTTGACTTTGTAGGTTTATTGGAGGTCTGTTATTGAATGTTCATCTGGATAATATTTGATGATGTTGGGATTGCAGGGTACTAATTAAGTAGTTCGTTAAGTTGTCATTGAATTTGTTTCACTGTTATTTTCTTGTTTCCCTATCTCTCGCAATTTATTTCAAGAAGAATCTTAAAATCATTTTAAAAAAGTAAGTTAAGTTATTAACGATTATTGGGATTTAGTTTTAACCAGCAAGCCCCTCAACAGGAATAAACACATCAACCATTGGGTTTTCCATCACTGTCGAGACCTGACTATAGAGACCTTGGAGTGATTAGTTCCCTAGAAATTATTTCTTTTTCAAGAGAGGTGGTGAGTGTTCACATTGACTAGTTGACCATTCGCGAGTGTGTCAAAATAGTTGTCAACACTACCCACAGTCAGATAATACTTTTGCAGTAAGTATGTGAATTACAATTGAGGGGTCTGCAGTTGCAGAAAGGCCAACAGCCTAGAACGCACTGTTCATCACAAAAGGAGTCTCACTAACTACATATAAATCCATACTACAATCCAGAAGAATGAATGAACTGCAAAGATAGCATATCCTATGCCTGAGTATAGTTTTAGTTAAGCTCAATTACATAAGACCAAATCCTCTTACATAAACCCAAATTGATCTCCAATGATCGACCAAATCCTCCACCTGAATGATATTACATTATTCGCACATTACATATCCATATCCCATACCATGATGATTTATAATGAGATCTTACATCATATATATACAAACCCTCGACCATAAACAATTAGGTCGACCACCTGATAATAAACCAATTACATAATTACAAAATATGTCGTCCTTATAACAAACAAGTAATATCCAACCCAGAAGACATCCTGGAAACACATCGAGAGGTCCAATCCCCACGTTATATTAAGCCTGTCCATAACCTATATATACCGAGACCCAATATAGGTCCATACATGCCAAAGTAATGATCCCAATCCACGAAGTCTCACATAAACTAGTATAACTTCATTTTCTTCAATCAGTGAAAATATCTGTAATCTATTCTTTAGTGTTCACATAAACCAGTGTAACTTCATTTTCTTCCACCTTCTCCTTCAAAAAGTTATACTTGATAGATATGTGCTTTGTCTTAGAGTGAAATACTGAATTCTTTGATATGTCAATAGCAACAGAGTTATCACAGTGAATAACTACTGGTCCTGTGCAATGCACTTTGATATCCTTCAACATTTTCTTCATCCATAGAACCTATGTACAGTTAGTAGCAGCAACAACATACTCAACTTCATTAGTAGATAAAAAAGTACATGATTGATTCTTTTCGATCCATGAAACCAACTTCTTTCCAAGAAAGAATGATCCATAGGAAGTACTTTTTCGGTCATCAACATCTCCAACCTAATCAACATCTATAGCGAATCCAAACTTCAAAAGATATTTATCTAACCTTGCATAGCAAGCTCTAGGTGCTTGTTTCAATCCATATAAAGCTTTCCTCAACCTGCAAACCATGTTTGTATCATCTGAAAGTGAAAAACCTTTAGGTTGGTCAATATAAACTTCCTCATCAAGATCCCCATTCAAAAATGCACACTTAACATCCATCTGATAAACCTTGTAGTTTTTATGAGTAGCATAGGCAAGAAATAATCTTATAGCTTCAATCCTACCTATAGGTGCAAAATTATCGCCATAATCAATTCCTTCCTTCTGAGAATATCCTTTAAAAACCAATCTAGCCTTATTCCTTACAACATGGCCATCCTCATTCAATTTATTCCTACAAACCCATTTAGTTCCAATAACATTCTTATTTTTAGGTCGGGGAACTAAAGTCCATGTGTTATTCTTCTCAATCTGATCTAATTCTTCTTTCATAGATTTGAACCAACATTCATATTTACATGCTTCAATTACTGATACTAGTTCAACTTGAGAAATTAAACATACCTCATTAGTTACCACTCTTCTTCTTGTCATCACTCCATTGTTCTTATCCCCATTGATTTGATTGTCTGAATGATTCAATCACACATACCTAGGAGTCTTCTGACTTTCTATTCCTCTTCCTGGTTCTTCAGTTACTTTTGAATTTTTTGATACTACCAGAGTAACTGGTTCAACACTCTATTCCAGTAAAGGTACTACCAATTTAGGTATAATCATTTCCACTGTTGGTTCTTGCTCATAAATTCTGATTTGGCCTCTATTAAGCTATACCTTGACATTAGCACTCTCCACAATTCTCTGAAATCTTTTGTTATAACATCTATATGCTTTTCTTTCATTAGAATAACCAATAAATATGCCTTCATCACATCTAGGATCAAATTTTCCAATGATATCATCTCTCCTGATATAACATTTACTACCAAAGATTCTGAAATACTTAATTTTAGGTGTATTTCCAAACCATAATTCATAACTTGTCTTATTGGTTTCTCCTTTGATATGTACTCTGTTGAATGTATAAACAGATGTTCTCACTTCATCTCTCCATTAGATATGAGGTAGACTAACTTCCATCATCATTGTTCTAGCAGCATCCAATATAGTTTTGTTCTTCCTTTCTACAACTCCATTCTACTGAGGTGTTCGAGGAGCAGAAAATTGTCTCCTTATACCATGCTTCTCATAAAAGTTATTAGACTCACCGAATGTGAATTCTCCACCATGATATGACCTCAAACATTTAATCTTCAATCTTGTCTCTATATCAACTTTAGCTTTAAAGATTTTAAACTTTTCAAAAGCCTCAGATTTCTCCCTTAGAAAAGTAACCCACATCATTCTAGAATAATCATCAATGATTAGCATGAAATATCTATCACCTTGAAAAAATTTAACTCTAGCAAGGCCACACAAATTAGTATGAATAAGATCAAGAACATCATTAGATTTATCTTGTATACTCTTAAAAGAGGTCCTGACCTATTTTCTCATTTGATATTATTTACATACTGGATTATAGGGCTTCACAATCTTAGGTATATCTCTAATTGCCTTAGTTGAACTAATCTTTACAATGTAATCAAAATTCACATGACATGGAATTTTATGCCATAGCCAACTCTCATCAATTTGTGCAATCAAACATGTCTTCTCACTAAAATTCAAATGAAATATATTACCTTTTGTCTATGTACCGGTTGAAATCTCCAAACCAGATCTATTAATGATTTTGCATTTTTCATCCTTGAACTGTAATTGAAATCCCTTATCCACCAAATGTCCTACACTCAAAATATTATGCTTCAAACCTTCAAAAAAATAAATATTATCAGTATTGTGCTTACCATCCAATTATATAGTTCATTTTCCTTTGATCATACATGCTTTGTTATCTCCAAATCTAACCAAATCACCATCAAATTCATGCAAAGATAAAAACTTCCTTTTATCTCCAGTCATATGATGTGAACATCCACTGTCAATTACCTATTCATCCTTGTCTTCAATTTTAGCAGCAAGTTCCTTCTCTTCAGGAAGATTCTCTTCCAGTGTTGGAATATCTTCCTTGATAGCCAGGAACACCCATTCCTTCCCATTGTCGGAACCATTAGCACAGACTATTGTCAGTTCATCATCAGAATCAGTCACACCTTCCTCATTTGTTATGTAGAATGATTTGTCCTTGTTTTTCCTATACTTATACTTGTTCTAATATCTAGGGTTAGGCTTACATGATCTTTTAACTCTTTCTTCAAATCTTGAATTTCTTTCAGGACATCTAGATTCAAAATGATCTTATTACATGCAAAACATTTAAAAGGTGTTTTTCCTTCATACTTACTTCCTATCGGTCCTTTAGGTACTCTTCTATAAAATAGTGCTTCAAGTTTCTCAAACTCATTATCTTCTCTCTTCATATCATCCAATTCCTTTGCATATAAAGCTTTCCAATCTTTCTTACTGATTGATGATGCAGATGCATGAAAAGAAGGTTCAGACTTCACAACTCTAGAAGGTCCAAATTCTTCAAGCTCAAAAGCATATAATTTCCCAGCCAAGGTATCTGTGTTGACAGAAGTATTAGCCATTGTTATCAATTCATTAATTGTAGTAGCCTTCATCTTTTAAGCTGGTGGTAGGGCTCTCAGAACTTTAGAAACAATTTTATCTTCACTTAGAGCTCCACCACAACATTGAATTTCCATAACAATCTCATTTACCCTTTCTATGAATGTAGTAATCCTTTCATCTTCTTCCATCTTCAGGTTTTCATATCTAGCCTAGTAACCATCAAGTTTAGCAATCTTCATAGTAGGGTCACCTTCATTAAGAGTCTCCAGCTTATCACATATAGCCTTTCCAAATGATTTGTCAGTTAATCCCATTATTTCCTAATCAGAAAGTGCATACAAGAGGGCTTCTCTTGCTCTAGAATCATTCTCAAGCTCCTTATCCAAGTTTTCCAGAGGAGGGTTGTCAGATGCTAGATTATGAGGTGTAACACCATTCTATGTGATCTCCCAAATCTCCTTACCAAGACATCTCAGATGAGTCTCCATCTCAATCTTCCATATTGTGCAATTTGTTCCATCAAGCCTAGGAACATCTCTCTAAAAGATAGCTCCAGATGAACTGGAACTGTTAGTCACCATAGGATCTTCCTCAAGCGGTTAATCTTTTTGTAGAGAGGAATAGAGCTCTGATACCAATTGATAGACAATTCAAATAATCAGAAGACAACTGAGAGTGGGGGTGGTGAATCAGTTGTCTTAGATTACCAGAACCATTAGCAATTAAAACTTTAATACCAGAACCCAAAACATTAATACTGGAATGCTTAAACTAGATACCAAAATAGCAGTTAAACCAATTAAGTATAAATATAATTATAGAATAAATACCATCCATATGACACCAAGATTTATACGTGGAAAACCCAGTAAAGGGAAAAACCACGGTGGGAAGCCTACCCATAGTCAGATAATACTTTTGCATTAAGTATGTGAAATACAATTGAGGGGTCTACACTTGCAGGAAGGCCAATAGTCTAGAGCGCACTGCTCATCACCAAAGGAGTCTCACTGACTACATACAAAATCCATAATACAATTTGGAGGAACGAATGAACTGCAAAAATAGCATCTCCTATGTCTAAGTACAGTTTCGGTTAAGCTCAATATTGCAGGAATAAATCCTCTTACATAAACCCAACTCGATCTCCAATGATCGACCAAATCCTTTGCCTGAATGATATTACATTATTCACACATTACATATCCATATCCCATACCATGATGATCTACAATGAGATCTTACATCATGTATATACAAACCCTTGACCATAAACAATTAGGTCGGCCACCAAACAATAAACCAATTACATAATTACAAAATATGTCAGCCTTAGAGCAAACAAATAATATCCAACCCATAAGACATCCCAAAAACACATCGAGAGGTCCAATCTACATGTTACATTAAGTCGGTTTATTATAACATTCACCTCCCGTGGTTTGTGATCATTTTAATATTCCGCCTCTTCATCATAAATAGACAGCCAATCCTCCAAATTGCTTCGTTCTCTACTAGTTTTGACTTAGCATGCTAACACACAAATGCATCTCACCTTATACCGGTGAGATGATAGATAGTCTCAATAACTTCTTGTCTTCCACCATATCGGTTGACATTCTTTCATGTTAATCTTCTCAATACCTTATGTGTCTTATGAAACCCTCGCCAGAACCACAAACCAAGCTTCCAAGCAAACAGGATAGCATCTAATCACTAGATCAAAACCAACTGACTGAATATGAACATGAGTAGGCCAATTCCATAACCCAAACATACCAGAGCATACTAGATCATGCTAGATCCAAACCAACTAGAAACCACACAACCTACTCGGACCATAAGAGTGTTGGTAAAGCATCCAAAATAGCTAGTGTTGACATCAATGACAAAACATCAATGCAACACATAATCAATTCCTCCAAATGGCCAACACAAAATTCCTAAGTATCCCAACTATTTTTCAATGTTCCCAAAATAGATACAAACCCATAAAGAATGTATGCATGTAGTTCTTCTTCTGTTAGGTCCACAGGTGTGGGTTTATTCATCAATTCTATACTTTCCCTCTTATGAAGTAACAAAGTGTTCAACCGGGGACTAACCAATCCTCTCAACTCTCTAGATCACCGGATTAATCTATCCATATCTTTTTCCAAGGCTAATATCTTTGATTCTATAACCAAAGTTTGACCATCAATAGCACTAGTCAATGACTGAATACCATCAAAATCATTAGCCAGATGTTCCAACTAGTCCTTTGCCACTTTTATTTTTACCTCTAGGTCAGCTGTAAGTTTGACGGTGTTAGTACAAGACCTATCTATACAACTGCACTGATTAAGAGCCTCATCAATCTTTGTTAGTTCCTCTGTCATCTTGACCTTGTCTGATGTGATCATATTGTCATAGGTGACCTTCCTAGCTACATTGTACCTCTTTATTAACTGTCATTTTGATATTTGTTGAAGAGTTTGAAACTCTTTTTTTAATGTGTTCTGTCAAACTCTTAACCTTACTAGAGGGGATAGCTAGCGGACTAGTGTATCCTGGAACTAGCTACTGCAGAATCGAAGGCTTGCTCAATGATTTTCTTGTCTTCTGATCCTTCCTTCCTTAACTTTTGAGCTGCAACAAACATCAATTCAAAACTGTGCAGTTGATCAATAGTCCTCTATCTAAAATCAACTTGACCGGATGAGCCAAGTGCCAACAATGAATGACTAGACTCTCCAATCTGTTGACTGGCACCGGTGGCTTCGACGCTTGGTGCGGTAACCTTCTCAACCTTAGCCTCTTCTATATATACATTTGTTTCCAGAGGTTCAATAGCCTCAACCTATTTATTGTCTATATTCACATCAATAACCTCTACATCTGGAACATTATGTTATGTTGTATCCTGCTTATCATGTACAAATTTAGTTATCTACCGGTTTCTCTTTATTATGTACAGGTGATACTATCGGAGGAATATCCTCTGTTAGTTTATGTACCATTAATTGAGATGTCTTGAATACCAGACTTAGGAGGGAATACCGGTGGAGTAAAGAAATTAGGTTTATCTACAAAGAATTTTACCCATGCCTCATGGGTTTCCTTAAATATTTCATTTACTCTACCTACCATGACACTCACATGCTAATGTTTGCTCCAGAAAATTATTTTATTTGCATATTCCAGATATTGCTGCATCTCCTCGTCAGTTATAGCACCACAAACAGTCAATAACTCCCGCATCTTTATATATTTATTTTTTTCAACTGCAGACAATCTCCTAGCATCTAGCTTATTATACAAATCTCCCAGTATTTGTTTTTCAATCTCAATTAATGATTTCTTATACATATCTAAATATAACAAAACTGCTTCCTCAATTTCCATTTTTTCCTTATCATTCATATGTATATGGTAATGTAGGATATTGCTCAAAATTCCATTTTTAGTTATTTGATCAATCAATTCAACAACTGAGAGAGGAATGACTTCAATACTCTTACTGGATTTGAGAGCTATATCTATATCTGATTCTTCTTCCTCTTTGGAGTAGAAGTAGACTCCTTAACCGGTTTCCTCTCCTTCAAAATTTTTGTTGGGGCTGCCGAAGGGGCAACCTTTACTTTTTGTTTCTTTCATTCCTCAAGATTGTTCCTTTGTATCCTGATGTAAGTCTGGGGAACCATTGGGGGCACAACATCAATATTAGAACCAGATTCAACATGGGCACTATAATTTTTTGGCTTCTTTCTCTTCAATACACCCTTGTCGGTCATTGTTGTTAGTGGAGTCTGAACTACTTCTAGAGATGACCCTTCTGCTAGTCCAATGATCTATTTGATTTCAGAGGACATTTTCTCCACAGCTTCCCCAACCTTCTTGATTTTTCCTTCCCTTCTCTTCTTGCTAAAACCTATCTAAACTTTGGATTCCCTTTTCTTTGTTGTCCCAAAGGTTTTCTCAGCTTCATCAATTGAGGCATCAATAAGAGTCCTGGCATATAAGTCCAAGATCTTAGCATCGACCTCATATCCCATCTCAGTGATCCAAACCTTTCGTGGTTGAACTACCTCCATCAATGTTTCATCCTTCTTCACCATAAAGCAAATTTCTATAGAGTATTTATCAATAATATGTTTAGGCACTCTTTCTCTAAACTTCATTGTCTTCTGAAATGATTTGAAATAACCCCATAAAATAGATTCTCTCTCCTTGTCTTGTCCCAAGCCTCTTATAGCATTTTTTATTTTACCGAATCCTGGTAACTCATTCAAAAAGAAAAGCATCAAGAAAACAACAAGGTTGCCATAACGGAAAACACCTTTCTTCTTACCCTTAATCTTCCCTAGGTTTAAAATTATCTCTTCCCACATCCATTGACAAAGATCATACCTATCATTTTGTTTGACCATCTTATGAGCATAGTAAATGCATGAACTAGAAACAAAGTTCAATTGGTTTGATTGGGTTACCTTGTAACCGATGATCATGCTTGCAAATTGAATAACTTCATCTTTGATAGTGCTTATCCTCATTGACCAGTTGTCAAAAGTTGCACTAATTAACTTTTCCACCTCAATGTTAGATATTTTCTTCTTTTTGGGAGTTTGACCAGTCTGGGGAAAATCGATGATTGCATGAATAGTCTCCTTGGTGATTTTGTAAGGTTGGTCTAGCCACATGAATTCCTTGTGGACATGGATCAGCACACACTAGATCATTTCATCTTCAAATTCTGACATCTCCAAAATGTCTATGAAACCCCGATCCTTCAGAATTTGGAATTCCAGTTTCATCGATCCCTTCCTGTCCAGCAGATTTGTCATGTACATTGTTTTGATTTCAATAGAACCTAAATCCTCCAGAGTGCAGTGGATATATACATGAACATATTCACTATACAGAACTCCATTTGGAACCTTAGAAAATGTGTCGATTGAATCATCAATCTTCAAAATCTGAGGGCATTGCTTGAAAACTGGGCGTGGATGATCCTTTATGTCAACAACAACAGGGGTAGCCACACCTACCAGAGTGGGAGCTGATCCAAAAGCCATTGCAAATAAAAGATAGCTTAGAAACTGATAAAATACCTCACAACCTTCACTGGTGAAAGCTCTTGAAAATCTGCACTAAATGCACAGGAATTCACTTGAAAATGCTCTTGATAACCTTGAATCACCTTAAACTCACTTTGCTTTGCTCTGAATGTTGTGTGATCAGAATTGAACCAACATATCCCTTCTATTCTATGAAAACCCAAATTTCACATTGACATAAATGCGTGTCGGCCTGTCATATCAAATTCAAAATCCATAATCTGAGTACTGGAAAACCTTCAAACTGACTTCTCCAAGATCTGAAACAAGATTTTAGACCACTACTAGGGGTAATGCAAGATCTATCATTAATTTTCCTCTCCCTAAGGCTAATGCCTTAGTTATCAGATGAGTTTCCTATCGGTGTAGGAACATTCTGCTCTGTCGGTTGAGTAACTGGGTTGTTTGTCTCTGTTGATTGATCTTTAGATTTCCTAACCCATTTCTTCTCATGCTCCTTCCAGATATCATCAACCTTTTTTTTTCCTTTCTCATCATTTCCTACCAGATTGTTCTTTCTTTAGCAGAATT
Source organism: Cryptomeria japonica (assembly GCF_030272615.1). Taxonomy (NCBI): domain Eukaryota; kingdom Viridiplantae; phylum Streptophyta; class Pinopsida; order Cupressales; family Cupressaceae; genus Cryptomeria; species Cryptomeria japonica. The sequence goes on from NC_081411.1 coordinate 517,308,569, forward strand.
TAGCAATATGTCCTATTTTGTTGCATGCATAGGAAGTGACATTATTTTTTTTAATTGCTTTACTATATCCTTGATCATTTCTTGACCTACATTGATTATCCATATGTCCAAATTTTCCACATGCATGACATTTCACATTCATTCTACAATCTTCTTTCCTATGACCATACTTCTTACAATTTGAACATTGATCGAGAACTGCGTTATTATCCTAATTTGCTCTATTTCTGCAATGTCTTGCCATATGACTAAATTTATTGCAAACAAAACATCTACCATTGAATTTATGTTGATTGGGTTTCCTTACCGATGATTTTTGGTTCTGGTTCATAGATGGATTCTCCTTCTGATCAGTTGCTTCAACTTCATTTGTAGTACCCAAGCTTTCTCCATGCTCAAATTCAAAACCTCTAGTCTCTCCCTTGTGCCTTTGATCCTTGACTAGCTCATCAAGATTTGTAGAATTGTCCTTAAACTTGTCTTTGTATTCATTTCTTGTATCCAGATCTCCCCTTAGGACTATTATCAATCTTTCCAACTCCTGTTCATTATTCTAGGATTGTACCAACTTAGTTCTCAACATATCATTCTCATGTGCCAGTCTAATGCATTCCTCAGATCTATCTTTCAAAGATTTGTCAATATTTTATGTATTTTTCTTTTAGTCTTCAATCTCCTTGGACATCCTCATAGTTAGGGCTTGCATTTCATTCTACATGATATTATTCTCCTGACTCATCTTCTGACATTGTTCTTTAAGAGTATTCTTTTCTTCATCATCTTGATTTTGTAAAAGTTCCTTCCTTCTAGCTTGAGAAGATGACAGCCTCTCCTCTAGTATAAGAATGAATTCCTTTGAAAAGTTCAACTCATCTTGCAACTTCAAGTTCTTAATCCTTTTTGCATCAGTCTTCAAATTCTACTTCAAGTTGTTTCTCCATACTCATCTTCATGAATTCCGGATTCAAGATCTTCCTTAAGCTATTAGACTTAGTCCAAGGTACCAGGCTCTGATACCAATTGTTAGAATCCAATAACACTGAGAGGGGGGGGGTGAATCAGTGTTCTACCAGTGAGATCAATTTTAACCTTATTAGCAAAATATTTCAATAACCAATAACCATAAAAGAATATAACAGTAAGTAGAAATGAAGCGACCAAAAGAACATACACCACAACACATAGATTTATACGTGGAAAACCTCAAAGAGGAAAAAACCATGGTGAGATTGGTGACCCACAATATCTATCCACTAGAAAAATGAATAAATATTAAAATAGGGGCTTGCACATGCAGGAAGTCCAATAGCCTAGAGCATACTACTCATCACAAAAGGAGCCTCACTGACTACAAACACCAAACATGGAGTTACAAACAAAATCTGAACTCAGAGATTGCATCTACTATGCTAGATGAGTTACAGTTCAAGCACTATCTATATCAGTTTTCATTGTGTCCTCCCTTACTGGTAACTTGCTTCACATCTCAAACCTATAAACCAGTAACCAAGAGCGGCTACAGAATATTATATTCGCATTCAATCGATCAACATCGCTCACACAATATCATATCACTATACAGTCCATCTATCTGTGTATATATAAAATTACCTAACTAAATTTGACTTAAATACCCTTCCCAATCACAAACATAAATGCCTTATGTCGGCTTACAATGATATTACAATTTATTTACATGTCGGCCTAGACAAAAATAAATACATTAAACTTCGTGACCAATATCGCTGATTGTTGTCGTGTAAATCTGCCAGATCAATCTCCTATGTCACTCATATATCAGTTCCTAGTTTGTTGGTTTACCTTGTCTATCGGACGACTTTAATTCTTGTTGCCGAATCATGAATACTGGTGAGTACCTGTTAAGTGTACAACCCAAAATGATGTGTGTTTCCATCAATGACAACACAACTAAACCGAATGAGCATCAATTGCCAACAGCTATTATGCCTTTAGAGTTAGAAATTCCATCTTTAAGAGTTTCTCTTAAGGGTATAATAGATGATGACTCCTATAGAAAACAAAGGCTCCAACAACTTGAGATGCTTTACAAAAAATGCATAAACACTCTTGAGGACATTCAATCATATCATAAAACTCTACAACAAAGTTACAATGATAAATTCATTCAACATTCCTTCTCTGTAGGTGATTTAGTAATTTATGAGAATCAGTGCAATGTGAACGCCTTACCTAAGGAAAGAGGAAAATTTAGTCCTAATTGGCTTGGACCATACATCATTATCGAATTATATGGATTGGGTGCTTACAAGATAGCAGATGTGGAAGGTATGCCTCTTAAAGAACCTATAAATGCTATGCACCTTCGTAGATATTATGCCTAATCTCTCTCTCTCTCTCTCTCTCTCTCTCTCTCTCTCTCTCTCTCTCTCTATGTGTGTGTGTGTGTGTGTGTGTGTATGTGTGTGTGTGTGTGTGTGTGTGTGTGTGTGTGTGTGTGTGTGTGTGTGTGTGTGTGTGTGTGTGTGTGTGTGTGTGTGTGTGTGTGTGTGTGTGTGTGTGTGTGTGTTTCTAGCTTATTCTCTCTCCCTGTGCCTTTTCTTTCTTAAAATTGGATAATATGTTAGCATATCTTTTTTTTAAGGTATGTAGTATTAAATGATATTGTATTGTTTAGTGTACATTGCTTCATTCTTAAAAAACATGTTTCTTCACTTTATGGTTTGTCTTGGATTCATTTATGTAAATTGTAATAGATTTACATTTTGTATGTGCTAGCATGTTATACAATTTCTTATGTGTTAAGTAGGATTATATCATGTTGTGTTTAATTAGAGTTAAATAAATCACATTTGTCATATAGTTCTTACACTTAACACATTTTCTTCTATATCACCAAGGTAGTATTTAATTAAATTACTTGGTTATTTAATTAAATCACACATGTATCAAATTAATCATGGAGCATTGAGAAATAAATCACATGGAAATTAAATTAGACATACACATTCATTACCAAATGTGTTACTTTTAATCAAAGCAATGCATACATTGTTTCAAGAAGTAAAATAACATGTTTGAGATAAAAGCATAAGCATCTATAAATACATATCAATGAGTGTAAGAATATATGCATTAGTATACATAAAAAAGTGACCCATAATACAACATAGTCATCTCTTATTTCTAGGGCTAGTAGCTGGAGGCTGCTGATTGGATTTCCACTCCTGGTCTAGTCGTGGGGGTGGACCCATGGGTGTGTATCATGATGAGGAATGTGAGTGACTCCGTGAGGAGAACCTACACTCCCTATCCATCATAATCTTGTGATATGTGGTCGCCTTTGCCTATGCCTCTGCTAGATCACGCTTTGTCTGCTACAATCTATCTAGCAATGTATTCTACCTCTCTTTTCTAACCTCTATCTCCACTCGGAAGGGGTTGAACAAGTCCTTGTGTCACCCAACACTCCTCTAAGGTCTATGCACTATATGTGAGGATCTAGGAATGTGTGTAGTGGTGATGATGTATGTCACTGCATTCTGGATGAGGGAGTGCCACACCTAAATGCCAACTGTAGAGATGAGAAGAGCTTTTTCATCAATAGCACTCCAGATCATCAAATCTAAATAATTAAATGCATAAATTAAAATAATCATAAAATGCCTTACCTAGATCTCCCTCCCACCAATAAGGGTCATGAAAAGAGACATCCTATGACTGGGAACCATTGGGCTCTCTGTGCTCATAATGTCTCTGTACAGTAGGCGTAGGGCAGTGGGGACTGGAATCAGGACCCCTTATAGGGTCCTTCTCCCCTTGGGATAGCATGATCAGTGGATATAGGGCTATGGTGTCATCTCCGCAATGATGTGGAATTACATATGACTCATCTTCCTCATCTTCCTTGTCCTCCTCATCCTCCTCATCCTCCTCCTCCTTTTCTCTATCCTCCTCATCATCACCATCTTGATCTCCCTCTCCTGCATCAGGATCATCTCCATCACCACTTGTATCCTGCTCTACTGCATCATCCTGCTAATCATCTGTGTCTACCTCACCAAGGTCCTTCGATGTATCAGAGTCATCCTCGCCACCTGCATGTCTCCATGGTCCATGGTTCCCCCTAGGGAAGTTTGCAGGAAAGATATCTCCAAGGTATACCCTACCCCACCATGTGACGTGCTGCCAATGTGCACCCACATCATCAGTATAGTTGGTCATGACATCCGGATCCAACCCATCTGAGTCTATCATCTCAATCTCATCACTGGTAGGCCTAGAAATAGCTCTTGTCCTAGGGGTCACACATGAGTGCCAGATGTAAATAGAAACACTTGCAAGGACACACTGCTCAAACCCGGATTCTCACCGAACTTGGTCAAAGTAGGATGGGACTACAATATGGCTATATTGTCCCTCTAGGAAATGGTTTCTCTGCATGAAAAATATCTTCTTATATATACCTACCCACATGTACATCCTGAGGTAGGGCCCCCATCTGATCACATCTTCCATTAGTCTATCAAAAGTCACCCTCCAATAAAGCAAGTCTCTAAACCGCCACTCATGGGTAGGAGGACACGCAAACATCCTAGGCTACTCTGGAACCACATCAATGGGAACCCCAACTGGTCTAGTTCACATGATGTGCTCAAGTATCTAAATTTGTAGTAGTGTGCAAGTCATCAGGATGCATCCTTGTCCAAAAATGTAATCGCCTAGGGTCATGATAGAGGTGGGCTAGCATACTCCACCCCCAGGAGAATACCCTCCTATGTCTCTCCATAGCTCTCACCGCATAAGTGAGACCTACATGCATGTGTGTGTCACACAGGACACATAGCTAATGCTATGGTAGCTATCATCAGTTGTCTCACTAATGGTACCTCCCTGGTGGGGTGTAGAAGCCAACTGATCATAATGTAGCCTTTCGTCTCACCAGGTATCTCTCTCCCAACACAGTATATCTACTCCCTCTTGTAGTCGATAGCTGTGCGATCAACTTGATACCTCACTGTCTCTCCTCTGATAGGTAGATGGAGGATGCGGTGCACATCCTCTAGAGTGATTGTCATCTCTCCCACTGGTAGGAGAAAGGTTGAAGTATCTGCATCCCATCTCTCCATATGTGCCATCAACATCGAAGGATGGAACTTGGTGGTAGGAATGACCATCGCATACCATATTCCTACTGTGTGTAGCATCTCTCTATCCTCTGGTGTGAACCTCAGAATCTAACTCTGAAGGCTCTGAAATGTATGACCAGCATTGTGCTCTCACATCTAAGGGAGAATCTGTAAAATGAAACAATCCAATCATTAGTAATCATTCACTAATCATCATCATCTAATCCAAAATCTATTCTTAACATCAAATGTCTGATCCAATGCAACCCTCAATCACCCCGAGAAGGGAATAGGGCATCATGTGAGGACTAGTGTTCCCCTTTGGACCATGGCACCCTGGGAGGACCAAGGTGCCCAGGGAGGACCAAGGCGCCCTTGTGGGACTAGGGTGCCTAGGGAGGACCAGGGCACCCTATGGGACCATGGTGCCCAAACATGGGGCATGTGCACAATCAGGATGCTGACATCATCATTCTAAAAGTGAAAATGAACAAAAAAGTCAACACAGAGTCAATGAACGATCAACTCACCTCATCGAGTAGTCTATCAGCCAGCATGACCTGGCGTAGGATCTCCATCTATGTGGGTCACTCGGGCCAACGTCGAGGCATGGTCATTGTCACATGGGCTCCTCTGCAATGAATAGTGCAAAAAGTTGTGACAAATGAAGGTGTCACTTTCATATTTATGAGGTATGCGCTTTTTCACTTTTTATAATTTTGTTAAAAAACCCTAAATTCGCTCTTTTCACTTAATCTATCATAACTTGAGCTAGGGAGCTCTAATTTTCGCACTGTAAATAGAATTGAGATCATGAATTCTCTCTCTTGCTCCCAATTTGTTCCATAAAGTGCTTCGATGTATGATCGAGCCTTATTGAGAACATTTCTCATCAAGGTCTTTATCGCAATTAAAAGTGGTAAACATGTTACCTTGTTTCACCTCACGAGTAAGCAAATTGGAACAGGGGGGAATATAGCTACCCATGAATTTTATCACCTACCTTAGTAAGAATTTGGTGATTTTGTGATCTAACATGTGGTTTTATAAGGTGTGGTTCCTAATTGTATACTATAGATACCGCTAGGGGCTTCGTCCGACAACTTATGGAGATATCCTTTCTCAAATAATGTTTACATTTTTGTACTTTAGCTTGCATATTCACATAGTATCATATGACTGCTAAAGTGGGGGTAAAATGTAGCGTTGTAAATTATACACCCTTGCTAGGGTGGTACAATTCCATGCTTGGTTTAGCACCCGTCTTAGTGTGTTTTGCATCTTGCATTTCTAATTCCCTTTAAGAATTTAATTAAATCTAAATTCACATTCCATCACTTCATACATTATAAAGTTGAACCCTTTTTATTTTATTTCTCCAATAAATCATTAAATCATAAACCCTAATTATGTCTTATTTAGACCTTTAAGGCACGATTTCTTATGTCAAAACATCTTAGAATCAGCTGTAACTTTGGGATTCACTCTAATATCATCATATCTAAGGGCCCTAAAAATTTGGTGAAAATTTGGTCGGACCATGTGCAAGTGCAACACGGTCCCCAAAATTTTTCCCGAATTTTTCGAAACATAATTCTATGATATTATAATGCTTAACCCCAAGAAATTGGCAGAAAATTCAAATCCTAGGTCGGCCTAAAGATGAAATTAAGATCTAGGGTTTCATACATAAGAGATCTCTTTCTTCATTTAAAGGGCTCTAAGAAAAAAAGAGGCTTTTGGAGCGAACACAAGGAGCCTTCTACATAGCGAAAGAGCAGATCTTTTGGAGTCTTGAAGCAGTCATCGGTGAGGAGGGACCTCAAAGAGATTAATCCGGACCAGTCAGCAAAAGTAAACACAAAGATATGATGGAGGCAATGCAGAACAAATTATTTTATTCCATGAAATTTGATTACATCCAACTAGTAACAATCGGGTTACAACATATCGGCTCACAGGACTGGTAAAATAGCTCACAACCGGGACCTTGAATCTTATGATATATCTTCTATGCACAGTCTAGCTATCTGATTCTCTCATTGATTCCATTCTAATGCGTAATTAATATATATGTATATATATATATATATATATCGATCCAAAGGATCTAGTCGGCCCAAAAGGGATCAAAACCCGAAGAACAAGACCTAACATGCAAAATAAACAAGGTCAGACTCCACTAAGAGATTCCTCCAGAAAATCCAAAGGATGAAATGCAGATCACGAGAAAAGGTTGACCACATGCTAATAAACATCGAAATCAATTCCCAAGGCTCCGCAAGCTTCGGAAGGGGTTCTAGTAAATCACAAGAATAGGTCTTGGCAACTGGTAACAAAGGAACAACTGGTAACAAGAAATTGTCATGGGAATTGATAGTGATACCTTGCCAGAAAATGATCCAAAAGAGATACCTTGCCAGAAAACTTCAAACACAACAAAAAGGAAAATGTTTTTGGTTGATGCAAGATTGCTATGAACTGGGGATGCTCCTTCATTAGACATATGGGGTTACTGAAAAAGTGACCCTCTCACTTTGTCAAGGTCAGAGGAAAACCAAGGCGGTCTACCTCTACTTGAGAAATACAAGATTAATCTTCAAGTAGTCTATCCTTCCACTTCACAAGATATTCCTTACACTCATTGCACCGGGTACTACGCCCAATCCTACTGTCCAAAATCTCTTAAATCTGATCTAGTTCCTTTCGAGGCAACTATTTCTCCAAGTCTGCAACATTGTCCTAACTTAATTCGTGTTCATGGTACTCATGAAGATCTACAATGTTGAATAGAGGTAAAATACTCAGACTATCAGGTAACTCCACTTCATATGCGTTTCCAGAACTGAACTTCTTCAAAATCCTGCAAGGTCCAAACTTCTTCATTTGTAACTTGTTATAAGTTCCAACCAGGAATGTCACTTTTCTCAGATATACCATCACTTCATCGCCAACTTTAAATTCCTTATATCTCCTCCTCTCATCTTCCTTCTCCTTATATTTGTTGTTCATGTCTTCCAAATGCTTCTTAACCTGAATATGCAATGTTGCCATGTGATCTGCAAAGTCTTCTACTTTTGAACTCCTCCAGTCTTTACTACTAATGTCTCTCAACTCTGATATACCTCTAGGATGCACTCTAATAACAATCTCAAAAGGTTTTCTTCCAGTACTTCTATTCACTGAATTGTTGTAGGCAAACTCTGCTTGTGCAAGGATTAAATCCTAACTTTTGCTTTTATCTCCCACTAAACATCTCAACAAATTTCCCAAACTCTGATTAACAACTTTTGTCTGTCCATTAGTCTATGGATGAAAAGTAGAACTAAACTTCAAATCTATCTTCATCTTCTTCCAAAGTGTTCTCCAAAAATAGCCAACAAACTTAGTATCTTTGTCTAAAACTATGCTCTTAGGTAATCCATGCAATCTCACCACTTGAAAAATAGGTCATCTACATGCAATAAATCTAATTTCTTCTTACAAGGTATGAAATGAGCCATCTGCAAGAATCTATCCAGTACCATAAATATATAATCAATCCCTCTCGATGTCTTAGGTAATCCAAGTACAAAATCCATGTTTATATCCTCCCAAGGTCTTACTGGTACTGTCAAAGGTTTATACAATCATACATTCTGACTACTACCTTTTGCAACTTGATAAACTCTACAACTCTACACATATCTCTTAACATCATTATGAATCTGGGGCACAAAGTACCGCTCTCTCACCAATGCTATTGTTTTGTCAATGCCAAAATGTCCAGCTAAACCTCCACTGTGTTTCTCTTTTATCAGATTCTCCCTCATAGAACTCTTAGGTATGCACAACTGAACTCCTCTGAATAACATCCCAACCTGAATGAAGTAATCCAACCACTTGCTTCTATCTACAATAACCGGTTCTCTACATGTTTTCCAAGATTCTATAAAATTCGGGTCTTCATCACAAAAGGTCTTCAAATCCTAGTAATGTCACCCTCATCTCTGTCAGCAAATTCCTTCTCCTACTCAATCCATCAACAACTTTATTAGATTTCCCACTTCTATGCTTCAATAAAAAGGTGTAACTCTACAAGAATTCTACCCATCTCATATGTCTTTGATTCAAATTACTCTGACTATTCAAATACTGCAAATCTTGATGATTTGTATACAACATAAACTCTTTAGGTAACAAGTAATGTCTCCACTTCTTCAAGGCTTGAACTATGGCATAAAATTCTTGATCATACACTGAATATCTCCTTTGGGCATCATTAAATTTCTCACTGAAATAGGCTATTTCTCTTCCTTCTTGACTCAAGACTGCTCCTATTGTTGTTCCACTTGCATCACAATTCATTTGAAATACTTTATTGAAATCTGGTAAAGCTAACATAGGCTTCTCAGTCATTTTTTGCTTCAACAGTTCAAAACTTTTATTTTCTCTAGTAGTCCACTTGAATTCCTTCTAATCTCCTCTCATGGTCTCAGTCATAGGGTTACAAACTGAACTAAAATTTTTGATAAACTTTTGATCAAAACTAGCCAATCCTTGAAATGATCTTACCTCTCCAATGAGTGTGTTACAATGAGGCACCTGCACTTGCGGGAAGTCACACTACCTAGAGCATACTGCTCATTACAAAAGAGTCTCACTAACTACAGAGAGGCTAAAACCATCTAAAGATACATGGACAACAATCCAATAGAGTGAACTACTAGAAATGGCATCTATCATGCCTGATTATAGTCCCGGTTAAGCTCAGTGTCGGAGGACTAAATCCTCTTCTGAATCCAATTCGATCACCAATGATTGACCAACTCCTCTACCTGAATGATATTACAATATTTGCACATTACATTCCTTGACCATGAACTTCTCAATAACCATGAAACACTACAAAGAGTTTCTACCTCTTATTTATACAAACCCTATGGCCTAAACCAATTAGGTCGGCCCCCTAAAAGATATTACAATAAGATCATTACATGATTCCTTGTTACAATAATATGCCATGTCAGCATAAGACCAAAACAATAATAACAAATCCATAAATCATCTTGAAACATCCTGGTAACGTGTAGAGTACACGTTAGCATGATACAAATCCATAACCTAGATAGGTACTGGACCTATTCTGGGTCCACCATGCCAAAGCAATGTCTTCAAATAGTTGAAGCATGATCCAAGAACATCTTCAGCATGCTAAAATCCATGAAGAAGCTACACCAACACCAATTATGCATCCTGTCACGATTCCTCAATGAAAGCTCTATTAGTAAAGCCTTAAACTAGTGTTGGTAAGGGTTTACCAGAGTGTGTGATAGCATCCGATTAACAAGCCAATACCAACTAACTAAAACATGCTCATGGAGCATATAACACATGAAATCAAACATACTTCACTGATCCAAACATGCTGGAAGTATCCAACAGATAGTCTCTTCTACTGGTAACACTAGATCTTCTACCAATAACCAAAACTTGTCTTCCGGTAACCAACCACAATAGCTAGTGTTGACATCAATGACAAAACATCAATGCAACACATAATTAATTCATCCATAATGCCAACAATCTCCCCTTTGGCATTGATGGCAACACTAGATGTGAAAAACATTTAAGTACCAAGAAATGCTAAACAAATCTCCCCCTATGGAAGACAACCAACAATCTTCTTAATATCAATATTTCTCCCCCTATGAATGATATCTCTGTAAGGTTCTGAATGATTTTTCACATCACTATCACTCCCCCTTTGACATCAATGCCAGAAATCTGACAAAATATCAAAGCAATAATGTAAACCTTTGTATCTCACTAATACATTTAGCCTAAAATTTCGACGGAGGTTTCCGATGGAGAAGGTATATTGTGATCAAACTTGATTTTTTTTTGAAAAAATGCCCGATTTCGTCAGAATTTCGATGATAATGCAACATTTGGTTTCGATGGAGAAGGAATTGGCAATGACATTAGGGGTTTTTTAGAAAAAGTGCTCACGTTCATCGAAATTCCAACGACCGCATGGATTACTTTAAAAAAAAAAGAAAAGACCAAGTCATTTCATAAATCCCACCTCTCATTTGACGTCCTGCCTCTGTAGTGAACCTGTGGAGATCATTGGTGTGACAAATAGAGCCACAGCGGGGAACGGGGGAACGAAGTTCCAAGGGCTGGCACATAACCAGCGAGGACAACTGCAAGGGAGACCAAAATGGGCTGTGTAAACGGCGACGCCTAGGCCTCCGCCAACAGCAATAAGAGCTACAGACAGAGGAAGATGACTGATCATTGGTGTGACAAACACAGCCGCAACGGGGAACAGGGGAATGAAGTGCGCTTGCATGGTAGAAACTTGCGTCTGGTAAGCAGAAATTCATTCTATCTTATCTTCCATACAATGAATGCCTATTTCCATTGGTAAGAGAAGATTTCATTTACTGTGTGTTTTAATGTTTGTGTAGAAAATGGTGGAGTCGTTTGTAATAATTATGTCTGTCATGCAAATGGTGTATGTAGTGGTACTCATTCTCTTGCATCACTGAATAGAAAAACGTACAAGGGTTGCCCTTTCTTGCAACCATTGTGTTTTACATTCTTTAAAACATTTTGAAGTTCACGGGCACAAAGTGCCAAGGGCTGGCACATAACCAGCGAGGACGACCGCAAGGGAGCCCAAAATGGGTTGTGTAAATGGTGACGCCCAGGCCTCCGTGAACCTGTGCTCGGAGCATGAAAATGATGATGATTAAAGGATCACTTACAAAAAAATGAGTTTGTATTTTTTGTGAGAGTAATTCTTGTGAGTAAAGGGCTAGCAACCAAAGGGGCTAGTTTAAGGAAAGTAAGGATCACGAGACTTATTTTATTGCTTAGTAAAATTTTGAATATATTTGTTCTGATTGATGAAATGAATTATTTCAATTTGAGCCATATCAATGAGATGAATCAAAGAACAAGTAGCAATAATTGTTGGTGTAATAGGGATATTACCTACCTATTTCCACTATTAGGTCATTTTTATGCCTTATCATTTAAGTTTACTTAAGGTATACATAGGATACTTATCACTTTATGTCTCATATCATAAGATTAAGACACTTTCATAATCTTATGATATCCTACATGTCTCATCTTGACCTATATAATCAAGGGGTTCTATTTATAATCTCATTCATTCATATTGTAAACTTGCATTCATTGATAGGAATATAGTTTATTCGTGTCATATTGATCTTCTCATTTTGTTGTGCTTTCCATTAGACCTCTAGATCTTGGGTGGCTATCTCCATAGTCAAATCTTAAAATATTTACCTTTCTAGATTCTATAAAAGAAATGGTTTTATCAAGAATATCATATGGAATAGCTTCTAAATATTTGCATTTGATAACAATATTGTTAGAGCATTTTGCTTTATAGGAAAATAATCTAAACTAGACTTTTTTTTTCAAGCTAAGACAAAACAAAGTAAGGTAGTAAAATAATCACTTTCTCTAAATTGAGATTTTATGGCAAAATTTTCCATAAAAATCTCTAAATTAGTCACATAAACATACTTCCTCACTATCTTCTCCTCCATATAACCCCTTGGATCAAATAAGGGTATAATTTTGAATTCTCTCAAGTTATACATAGTAATATCTTTGTCACATTGTTTTAAGTTTCATATCTTATGGCAGTGGTTACTCTTGTCATATGATTGCTATTGTGTAGATGGGTCCTTGAGCCCTGGTTTAATCCCATTTTTTTTAATCTATATCAAAGATATTCTTGGCATCCTCAATCAATGGCGATCAAGCTCTCCCTACCTAGATTAACCTATCTCTAAATTTGGAAAATGGGTGCAGAAGTTTGAGTATGAGTACTCTTCAGTTATTTGTCATGCTTGTAAGGAGAAAAATAAGGATGAAAGTTTCCCTATTTCCTAGGAGATTCAAAATATTGATTCTAATCAAGGGAGTTCCCCTTTGGATTGTTCAAGGATATATAATGCTTTGGGTTCTAATGATGGATGTGCCAATGATATTATGTCCCTTCATTGTCTCAAGAAAATAGGATTTGGAGAGAAGGGTCCTTCCTTTGTGCTCAATCAAAGAGCTTTGGATCAATTTTTTAAACCACCCTGATTTTAGTATGGTTCATTTTTGCTTTAGTTATTCTTCCTCTTGTTGTTTTGTTGTTTTGGAGATATTTTGTTCTGTTGTTTTGTTGGGATTAATGCTTCATCTTTCTCTTTGCACAAGGGATCAAGGCCCTTTCAAAATCCCTTCTTATCTAATTAAAAACACTCAATGATGATGGATCATTATAGTCCCCCCTCTATGCTTGGATTTAAAAATAGAATGAACTCTAACTACTTGTTTAATTCTAATAGAATATGACATTAGGGTACCTAGGTAGCATAAGAGGTTGTTCACTAAATTCTTCCACCTTAATGATAGTTAATGTTAAGGATTGAATGAAACAAACTCTTGTCCATGGATCACCTTCTTAGCCTCCTATGGAAGTCATTCTTTGTGTGGTCTACCATGACCATAATCATGGTCTTAATAAATGTATTAGATACTCTCTATTATCAATAAGAGAGTTATCATAATATAGTCGTGACGAGTGGTAACAAATAAGATTAGTGGGTCCATATTTCCCACTTGGTTTGTACTTAGAAACATTATCATTTCTTAGTTGTATGGAAACTACAAATTCATGCATCTAGGCAACAATACACACTAGCTATTATATGATTCCACTAATGAGAAAAGCCTAGTCAATCTTATAGTTTGTGGAATTAGTCATATCCCTCATATAGAATATCTATATATGGAGTATTCTTGCCTATAGATTACCTATTATTTTGCTTAATAATGTGATTATTTCACATACATCATAAAAGTGCCCTTCTAATATGTTTGTGCATCAATCTTGAAACCATATTTTTATTAACCAACCAATGATAAGAATTATCTTAAACATGCCTCTATATTTGAATCCCACTAGCTTTTATAATCAACCATAATAACCTTAACAATGCATCGACGGCAACAATGCCTAATAAATCATCAATTGTCTTGGGTGAATCTAGCCAAAGCCAACCCATCAAATCCACTAATCTCCCTTGCATCCCAATCATAAAATTTTATGGTTGTTGGAACAAGGTTGGGAGATTGAAGAGATATAAGGAACATTTCAACTTCCAAAATACCAAAGGAACAAAAATAATTAGCTAACACATCTTCTTTTGGGAATTTTTGTATTTAGTTCTTCCTTTGCAAATCAACATACCCTATTTTGGTTTCCCAAATATTTACTAAATAACTTTGAAGATAAATTGGGAAGAGAATCCATCATATAGATATTTCTTTTCAACAGCCTTAGAGGACATTGTTTTGTCTATCATTAATTATAATAGCTAATACCCAATTTTTTTATAAGATAACAAGCAAAACCTCCTCTTCACAAACTATGTTTTCCTTAATAATCCAAGAATGAAAAAAGGAACCCACATAAAAATTACTTACTCCCTACCATGAAGGCAAAAGAACATCCAATTTAAAGATTGGTGTACCAAAAGGAAAGAAATATCACCTCAATATCTGTCTTGAACTTATACATTGAATCTATACACACGAGAATCCCCTTAATAACTCTCTCACAACTTTCAATGCTAGAAGAATGAGTGTTTTCACAAGACTTTCATACTATGATATTTATATCAAAATTCACTTGCATAGTTTTAGAGTCAAGCTGACCCATTCTCATGAGTAGTTTACATGAACCCCTCATAAGAATGGATCACTTAGTACTCATTTCATCAAAGTGATGCTCATAGCGGTGAAGCATTAGGGATTCCTAGGAGGTCACCCATACTAATACTACTCTAAATCAAGCACGTTTAACCATGTAGATTGTACCAAGATCAAACCCATTCAACTTGCCACCCCATTTGCAAAACCTTCATCAAGTGGTGTGCCCTATAAACCATTCATTATAGAGAAACTTTAGCTTATCCATTGACAAGTGGGAGGTGTTGATGTGTTTTTTATGCACATGCGAATGTAGAATAAAATACCCAAAAGTATCTTATCCTCTCTTGAACAAAGTTACTCAAATGCTGGAGATTTGCTTAAGGATCACTTGAGACAACTCAAAGGTTCTGGTATGTCGGGTCACGACGTGTGGATAAACATAGTTGATTGATGTAATTGCTAGTATCACAAGGGGACTTACATTGAATTGTCGAATGCTTGAATAGCTGGAACTTGATCATCTGATATTTCAATCTCGCAATGCTTTTTGTCCTAAACTAACTTGAATTGAAAAAAGGGCAAAAGGTGAAGTGTTAATAAAATATATTCTAAGGCCTAGACTGTAATAAGATGGATCCTAGTTTATCCCTTTAACCCTAATTGATTTATTTAGAGTGTTTAGTTCCATTTTAATCATTTCTTTTACAATTAAATATTATTGAAAAATTGTATTATTGTTCCAAATTTTGTGGATATTTAGGAGACACAAATAAAATATAAATGTAATCATTCCATATTTTTGTAGGAGATATTGGAATGAGACTAATAGGAAGAGTAGTAAACATGAGTCACAATGAGCACTTTAGAATAAATCTAAACATTATAAGGAAGAGTAGCTTGGAAAAATAGAAGCGTAATTTATTTTCCAATATGCAAGATTATTACTTGGGAAAGAATCTTGAAAGAGGATTGAAAAGATTCCTTGAGCTAACATTGTCTCACTTATCCAAAATTATGAGGAAGGATTCATTAATGAAATGGTCATTAACAAGATGGAGAGAATAATAATTAGGAAGAGATAGATTTCACATGCTACTAGGTGACTAGATTGGAGAGAAACTAGAGGCAAATAATTTAGCTTGGCCATGACACAAAGTCTTAGAATAGATGCCAACCTTGGTGAATGGAATGAAAATCCCAAACATTTAATGAGTGGTGAGACAAGTAGAGGAATGCATCTATAAATTTTGTTTTGAATATATATAAAATAAAGAAAAAATGGGACTAAAACCAAGGGAAATTCACATGGAAAGGATATGATGAAAATCAAAATAAGTAGTTTGAAGATAATATTAGTTACCTAAAGGATATTCCACTTGATTATTTGGTATATCATAACTATTTTGACAAATTTTGAAACCATTAGAGGTACCTTTTACTTCTGTAGATGAGGCATTCATTCATGTTGAAGTTGTGATAACTTATTTGCCTCTTTATAGACAACAAATTATCCATACGAATTATCATATATACTTGTAACCTCCATCCCAAACCACCTATTTCACTCTTCTTCCTTTGTGTAACTCTTTTATTCTTCCATTACCTCTTTGCTTACCTAAATTCAATCCAAAACATAGTGTATATAGCATCAAAAAAATTCCATATTTGATTAATATTATCCATAACATATCGAAAAGACAAATACCACACTTACTGTGTCATCAACCAAAAATAATTTACTTACATATTCAAAGAGTTCAATAATGGAGAAACATCCATGCGGTGCTCTACACATGTCCTTGAAGGTTCAAGAAATACTTATCCTCTATTGGTCCAAACTTTAAATCACTTTCCATGCATGAAAATAATTGCAACCATACACAATTTCCCACCCAATGGATTCTCTCAAACTAGTTTACTATCTTAACATAGGGTCAAGGAAAAGCGGGCCAAAATAGGAATCCAAGTTTCTTAAAAGCCTTCAAGACCATAGTGGTGAGGATTTAATTTCTTTCTTTAGTGGTATCTTTCTGTAGATTAATTAGTTGGGGATTGTATTAGGACCTTTTCCTAATTAAAAAAAATATATAAAGATTACATCGCTAAATATTGCATTCATAATAGAACAAATTTCTGCAATATTGAGACTATATTCATAATAGATTTATAGTGATGAATAAAGAAATATTTAAGATTATGAAAAAATTGATGTTTTCTTTCTCCCAACCGTCATTGGATATTGGGTGATCTTTGAGGCATTATGTCAAATAGTTCATGTGCCTTATCTAAGCTTACATATTTTGCATGCATGTGTACCTGGGCAGTTGCACTACAACGTCTATACTCACTAATCACATTTGGTTGGAAGTTTCTAAATCCATTTCAAACACATCTTGTGCATATCCTACAATCTATGCTAACGGTGATTGTCTTTAATGGCTTCATTGTGTGCATAATTGATTGGCTCTTCACTCCTAAGACCTTCAAAAGTCTTTACTGGCTTCATTGAGTCCTTTTGTCTTCCAAATTCACCTGCACCAACTTGAATTCTCCTTCAATGCTTGATTGCTTGTTCACTTGGAATTGAATTGATTTTATAACTAAGAGATCACTTGATTTTAAATGTCTTGAAAGCATTTTATCTCGATGGCTTTAAATTAAAGTACTTTCTCTTCTATCTGGTATTGGTGGAGCAGATCCTTTTATGATATGTAAGTTGAGAATATTTTATGAAAGGTCCCTAAATGAATACACTTTAAACTAATTTTAATATACCTTGAAGTGTGCAATATGGAAGGTTTGTATTCTTAATCTCCTGCCCATTTCTTAATTTAAAAGATGATATCTTTATTAAATATCTTTATTAACTTGATTTCTCCTTCAATTCTTGATGAATGCTTGATTGCACGTTCACTTGGAATTGAATTGATTTTATAATTAAGAGATCACTTGAATTGTAGGTAAACCCCTTCAAATGACAGGGTAGGCTTCCTTTTATACCTAATATATGTCTTGAAAGCATTTTATTGTGATGGCTTTAAATTAAAGTCTTTCTCTTCTATCTGGTATTGGTGGAGCAGAGGTTGCATTGCATCGTCCTAGGATACATATTTCCACAGATACAACACAAGTTAAATGTATCCCAGGTCGATGCAAAGCAACCTCTGCTCTAGAGATTACCAAAAAATACAGAAAGAACTTTAATTTAATGCCATCAGGATAAAAGTCTTTAATCAAGACAGATAAACTTTGAGTTTGATTGTCATCATTTACTTTGCCAAATTCTTCACACGTAACTCCTAAATCAATTTCCTACTCACAAGAATTTTATTATGTCTCAAATATAGGGAAATAGAAGGCTTCAAATAGTAAACTTGAACATGCAACTAAATCCATTGACTAACTAGAAGAACAAAATTAAGAAATGGTTTGATCATCTGAGAGATGTTGTAGACTTGCAACTCACCAGCTAAGTTTTTGCGGGTAAATTTTTTTTTTGTTTTTGTTATGGTTGTGGTGTTTATAGGGAAACATTTACAAATTTATATCTATTTTCACTATTTAATGGTTTATGGGTTTGTAATGGTAATTTAATGTTCTTTCATATTTTTGTATATATTCTTTATAATAGCCTATTATATTGATTTGTTCTATTATGCATAATGGTGTGGGTCAGACGGCTTTGCTGTCGGTGCATGAAAGCATTGAACGAGTTCTACTTTTAAAAATTACATGAAACATTTTTAATTTATTTGATTCAGTGTTATTTGCAAAAAATGATTATCAATGATGTTTCCTTTCTCCAAGAATTGTCTATGACCTTTATGTCAGATAATATGTAACATCGAATGACTAAATCTTTTCATTACAAATGCTTATTTTATTTAATTATTATCTCAGCGTGAATTAAAATTTATATCTGTATGGAAGCAGAACATACTAGTTCAAGAGTCATGTGCAAGCAAATTCCTAAAAGAAAGCAAGCAGGCATTATCTTGAATGACATGGAAACAAGCTCATCAGCCGCCTAGAAGAGAGCAATTGGAGAATGGCAGAGGAAATTTTTTAAGGGTGATAAATAGATAGATAGTATGCAATACAAACAAACAATGTTTGGAGTGTCTGATGTGACATCTCTAATTTATGTCCGAAGGGTCTAGCTGGTTTTGGAGTTCCTGCGAAACCTATTGGGCCACGCTTGGAGGAAATCAATGTGTTCATGCAAGGAGCACCTTTTTTCTATTATGAGAATGATACCTTTGCACCTAGGGATATTTGGAAGTCAATATCCAAAAATTTCTATAGTGTGGAACAAGAGTTGGCAGACTCGAAGTATAATTGTCAGCTTTCAGAAGACCAAGAGGTTATGTACACAATCTCCCAATAGAAAAGCGATTTCAAGAATTACCTCTCCCCCCCATGACTATTCAGGAAGCACTTCCTCAAATAGAGGACTATTGGCCTCCATGGGATCAAAGAAAAAAATTAAAGCATAGACTCTAGACGATGTGGTGGTGTCCTCCGTGAAGAACTCTACACTATAATTGAAAATTCACGAGGGAAACTGCAAGATAGTGAAGAGAAATACAATCTTGAAAAGTGGGAAGAATGGATCTTGGTTTGGGTGGGGCCAAGTTAGGTGGCTCCTCTAGAGGTTGACGAGATAGAAATCATATTAGGATTTCAAAAAGATCACACTCGCAGAACTTTGTGTGCGAGTGATCGATTGTGGTGTTTGGGTAATGCATTCCAAATAGATACAGTTGCATGCCATCAAGAATGTATCTATTTGGAATGCATTACCCAAACACCGCAATTGATCACTCGCACACAAAGTTCCACGAGTGTGATCTTTTTCAAATCCTAATATGATTTATATCTCGTCAGCCTCTAGAGGAGCCACCTGACTTGGCCCCACCCAAACCAAGATCCATTCTTCCCACTTTTCAAGATTGTATTTCTCTTCACTATCTTGTAGTTTCCCTTGTGAATTTTCAATTATAGTGTAGAGTTCTTCATGGAGGACACCACCACATCGTCTAGAGTCTATGCTTTAATTTTTTTCTTTGATCCCATGGAGGCCAATAGTCCTTTGTTTGAGGAAGTGCTTCCTGAATAGTCATTGGGGGGAGAGGTAATTCTTGTGGTCACTCTTCTATTGGGAGATTGTCTACATAACCTCTTGGTCTTCTGAAAGCTAACAATTATACTTCGAGTCCGCCAACTCTTGTTCCACACTATAGAAATTTTTGGATATTGACTTCCAAATATCCCTAGGTGCAAAAGTATCATTCTCATAATAGAAAAAAGGTGCTCCTTGCACGAACACATTGATTTCCTCCAAGCGTGGCCCAATAGGTTTCATAGGAACTCCAAAACCAGTTAGAACCTCCAGACATAAATTAGAGACATCACGTCAGACACTCCAGACATTGTTTGTTTGTATTGCATACTATCTATCTATTTATCACCCTTAAACACTTTCCTCTGCCATTCTCCAATTGCTCTCTTCTAGGCAGCAAATGAGCTTGTTTCCATGTCATTCAAGATAATGTATGCTTGCTTTCTTTTAGGAAATTTGCATGCAAGAGACTCTTCAACTTGTATGTTCTGCTTCCGTACAGATATAAATTTTAATTCACGTTGTGATAATACTTAAATTAAATAAGCAATTGTAAAGAAAAAATTTAGTCATTCGATGTTAGATATTATCTGATGGAAAGGTCCTAGACAATTCTTGGAGAAAGGAAACATCATTGATAATCATTTTTTGCAAATAACATTGAATCAAATAAATTAAAAATGTTTCATGTAATTTTTAAAAGTAGAACGCGTTCAATGCTTTCATGCACCGATGGCAAAGCCGTTTGACCCACATCATCTCTCATTGTTTGAATTCCGATGACCACTAATGAAATGCCCGACAAGAATGCTTTGCATCCCACGACACTCCTCTGTCAGAATTTTATACTTTGGTGTTAGAATTCCGACGACAGCACGAGATGGCGACGGTATTCGTTCACGGAATGAGCATGCATGGTGGCCGTCAGAAAGGTTGTGGTAATGTTGAAATTGTGATGATCACGAGGATAGTTGAAACTTCCGAAACAAAGTTTTCAATGGCCGTTTTTGTCGGTAGTGCGATGAAATGTGGTCGGAAATCCGACGATTGGCCGTCGAAATCTTGACCCAAATGTACCACGGTGAGATTGGTGACCCACAATATCTATCCACTAGAAAAATGAATAAATATTACAATAGGGGCTTGCACATGCAGGAAGTCCAATAGCCTAGAGCATACTACTCATCACAAAAGGAGCCTCACTGACTACAAACACCAAACATGGAGTTACAAACAAAATCTGAACTCAGAGATTGCATCTACTATGCTAGATGAGTTACAGTTCAAGCACTGTCTGTATCAGTTTTCACTGTGTCCTCCCTTACTGGTAACTTGCTTCACATCTCAAACCTATAAACCAATAACCAAGACCGACTACAGAATATTATATTCGCATTCAATCGATCAACATCGCTCACAGAATATCATATCACTATACAGTCCATCTATCTGTGTATATATAAAATAACCTAACTGAATTTGACTTAAATACCCTTCCCAATCACAAACATAAATGCCTTATGTCAGCTTACAATGATATTAAAATTTATTTACATGTCGGCCTAGAAAAAAAAAAATACATTAAACTTCGTGACCGATATCGCTGATCGTTGTCATGTAAATCTGTCGGATCAATCTCCTATGTCATCCTCATATATCAGTTCCTAGTTTGCTAGTTTACCTTGTCTACCGGATGACTTTAATTCTTGTTGCCGAATCATGAATACCAGTGAGTATCAGTTAAGTGTCCAACCCAAAATGATGTGTGTTTCCATCAATGACAACACAACTAAACCGAATGAGCATCAATTGCCAACAGCTATTATGCCTTGAGAGTTAGAAATTCCATCTTTAAGAGTTTCTCTTAAGGGTATAATAGATGATGACTCCTATAGAAAACAAAGGCTCCAACAACTTGAGATGCTTTACAAACAATGCATAAACACTCTTGAGGACATTCAATCATATCATAAAACTCTACAACAAAGTTACAATGATAAATTCATTCAACGTTCCTTCTCCGTAGGTGATTTAGTACTTTATGAGAATCAGTCCAATGTGAATGCCTTACCTAAGGAAAGAGGAAAATTCAGTCCTAATTGGCTTGGACCATACATCATTATCAAATTCTATGGATTGGGTGATTACAAGATAGCAAATGTGGAAGGTAGGCCTCTCAAAGAACCTATAAATTCTATGCACCTTCGTAGATATTATGCCTAATCTCTCTCTCTCTCTCTCTCTCTCTCTCTCTCTCTCTCTCTCTCTCTATGTGTGTGTGTGTGTGTGTGTGTTTGTGTGTGTGTGTGTGTGTTTCTAGCTTATTCTCTCTCCCTGTTCCTTTTCTTTCTTAAAATTGGATAATATGTTAGCATACTATTTTTTAAAGTATGTAGTATTAAATGATATTGTATTGTTTATTGTACATTGCTTCATTCTTAACAAACATGTTTCTTTACTTTATGGTTTGTCTTGGATTCATTTATGTAAATTGTAATAGATTTACATTTTGTATGTGCTAGCATGTTATACAATTTCTTATGTGTTAAGTAGGATTATATCATGTTGTGTTTAATTAGAGTTAATTAAATCACATTTGTCATATAGTTCTTACACTTAACACATTTTCTTCTATATCACCAAGGTAGTATTTAATTAAATTACTTGGTTATTTAATTAAATCACACATGTATCGAATTAATCATGGAGCATTGAGAAATAAATCACATGGAAATTAAATTAGACATACACATTCATTACCAAATGTGTTACTTTTAATCAAAGCAATGCATACATTGTTTCAAGAAGTAAAATAATATGTTTGAGATAAAAGCATAAGCATCTATAAATACCTATCAATGAGTGTAAGAATATATGCATTAGTATACCTAAAAAAATGACCCATAATACAACATAGTCATCTCCTATTTCTAGGGCTAGTAGCTGGAGGCTGCTGACTGGATTTCCACTCCTGGTCTAGTCATGGGGTTGGACCCATGGGTGTGTATCATGATGAGGAATGTGAGTGACTCTGTGAGGAGAACCTATGCTCCCTATCCATCATAATCTTGCGATATGTGGTCGCCTTTTCCTATTCCTCTGCTAGATCACGCTCTGTCCGCTACAATCTATCTAGCAACATATTCTACCTCTCTTTTCTAACCTCTATCTCCACTCAGAAGGGGTTGAATAGGTCCTTGTGCCGCCCAACACTCCTCTAAGGTCTATGTACTATATGTGAGGATCTAGGAATGTGTGCGGTGGTGATGATGTATGTCATTGCATTCTAGATGAGGGAGTGCCACTCCTAAATGCCAACTATAGAGATGAGAAGAGCTTTTTCATCAATAGCACTCTAGATCATCAAATCTAAATAATTAAATGCATAAATTAAAATAATCATAAAATGCCTTACCTGGATCTCCCGCCCACCAATAAGGGTCTTGAAAAGAGACATCCTATGACTGGGAACAATTGGGCTCTTTGTGCTCATAATGTCTCCGTACAGTAGGCATAGAGCAATGGGGACTAGAATCAGGACCCCTTATAGGGTCCTTCTCCCCTTGGGATAGCATGATCAGTGGATATAGGGCTATGGTGTCATCTCCACAATGATGTGGAATTACATATGACTCATCCTCCTCATCTTCCTCGTCCTCCTCATCCTCCTCATCCTCCTCCTCCTTTGCTCTATCCTCCTCATCATCACCATCTTGATCTCCCTCTCCTGCATTAGGATCATCTCCATCACCACTTGTATCTTGCTCTCCTACATCATCCTGCTAATCATCTGTGTCTGCCTCACCAAGGTCCTCAGATGTATCAGATTCATCCTTGCCACCTGCATGTCTCCATGGTCCATGATTCCTTCTAGGGAAGTTTGCAAGAAAGATATCTCCAAGGTATACCCTACCCCACCATGTGATGTGCTACCAATGTGCACCCACATCATTAGTATAGTCAGTCGTGACATCCCGATCCAACCCATCTGAGTCTGTCATCTCAATCTCATCACTAGTAGGCCTAGACATAGCTCTTGTCCTCGGGGTCACACATGAGTGCTAGATGTAAATAGAAACGTCTACAAGGACACACTGCTCAAGCTCGGATTCTCGCCGAACTCGGTCGAAGTAGGATGGGACTACAATATGGCTATATTGTCCCTCTAGAAGATGGTTTCTCTGCATGAAAAATATCTTCCTATATATACCTGCCCACATGTACATCCCGAGGTAGGGCTTCCATCTGATCACATCTTCCATCAGTCTATCAAAAGTCACCCTCCAATAAAGCAAGTCTCTAAACCGCCACTCATGGGTAGGAGGACATGCAAACATCCTAGGCTACTCTGGAACCACATCAATGGGAACCCCAACTAGTCTAGTTCACATGATGTGCTCAAGTATCTGAATTTGTAGTAGTGTGCAAGTCATCAGGATGCATCCTTGTCCAAAAATGTAATCGCCTAGGGTCATGATAGAGGTGGGCTAGCATACTCTGCCCCTAGGAGAATACCCTCCTATGTCTCTCCATAGCTCTCACCGCATAAGTGAGACCCACATGCATGTGTGTGTCACGTAGGACACATAGCTAATGCTATGGTAGCTATCATCAATTGTCTCACTAATGGTACCTCACTGGTGGGGTGTAGAAGCCAACTGATCATAATGCAGCCTTTCGTCTCACCAGGTATCTCTCTCCCAACATAGTATATCTACTCCCTCTTGTAGTCGATAGCAGTGCAATCAGCTCGGTACCTCACTGTCTCTCCTCTGATAGGTAGATGGAGTATGCGGTGCACATCCTCTAGAGTGATTGTCATCTCTCCTACCGGTAGGAGAAAGGTTGAAGTATCTGCATCCCATCTCTCCATCTGTGCCATCAACATCAAAGGATGGAACTTGGTGGCAGGAATAACCATCGCATACCATATTCCTACTACGTGTAGCATCTCTCTATCCTCTGCTGTGAACCTCAGAAGCTAACTCTGAAGGCTCTGAAATGTATGGCCAATAGTGTTCTCTCACGTCTATGGGAGAATCTATAAAATGAAACAATCCAATCATTAGTAATCATTCACTAATCATCATCATCTAATCCAAAATCTATTCTTAACATCAAATGTCTGATCCCATGCAACCCTCAATCACCCCGAGAAGGGACTAGGGTGTCGTGGGAGGACCAGGGTTCCCCTTTGGACCATGGCACCCTGGGAGGACCAAGGTGCCTAGGGAGGACCAGGGCACCCTTGTGGGACTAGGGTGCCTAGGGAGGACCAGGGCACCCTATGGGACCATGGTGCCCAAACATGGGGCATGTGCACAATCAGGACGCTGACATCATCATTCTAAAAGTGAGAATCAACAAAAAAGTCAACACAGAGTCAATGGATGATCAACTCACCTCGTCAAGTGATCTATTAGCCAGCACAACCTGGCGCAGGATCTCCATCTGTGTGGGTCACTCGGGCCAACATCAAGGCATGGTCGTTGTCACGTGGGCTCCTCTGCAATGAATAGTGAAAAAAGTTGTGACAAATGAAGGTGTCACTTTCATATTTATGAGGTATGCGCTTTTTCACTTTTTATAATTTTGTTAAAAAACCCTAAATTCGCTCTTTTCACTAAATCTATCATAACTTGAGCTAGGGAGCTCTGATTTTTGGACTGTAAATAGAATTGAGATCATGAATTCTCTCTCTTGCTCCAAATTTGTTCCATAAAGTGCTTTGATGTACGATCGAGCCTTATTGAGAACATTTCTCATGAAGGTCTTTATCGCAATAAAAAGTGGTAAACATGTTACCTTGTTTCACCTCACTAGTAAGCAAGCTAGAACAAGGGGGGATATAGCTACCCCTGAATTTTATCACCTACCTTAGTAAGAATTAGGTGATTTTGTGCTCTAACATGTGGTTTTATAAGGTGTGGTTCCTAAATGTCTACTATAGATACCGCTAAGGGCTTCGTCTGACAACTTATGGAGATATCCTTTCTCAAATAATGTTTACGTTTTTGTACTTTAGCTTGCATATTCACATAGTGTCATATGACTGCTAAAGTGGGGGTTAGATGTAGCATCGTAAATTGTACACCCTTGCTAGGGTGGTACAATTCCATGCTTGGTTTATCACCCGTCTTAGTGTGTTTTGCATCTTGCATTTCTAATTCCCTTTAAGAATTTAATTAAATCTAAATTCACATTCCATCACTTCATACATTATAAAGTTGGACCCTTTTTATTTTATTTCTCCAATAAATCATTAAATCATAAAC
Organism: Cryptomeria japonica; assembly: GCF_030272615.1. Classification (NCBI taxonomy): domain Eukaryota; kingdom Viridiplantae; phylum Streptophyta; class Pinopsida; order Cupressales; family Cupressaceae; genus Cryptomeria; species Cryptomeria japonica. The sequence goes on from NC_081411.1 coordinate 517,334,809, forward strand.
CCTAATTATGTCTTATTTAGACCTTTAAGGGATGATTTCTTATGCGAAAACATCTTGGAATCAGCTATAACTTTGGGATTCACTCTAATATCATCATATCTAAGGGCCCTAAAAATTTGGTGAAAATTTGGTCGGACCACGTGTAAGTGCAACACAGTCCCCAAAATTTTTCCCAAATTTTTTGAAACATAATTCTATGATATTATAATGCTTAACCCCAAGAAATTGGCAGAAAATTCAAATCCTAGGTCAGCCTAAAGATGAAAATAAGATCTAGGGTTTCATACATAAGAGATCTCTTTCTTCATTTAAAGGGATCTAAGAAAAAAAGAGGCTTTTGGAGCGAACACAAGGAGCCTTCTATATAGCGAAAGAGCAGATCTTTTGGAGTCTTGAAGCAGTCATCGGAGAGGAGGGACCTCAAAGAGATTAATCCGGATGGGTCACCAAAAGTAAACACAAAGATATGATGGAGGCAGTGCAGAACAAATTATTTTATTGCATGAAATTTGATTACATCCAACTGGTAACAATCGGGTTACAACATACCGGCTCACAAGCCTGGTAGAATAGCTCACAACCGGGACCTTGAATCTTATGATATATCTTCTATGCAAAGTCTAGCTATCTGATTCTCTCATTGATTCCATTCTAATGCTTAATTAAAACTATATATATCGATCCAAAAGATCCAGTTGGCCCAAAAGTGATCAAAACCCGAAGAATGAGACCTAACATGCAAAATAAACAAGGTTGGACTCCACTAAGAGATTCCTCCAGAAAATCCAAAGGATGAAATGCAGATCACGAGAAAAGGTCGACCACATGCTAAGAAACATCCAACTCAATTCCCAAGGCTCCGCAAGCTTCGGAAGGGGTTTTGGTAAATCACAAGAATAGGTCTTGGCAATCAGTAAAAAAGGAACAACTAGTAACAAGAAACTGTCATGGAAACTAATAGTGATACCTTGCCAGAAAACTTCAAACACAACAAAAAGGAAAATGTTTTTGGTTGATGCAAGATTGCTATGAACTAGAGATGCTCCTTCATTAGACATCTAGGGTTATTGAAAAAGTGAGCCTCTCACTTTGTCAAGGTCATAGGAAAACCAATCTACCAGAGAAATACAAGATTAATCTTCAAGTAGTCTATCCTTCCACTTCACAAGATATTCCTTACACTCACTGCACCAGGTACTACGCCCAATCCTACTGTCCAAAATCTCTTAAATCCAATCTAGTTCCTTCCGAGGCAACTATTTCTCCAAGTCTGCAACATTGTCCTCACTGAATTCATGTTCATGGTACTTATGAAGATCTGCAATGTTGAATAGAGGTAAAATACTCAGACTATCAGGTAACTCCACTTCATATGTATTTCCAGAACTGAACTTCTTCAAAATCCTGCAAGGTCCAAACTTCTTCATTTGTAACTTGTTATAAGTTGCAACAGGGAATGTCTCTTTTCTCATATATACCATCACTTCATCGCCAACTTTAAATTCCTTATATCTCCTCTTCTCATCTTCCTTCTCCTTATATTTGTTGTTCATGTCTTCCAAATGCTTCTTAACCTGAATATGCAATGTTTCCATGTGATCTGCAAAGTCTTCTACTTTTGAACTCCTCCAGTCTTTACTACTAATGTCTCTCAACTCTGATATACCTCTAGGATGCACTCTAATAACAATCTCAAAAGGTTTTCTTCCGGTACTTCTATTCATTGAATTGTTGTAGGCAAACTCTGCTTGTGCAAGGATTAAATCCTAACTTTTGCTTTTATCTCCCACTAAACATCTCAACAAATTTCCCAAACTCTGATTAACAACTTTTGTCTATCCATCAATTTGTGGATGAAAAGTAGAACTAAACTTCAAATCTATCTTCATCTTCTTCCAAAGTGTTCTCCAAAAATAGCCAACAAACTTAGTATCTCTGTCTGAAACTATGCTCTTAGGTAATCCATGCAATCTCACCACTTCCTTGAATAATAGGTCATCTACATGCAATGCATCTAATTTCTTCTTACAAGGTATGAAATGAGCCATCTTCAAGAATCTATCCAGTACCATAAATAAATAATCAATCCCTCTCGATGTCTTAGGTAATCCAAGTACAAAATCCATGTTTATATCCTCCCAAGGTCTTACCGGTACTGTCAAAGGTTTATACAATCCCACATTCTGACTACTACCTTTTGCAACTTGATAAACTCTACAACTCTACACATATCTCTTAACATCCTTATGAATCTAGGGCACAAAATACCACTCTCTCACCAATGCTATTGTTTTGTCAATGCCAAAATGTCCAGCTAAATCTCCACTGTGTTTCTCCTTTATCAGATTCTCCCTCATAGAACTCTTAGGTATGCACAACTGAACTCCTCTGAATAACATCCCAACTTGAATGAAGTAATCCAACCACTTGCTTTTATCTACAATAACCAGTTCTCTACATGTTTTCCAAGGTTCTATAAAATTCGGGTCTTCATCACACAAGGTCTTCAAATCCTAGTAATGTCACCCTCATCTTTGTTAGCAAATTCCTTCTCCTACTCAATCCATCAACAACTTAGTTAGATTTCCCACTTCTATGCTTCAATAAAAAGGTGTAACTCTACAAGAATTCTACCCATCTCATATGTCTTTGATTCAAATTACTCTGACTATTCAAATACTATAAATCTTGATGATTTATATACAACATAAACTCTTTAGGTAGCAAGTAATGTCTCCACTTCTTCAAGGCTTGAAATATGGCATAAAATTCTTGATCATACACTGAATATCTCCTTTGGGCATCATTAAATTTCTCACTGAAATAGGCTATTTCTCTTCCTTCTTGACTCAAGACTGCTCCTATTATTGTTCCACTTGCATCACAATCCATTTGAAATACTTTATTGAAATCTGGTAAAGCTAACATAGGCTTCTCAGTCATTTTCTGCTTCAACAGTTCAAAACTTTTATTTTCTCTAGTAGTCCACTTGAATTCCTTCTGATCTCCTCTCATGGTCTCAGTCATAGGGTTACAAACTGAACTAAATTTTTTGATAAAAACTAGCCAATCCTTGGAATGATCTTACCTCTCCAATGAGTGTGTTACAATGAGGCACCTCCACTTGCGGGAAGTCACACTGCCTAGAGCGTACTGCTCATTACAAAAGAGTCTCACTGACTACAGAGAGGCTAAAACCATCTCAAGATACATGGACAACAATCCAATAGAGTGAACTACTAGAAATGGAATCTATCATGCCTGATTATAGTCCCGGTTAAGCTCAGTGTCAGAGGACTAAATCCTCTTCTGAATCCAATTCGATTACCAATGATTGACCAACTCCTCTACCTGAATGATATTACAATATTTGCACATTACATTCCTTGACCATGACCTTCTCAATGACCATGATACACTACAAAGAGTTTCTACCTCTTATTTATACAAACCCTATGGCCTAAACCAATTAGGTTGGCCACCTAAAAGATATTACAATAAAATCATTACATGATTCCTCGTTACAATGATATACCATGTTGGCTTAAGACCAAAACAATAATAACAAATCCATAAATCATCTTGAAACATCCTGGTAACGTGTAGAGTACACGTTAGCATGATACCAATCCATAACCTAGATAGGTACTGGACCTATTCTGGGTCCACCATGCCAAAGCAATGTCTTCAAATAGTTGAAGCATGATCAAAGAGCATCTTCAGCATGCTGAAATCCATGAAGAAGCTACACCAACACCAATTATGCATCCTGTCACGATTCCTCAATGAAAGCTCTATTAGTAAAGCCTTAAACTAGTGCTGGTAAGGGTTTACCAGAGTGTGTGATACCATCCAATTACCAAGCCAATACCAACTGACTAAAACATGCTCATGGAGCATATAACACATGAAATCAAACATACTTCACTGATCCAAACATGCTGGAAGTATCCAATAGATAGTCTCGTCTACTGGTAACTCTAGATCTTCTACCAGTAACCAAAACTTGTCTTCCGGTAACCAACCACAATAGCTAGTTTTGACATCAATGACAAAACATCAATGCAACACATAATTAATTCATCCATAATGCCAACAATCTCCCCTTTGGCATTGATGGCAACACTAGATGTGAAAAACATCTAAGTACCAAGAAATGCCAAACAAGTCTCCCCCTATGGAAGACAACCAACAATCTTCTTAATATCAATAGCTCTCCCCCTGTGAATGATATCTCTGTAAGGTTCTGAATGATTTTTCACATCACTATCACTCCCCCTTTGACATCAATGCCAGAAATCTGACAAAATATCAAAGCAATAATGTAAACCTTTGTATCTTCAAAGCTGACTACTCCCCCTGAGTAGTAGCACCACTCATCAATGCCAGAATGAATAATGTCTCTGATAATGCACGTCGGACTAATGACACACTTCATCAATCAAGTCTCTATCGGAGGGGCAGAAACCCCTAACTTGTCTCTTAAATACTGAAATGATTCCTTAGACAGTGGTTTAGTGAATATATCTACAATCTGTTCTTTACTGTTCACATAAACCAATTTGACTTCCTTTGCTTCTACCTTGTCCTTCAAAAAGTTATACTTTATTGAAATATGCTTAGTCTTAGAGCGAAATACTGGATATTTAAACATGTCAATAGCTGCAAAGTTATCACAGTAGATAACTATTGGTTCACTATAATTTACCTTGATATCCTTCAACATTTGCTTCATCCACAAGACTTGAGTGCAATTAGTTTTTGTTGCAACATACTCAGCCTCTGCAGTGGATAAAGAAATGCATGACTGTTTTTTGCTGATACATGAAACTAGTTTCTTTCCAAGAAAGAAAGCTCCACCAGAAGTGTTCTTCCTCATATCAGTATCTCCTGCCCAATCTGAGTCAGTATATGCACATAAAGTGAAATCAATATGTTTAAAATACCATAAACCATATTATGTTGTTCCTTGCAAATACCGGAATATCCTCTTTACTGCACATTCATGATTTTCTTTAGGATTACTTTGATATCTTGAAACAATACTTACTACATTCATAATATCAGGTCTAGTCTGAGTTAGATATAACATACCACCAATCATAGACTTATACCTAGTTGGATTTACCAGTGTAGAAGTATCCTTGATAGATAATTTCTCACTTGTTGTCATAGGAGTACTTACTGGTTTGGAATTATCCATACCAAAATTCTTTAACAATTTCTTCAAATACTTAGTTTGATAGATAAAAATGCCTTTATCAGTTTGAGTAATCTGCAAACCTAAGAAAAATTTCATCTCACCAATCATGAACATTTCAAATTCATTCTTCATGTTGTTAGCAAATTCCATGCACAATTTATCTTCTCCCCCAAAAATGATATCATCAACAAATACTTCCATAATTAGAATATCATTATCAATGATCTTATAATATAAATTACTATCAGCACTGCCTTTAGTAAAATGAAGCTTCAAAAGATATTTATCCAACCTTGCATACTAAGCTCTAGGAGCCTGTTTCAAACCATATAAAGCTTTCTTCAATCTGCAAACCATATCTTTATCATCTATCAGTGAAAATCCATCACTTTTCTCAATGGAAACTTCTTCCTCAAGCTCACCATTCAAAAATGCACATTTAACATCCATTTGATAAACCTTATAGTTTTTATAAGCTGCATAGGCAAGAAATAGTCTAACAGCTTCAATTCTAGCTACATGTGCAAATGTCTCACCATAATCAATTCCTTCCATTTGAGAATATCCTTTGCAAACCAATCTAGCCTTGTTCCTTACAAATTGACCATCCTCATTCAATTTATTCCTAAAAACCCATTTAGTTCTAATAACATTCTTAGTTTTAGGCCTAGGAACTAAAGACCAAGTTTCATTCTTCTTTATCTAATCTAATTCATCTTCCATGGCCTTTAACCAATGTTTATCCTTACAAGCTTTAATAATAGTTTCCAGTTCAACTTGAGAAATAAGACATGCCTCTTCATTTGCTAGTTTTGTTCTTGTCATAGCTCCCTTGTTCCTATCTCCAATAATTTGATCTTTAGAATGATTTAATCTTGCATACCTTGGTGTCTTTTGAACTTCAGGTTCACTGCTTTGATCATCAGTCACAGTTGAATTCTCTGATTGTGCTGATGTAATTGTCTCAGCTTCCTATACCGGTTGAGGCGTCGTCAGCTCAGTTATGATCATTTCCACTATCGGTTCCCTGTCATATGATATAGAATGATTTATGTACTATTCATCCACTTTCACATTAGCACTTTCCACAATTTTCTACAGTCTTTTGTTATAACATCTATATGCTTTGCTCTGAATTGAATAACCAAGAAATATCCCTTCATCACATCTAGGATCAAACTTTCCAATTGAATCATCTCTTTTGATATAGCATTTACTTCCAAAAATTCTAAAATATTTAATAATAGGTGTATGTCCAAGCCATAGTTCATAAGGGGTCTTACCTGTTTCACCTTTGATGTGAACTCTGTTGAATGTGTAGACTGTTGTACTCACTTCTTCTCTCTAGTAGATATGAGGCAATTTGGCTTCCATCATCATAGATCTTTTTGCATCCAAAATGGTTATGTTCTTTCTCTCCACTACTCCATTTTGTTGAGGAGTCCTAGGTGCAGATAGTTGTCTCCTGATTACATTTGTCTCACGGTAACTGTTAAATTCATGAAAGGTGAACTCACTACCCTGATCTGATCTTAGACATTTGATTTTCAATCCATTTTCAGTTTCAACCTTCTCTTTAAAGATCTTGAATTTCTCAAAAGCTTCAGACTTCTCCCTTAGAAAAGTCACCCACATCATTCTAGAATAGCCATCAATAATCAGCAAGAAATACCTATCACCTTGAAAGTTTATTATTCTTGTTGAACCACATAATTCAATATGAATCAAATCAAGTACATCATTAGATTTATCATGTATTCTTTTAAAATAACTTCTAACTTTCTTACCCAATTGGCATTCCTTACATAATGGATTACGAGGCTTCATAATCTTAGGTATATCTCTAACTGCCTTAGTTGAACTAATATTAACAATACAATCAAAATTAACATGACACAACCTCTTATTCCATAGCCAACTCTCATCAATATGAGCAATTAAGCATGTCTTATTACTAGTGTTTAAGTGAAAGATATTACTTCCTGTCTGAATATCAATTGCAATCTCCAAACCAGTCTTGTTAATGATTTTGCATTTTCTATCTTTAAACTGAAGTTGAAAACCCTTACCAACCAATTGACCAATACTCAAAACATTGTGTTTTAAACCTTCTACATAATAGACATTATCAGTATTATGCTTTCCATCCAAAGAAATAATACCTCTACCTTTGATCATACATGCCTTGTCATCTCCAAATCTGACTTGACTGCCATTGTATTCTTACAGAGACAAAAATTCCCTTTATCTCCAGTCATATGATGTGAGCATCCACTATCTATTACCCATTCATCCTTATCTTCTACTTTTTCTACTAGGGCCTTTTCTTCATTTTTGATAACAGGTTCTATTTCATCTTCTTTTAAAGAAAAGAACACCCATTCTTTTCTATTTCCAGATCCACTAGCAGAGTCTTTTGTCGGTTCATCTCCATAGTCATCAGTTACTCCTTCCTAATCTGTTATGTAGCATTGTTTACTTTTCTTAAATCTATATCTGTTCTGGTTAGGCTTAAAATATTTCTTAACTCTTTCCTCAAACCTTGCATTCCTTTCAGGACATCTAGATGTAAAATGACCAATCTTATTACATGCAAAACATTTAAAAGGTTCTTTTCCTTCATACTTTCTTCCACTTGGTCCTTTAGGTACTCTTCTAGCAAATAAGGCTTCAAGTTGCTCAAGTTCTTCATCTTCTTTCCTCATGTCTTCCAATTCTTTTGCATATAGGGCTTTCCAATCACTTTTGTCGGTGGATGATGATGATGATGATGCATGAAAAGAAGGTTCAGATTTTACAACTCCAGAAGATCCAAATTCTTCAAGCTCAAAAGAAGATAATTTCTCAATCAGAATGTCTCTGTTAACTGAAGTGTTTTCCATTGTCCTTAACTCATTAATTGTAGTTGCCTTCATCTTGTAAGCTGGTGGAAGGGCTCTCAAGACTTTGGAAACTATTTCATCTTCACTTAGAAATCCTCCACAACATTGAATTCCCATAACAATCTCATTTACTCTTTCCATAAACACAATAATTCTTTCATTGTCTTCCATTTTCATATCTTACCCGGTAACCATCAAGTTTAGCAATTTTGATAGTAGGATCACCTTCATTCAAAGTTTTCAATTTGTCTCACATAACCTTAGTCAATGATTTATCAGTCAATCCCATGATTAGCTAATCAGTAAGTGCACATAAGAGGGCTTCTCTAGCTCTGCAATCATTTTCAATATTCTTATCTAAGTCTACAGGAGCAAGATTGCCGGATGTCGGATCATAAGGTGTGTATCCTTTCTCAATGATCTCCCAAATATCCTTTCTAAGACATCTAAGATGAGTCTCCATTCAAATTTTCCATATCCTATAATTTGTTCCATAAAGCTTAGGGATTTCTCTTCTGAAAATAGTTGCCAGTGGATTAGAAGTGTTAGTTGCCATAGGATCTACCTCAAGTGGTTAAGCTTCTACAAAAGAGGACCAAAGCTCTGATACCATTTGTTAGGATAACCGGTGAATAACTGAGAGGGGGGGTGAATCATTTGTTAGTAGATTATAACTTTTAATCCACAATACAACCTTAAACAAATCAAGTACTAGTAAAGCACATACAGATGCTGGTAGGAATAGATACCGGTAAACAATACAACTTAACAATTAACCAAATAATCAATGGAAAGAAACCATACCATATAACACAATGACTTGTATGCAAAAAAACTGGAAAGGCAGAAACCACGTTGGGAAGCCTACCCACAGTCAGATGATACTTCTGCATAAAGTATGTGTTACAATGAGGGGTCTGCACTTGTAGGAAGGCACACTGCCTAGAGCGTACTGCTCATTACAAAAGAGTCTCACTAACTACAAAGAGGCTACAACCATCTCAAGATACATGGACAACAATCCAATAGAGTGAACTACCAGAAATAACATCTATCATGCCTGGTTATAGTCTTGATTAAGCTCAGTGTCGGAGGACTAAATCCTCTTCTAAATCTAATTCGATCACTAATGATCAACCAATTCCTCTACCTAAATGATATTACAATATTCGCACATTAAATTCCTTGACCATCACCTTCTCAATAACCATGATACACCACAAAGAGTTTCTACCTCTTATTTATACAAACCCTAAGGCCTAGACCAATTAGGTCAACCACCTAAAAGATATTACAATAAGATCATTACATAATTCCTTGTTACAATGATATGCCATGTCGGCTTAAGACCAAAAAAATAATAACAAATCCATAAATCATCTTGAAACATCTCGATAACGTATAGAGTACACGTTGGCATGATACTAGTCCATAACCTAGATAGGTACCGAACTTATTATGGGTCCACCATGCCAAAGCAATGTCTTCAAACAATTGAAGTATGATCAAAGAACATCTTCAACATCTTGAAATCCATGAAAAAGCTGCACCAACACCAATTATGCATCCTGTCATGATTCATCAATGAAATCTCTATCGATAAAGCCTTAAACCAGGGCCGGTAAGGGTTTACCAGAGTGTGTGATAGCATCTGATTACCAGGCCAATACCAACTGACCAAAAAATACTCATGGAGCATATAACGCATGGAATCAAGCATACATCACTGATCCAAACATGCTTGAAGTGTCCAACAGATAGTCTCTTCTGTCGGTAACACTAGATCTTCTACCCATAACCAAAACTTATCTATCAGTAACCAGCCATAACAACTAGTGTTGACATCAATGACAAAACATCAATGCAACACATAATCAATTCATCCATAATGCCAACAGAATCGGTACACATTCTCCACTCTCCATTCTTCTTAGGTGCTAATACTGTTGGTACTACACAAGGGCTCAGACTTTACATGATCAAACCTTTCTTCAACAGCTCCTGCACTTGTCTATTGAGTTCTTCATTCTCTATTGGTGTCAACTGGTGTGCGGCTTTATTAGGCAAACTAGCTCTAGGAACCAAGTCCATGCAATGACTAATACTTCTCACAGGTGGCAATCTATTAGGTACATTATCTGAAATGATGTCATCATATTCTGTCAGCAAATCTCTTATCTCTTTTGGGTGTTCTCCTTCCGGTTCTAGTCTCTTAGGCTTCTTAGGAATTAATGCAAAGCACACATTCTCATTTCTCAGTCCATCTATGAATTTCCTTCCATCTACTAGGAAAATTATAGCATTCGTACAGACTTCATTCTTCAAAGGTTCCTCCAAAGGCAACAAGGTTTTCTTCATCCCATTGGCCATAATAGTGTATGTATTCTTCCTCCCATCATGTACTGCCTGTTTATCAAACTGCCAAGGTCTACCCAACAAAAGATGACAAATATCTGTAGGAATAATATCACACAAGACTTTATTAGGATAATTCCCAATTTTAAATTTCACCAAACATTATTCACTTACTAACTACTTATGTTCATCCTGAATCCATGGTATCTGATAAGGCTTATGGTGTTTCAATCTCTCCAATTTCAACTTATTCACCATCTCTTCTAAAAAAAGATTATTTGAACTACCAGTCTCAATAAAAAATTTACAACACTTGTCATAGACCTTACATCTGGTCTTGAATAGATTCTTCCTCTGCAAGGGCTCTTCATCTCCTCTGGTATGACACAAAACTCTCCTCATCATCAACAGTTCTCCATCTTTTGGTTTATTGTCTGATCCGGTGGGGTTTTCTTCCACCAATGCTACTCTTCTATTATTTTATGTCTTCTTACAATCAAATTCACAATGTCCTTCTCCTCCACACTTAAAGAAGGTTCCTCTGAATGTCCTCTTGTCTTGTCGTCCAAAGTTATCATTCTGGTAACCATCCGGTCTCTCCTCCGGTATAAATTTTTATCATCCTTATGGTATGAATTACCTTCTTTGCTCACTTCCTTTTCCTTGATTTGATCTGTAATGGTTCCTCTTCCTCCTTGATATCTTCCTCCAGTAAACCTTCCATATCTACCTCTTTGTCTCTACTCATCTTTTATTCAAATTCTCTTATGCCTTTAGGGCATATTGGTAACCCTCTTTGACACTCTTCAATTTGATCATACTCAATTCATCTTTTATAGACATCTACAATCCATTCAAATATCTTGAAACTTGTTCAACTTCATCATCAGCATGTCCGGATCTGATATTCAACTTGTAAAATGCTTCAGTGTACTCCTTCACACTAGATTCCTTCTGTCTAAAATTCTGCAACTTCCAAAATAGATCCACTTGATAATTCACCTACACAAACTTTGATTTCAACTTAGCAATCATTTGATCCCCTGTCTTAATCTTCTCTTTGCCTCTTCTTTGTCTATCAACTTGAAAATGCTCCCACCAAAGAGATGCATGACCTTTCAACCGGGTACATGCATATTTCACCTTCCTCTCTTCTGTAGTGTTTTCAAAATTGAAATACTTCTCCATCTCCAAGATCCAATCCATCAACTCATCAAAATCTAACTTCCCATCATATTTTGATGGGGTAAAATAAGGTTTAGTATTCACCCTACTCAAAACCCTCAAAAACCTTTCCTCCTCTGGATCAACCACCAATAGGATTGCTTGTTTTGTTAGGGCTTCTTCTCCTTTATCTTCACTTGCATCTTCAATATGTCAAACTCTTCTCTGGGTTGTCTCCATGGCTTCTAACCGGGCTTCTATTCCTCATAACATCTCCATCACAACAAGTTTGCATTCCCACGCGCTCCATTATTCCTAGCTTCTCTTTGCACCATCATTCATGCTAGTCCTCTGCAGCTGTAGCTCAAATCCACAATCTGCCACCCTACAACAAAATTTCAGGACACACAACCTTTGGAATGAAACTTTTCTCTGATACCACTTGAAGCAGTCATTGGTGAGTAGGGACCTCAAAGAGATCAATTTGGACTAGTCAGGAAGAGTAAACACAATAGAAACACAAAGATATGATGGAGGCAATGCAGAACAGATTGTTTTATTGTATGAAATTTCATTACATCCAACCAGTAACAACCGGGTTACAACATACTGGCTCACAGGCCTAGTAGAATAGGTCAGAACCAGGACCTTGAAGCTTATGATCTATCTTCTATGCGCAATCTAGCTATCTGATTCTCTAATTGATTCTCATTTATTCCATTCTAATGTGTAATTACAAATATATATATTTATCCAAAGGATCTAGTTGACCCAAAAGGGATCAACACCTGAAGAAAAGACCTAACGTACAAAATAAATAAGATTGGCCTCCGCTAAGAGATTCCTCCAGAAAATCCAAAGGATGAAATGTAGATTGTGGGAAAAGGTCGGCCACACACCAAGGAACATCAGAATCAACGCCCAAGGCTTCGCAAGCTTTGGAAGGGGTTACAGCAGATCACTAGAATAGGTCTAGGAAACCAGTAACAGGAAACTATCATGGAAACTGATAGCGATATCTTACCAGAAAATAATCCAAAAGCAATGTGGTATGGAAGCAAGAAATATGATCAAGTCTTCAAGTAGAATCCAACTCCACAGGATTCGGTGAGCCAAAATTGGGACACATAGAAAGGAAAACTGAAACTGCAAACAAAACAGAAAGGAAAATGTTTTTGGTTGATGCAAGATTGCTATGAATCGGGGATGCTCCTGCATCAAGTCTTCAACAACATTCAACAACATCTATCAAGTATTCATCAAGAATTATTTCATCAATTGGGGGATTTTGAAGATGTAGGAAAGCAGTAGGAGATCATCGGCTGAAGATTGTCTTGTACCTCTCCCTTGGGGTTGGGTATGATTTCATGTTGTTTCCATATCTTTGTATGAGCTTAATTACATCAATTTTATTTACATTCATGCTTTACATCACCTAATATCATTGATTTAGAGCATTTACTTTGTCAATTACAAGCATTTAGGGTTTACTCTTGAAAGCATAGGGTTACTCTAGATTGTTTTCATTCATCATTGTAGGGTCTTGCACACACTATTTTTACTATACAAATCGGCTATTTTTTGAGGTGGAAATCACCAAAATAGGGGTCTAACTGAGGCAAAACCACATATGGCCACCCAAAACCCTATTTACAGCTACAGGTGCAGGTACAGGATTTAATTATCACTGCAAATTTTAGGATCGACAAAGCACTCCGACACAGTCCCAAGGGCCAGATTTGAGTATAATTCACTAGGACGGGGGTGTGGCATCTTGGTCCTGCCCATGATAGGGGCATGACATCGTGGTCCTCCCAATTTTATGCAGATTTTAGCAAGGCAGCAGTTCAAGATCTTTAGATTCCAGCCTGTGAATTGTAGTTCCAGTTTGCAGAATCTGGACAGGAGCGTGGCACCCTTGTCCCAAACATTTTGACTCAAATTTATGGCATAGGTACAATTCTAAATTCATCTCCCAATCTTTACTTTTCAGCTGCATATCAGTTAGTTTCAGTTCTGCATTTTCATATTAGGGTTGTGTGGAGGGTAAAAAGTGAGACCAGGTGATTAGGACCTAATCCCACTTTAGCCAACACATTGGGAATATGAAAGAGCCTAGGGAGATAGCTCACTTTGGCTAATTCTTGTGAAAAAGAGAGAGTCAAGGATTATCTCTTAGGTTTCTATTCCTCTTGTTATATGTGATGAGAAAAATAGGGTTTGGTTGATCAACTAGACTAGGAGATAAACAATGAAGGACATATGAACTGAAATTGCAGAAACTTGCAGATCTGAAACTGAGATACCAAAAGTAGAGAAGGGGGAGGAATTTGAATGTATACCTAGTGTTGAAAGATGAGTCAAAGAAAGTTGCAACTGAAGACCTGCAAATTTGATATTTCGAGCTTCCACCCTACCAAATTTTACCTGAAACTAAGTGGACCAGGGCGTAGGACCAGGGCACCCAGAGAGGACCAGGGCACCCTGAAAGGACTAGGGAACCCAGAGAGGACCAAGACACTCAGGGAAGACCAAGTCGCATGAACAAGACACCCAGAGAGGACCAGGGCACTCAGGGAGGACCAGGATGCAGGACTAGAGTGCAACACCCCTATCCTAATGATTTCTGCTCAAATTTGATCTTCGGGACTGTGTCTTTGTGCTATGTCAGACCTTAAAATTGTAGCGATGATTGATCTTGTACCTACACCTGTAACTAAAAATAGGGTTTTGGGTGGCTATATAAGGTTTTGCCTTGGTTAAACCCATGTTTTATTGATTTCCACCTCAACAAATAGTCTGTTTGTATAGTAAAAAAGTGTGTGCAGGAATCTTGTGTGTGTGCAAGACCCTAAGATGAATGAAAACAATCTTGAGCAACCCTAAAGAGTAAACCCTAAATGCTTGTTATTGAAAAATTAAATGCTCTAAATCAATGATGCAAAGTGATCTAAAACATGAATGTAGATATGTAAATTAATGTAATTAAGCTCATACAAAGACATGAAAACAACATGAAATCATACCCTACCCCAAGGGAGGGGTACAAGCCAATCTTCAGTCGACGATCTCCTATTATTCTTCAATGTCTTCAAGGCTCCTAATTGATGATTAATTCTTGATGAATACTTGTTGAATGTTGTTGAAGACTCCACATAGGCTTCTCTTTCACTACATAGAAGGCTCCTTGTGCTCCAAAAACCTACTCTTAGATTCTTAGATCTGATAAATTAGATCCCTTCAAATGAAGAAAGAGAGCTCTTATGTATGAAACCCTAGCTCTTCATTTTGTCTTTAGGCTGACATAGCATTTGAATTTCCCACCAATATTTTGGGGATAAGCATTATAATGTCATAAAATTATGCTCCTGAAATTTCAACAAAAATGTCGTGCCAATCAACTTTTCACCAAATTTTCAGGGTCGTTAGATATGATGATATTAGAGTGAATACCAAAGTTACAGCCGATTTTGAGATGTTTTGATATGCAAAATTGGGTCTTGGGGATTTAATGATTTATTGGAGGAATAAAATAAAAAGGGGCACACTTAGGGTAAGGAGCCCAATTTTATGATGTATGAAGTGATGAAATATGACTTTAGATTTAATTAAATTAATTAATTAAATGCTTAAAGGGAAATTACAATTCAAGATGAAAGCACACTAAGGCAAGTGCTAAGATAAGTGTGGAATTGTACCACCCTAGCAAGGGTGTACAATTTACGACACTACAAGTTGCTTATGTATACTTGTATTCTAGATTGATCATTCAAATATGCACTTTGCATCACTTCTACCCCTCATTTATAGAAAAGGAATAGAAACCCTAAGAGGTAATCCTTGCCTGTCTCTTCCTCACAAGAAGTAGCCAAAGTGTGTTTCCTCCCTAGGCTCTTTCGTATTCCACAGTGTGTACATGAGAGTGGGATTATGACTTGTTTTCTTAGTCTCACTTTTTCCCCTTCACAGAAGTCAGTGAAGAGAAAGTGAAGCTGGAGTATGTATCTACAAAGGAACAAATTACTAATATTTTCACTAAGCCTTCGCCTATAGATACATTTGTCTATTTGAGAGACAAATTAGGGGTATCCACCCCTCCTGATGAGAAATAGGTGCATTAAGTTGCATCAATTCGGTAGATCTGAGAGCCTTATCGTTCTATCCGGATTGATGAGTTCGTGTGGCTCCTCTGGTGGAGTAGTCTATGTTTTAGGGGGACAGATTCCTAAAATTCATGTTTCTATTTTTTGGGGAGAGTAAGTTTGATATCTTTGGCATTGATGTCAAAGGGGGAGAGAGATTGTGTGAAAAACTGCTTGATATGTCTTGATCTTAGGGGGAGTTTGCTGGAGATATCTTCTTTCTTTGCATTGACTATTTTTCACATTTATATGTTCCCATCAATGCAAAAGGGGGAGATTGTTGGAAATCATTGTACATTGTTTCTACTAGGATATGTTGTTATCATCGATGTCAACATATTCTCGTGATTTTCTTCAATGATTGCAGATTGAGAAGATCTTATGATCCGGTTTGAGTTTTGTTTTGTTGTATTGGTGCTTTGCAGAGTTTGGTATTTCCTCAGGTATATTATGGTGTGATTAGATATTGAGCTAAGATTCTAGGATATTGTTTGGGACAGCCCTCTATATCTTCATTTTAGATGGATCATGTTTTGGTAGTCTGCAAGTTATCTTTCTTTGCAATAGTTGTTGACTGGTTGTGTTATTGAGTTTTAGTTGTTGACAGATGAAGATTTGATAAGTGGTGTTGGTGTAGTTGTTACTAATTATTCTAACATGCTTGCTGGTGTTTCCTAATTGATTCTGATTTGATTTCATGATCTATATTGATTGTTGTGTGATTTATTGGTGGTTTTCATGAACTGGTGATGTTCTTTGTGTTATGTGGTATTTCTGGTGGTGTAGCGTGTTGCGGTTGATCTTGGCATTATTTTTGGTGGTGTTGTACATTTGGGAATTTGAATTAGGTCCTTGTTATGTCATGTAAATCATTATATTGGTCTGATGATTGATCTTTGTATCCCATGATGCAATTTTATAATTATGAGTTGAGGGTTTAGCCGACCTTGTTGTCAAGGTTGATGATTTGTATATATAGGTGACATTGTCATGTAATTTGGTGTGAGTGGTTGTGTCAGCAATATCAGAAAGTGGTGTATGTGCAAATAGATTGTGATTGAGTAGAGATTGGTGTTGTAGAGCAAACTTTTGAGCTTAACTGGAACTGTAATCAGACATTTGGATATGCTATTCTTTCAGTTCATTCCTTCTGGATTGTAGTCCAAATCTTGTTGTAATTCAGTGAGACTTCCCTGAGGGTTGTAGCCTTTTGGGTCATTGTATTTGAGAAGTGTGCTTGAATGCACGTGCATTCTCCATTGTCATATTTTCACATACTACTACAGAGTATCATCTTGTTGTGGGTAGGTTCCCTTAACCAGGTTTTCCACGTCAAAATATTGGTGTTGTGTGTTGTACTTTCAATTTGCTTATTTTTGTTATTGTAGTAGTTTATCAAATCTTTATTTGTAGCTAAAGTTTGTAAATCCGATGAAGATTGATTCACCCGCCCCCTCTCAGTCTTCCTTCATTATTTTTGCCAACAAACATGTATCATGAAATTACTTTAAGGTTGTTGATCTATGAAGAAAATGAAAAAGACAAAGATATTAAAATGCTAGGGTAGGTAAGCAAGAAGTAATTTGTGATAAATTTATTGAAGAAATGATAAATCCTAGGCATAGAAGATGATAGTGATAATAAATGATTGCATAAAATATAGTGTAGAAGGTATTTTTGGGTTCTTATGTTTCATTTTGACATATGAGAGTGTTCTTATAGGTTGGGTGCGCATGTAAGAAGAAATTTCGGACTATTATCACTCAATTTCAAGTACTTTGAGGGGTCTTTATGGCCCAATGTAGTTGGATGAAGTGAAAACATCATGGAGAGTACTTTTAGGGGTAGGTTAATGAGTTGGAAAACAAGTAGAGGGTTTTGAGCTTAGATAATGGCTCAATTTTATCTATGTTTTCTATACTCTAGAAACTGTCTAAGTCCTAAAACTCTGTTAAATAGCGATCCTATTATGTTTTCATGAACTTGACAAAATGGCATGAACTTACCCTTATATATATTACTTTTGGTTAAAATTATGATTAATGATGAAGTGGCCATGCTATGTGATTTATCCATATTAATCTTGCATGTAGTTAGATAAATTTTATTTTGATATGGAATAGATGTACCTTTGTTTTGTTCACACTAATGACATGATGCAGGAGTTAATGAAGAGCAAGAAAAGGTCAAAGATTCGCAGCATGAAATTTCATGCTAGTTAGCTAGTTGACGACAAAGTCTCAGCAAGATGAGTATTGAAGGAGTCAGCAGTCAGTTATCTACAGGTCAGAGAGTGTAATTATGAAACTTTAGTATTCATGTTTGTAGGAGAATAAATCTAGGAGGGATAGTTATGCTATATTTCCTCTATAGTTGAAATAGCTTGATTGTTTCATATTCGCAGTGTAACTCCTTGTCCTCTTTCTTATGTTGTAATAAATGGCATCCTCCTAATGTTTTTGGAGTGGACCTGCCTATAGTTAGAACTACTTAGGAGTTTCTTTATTATAAATAAGTTCAAATATCCCTTCTCAGGGATAGTCAACATCAGCTATTGTAATTTTCAGTCTGTTGTTATAGAATAGTTTTCAGCAAATACTATGATATAACAAGTGTTTTCATATTAATAAGATAATATTCTAGTTTGTAGCACTTAGTTGAGTTTTGTGAAGACTTGCTAAGGGGGCCCACTTAGTAATAATTTCACCCTTTGTATTCAATAGTTATTTTTTCCTTCAGTATTTAGTTTATTGTCCTGGCAGTTGACTATTCCTGCAGCCATTAGAAATCATCCTATGACTATTCCTACAACCAAGGCAGATAGAGTAGTTTCTTGCCTACTTATTATGGACTAAGTTCTTATTCTTCTTGAATTCAAGGTAGTTTTTATTCAAGTATTTTAGTTATTACTTTTTTCATACATTTTACTTTCAGAAATGTGTTTCCTTTAGTAGAATGACAACAATGGGGACTTTAGTGCATATACTTTGTTCACCCATTTCAAGTATATGCCCCGGGTTGACAGAGAAATTAAATTTCATGATGATCATATAACTACTTAGAATGCATGTCCAATCCATAAGTCATGACCTCAGAGTCTAGTTAATAGGAATATTAAGGGAACCAAACATTTTTGGCGTTGTTTTTAGGGATGGTGTCAAACTAGGGAGCCTTTTGCAGTCATTTGTAGTTGTATTTTATTTACAGTAGTGTCGGAGTTTGTTTTACATATAGTTTTCACTTTCATAGAGTAATGATCTACTGTTATTTTTTATTTAACATTGCATTCATAAGAGAAGAGATGTCTTAGGGAGATTTCTTTCTAATGACCCTTATCCTAATAATCACTTAGAAGAAGCCTATAATCAGCCAGAAGAAGGACAAGACCAAGACATAAATCCTTTAGTTGATATATTTGCCAATTTTAACAATCCTAAAGACCTAGTTGACCCAAATCCTTTTGAGAACCCATTTTCTTTAATACTTCATCAACCAAGGATGGCTACACAAAATCAAAATAACCAAACCACTTTTGAATTCCCTATCACTAATCCAAATGATATCAATAATTTCAAGAATATATTTGCTTCACTTCTCTCAAAATTTTATGGTCTAGTAACAGAGGACCTAGATACTTTTATGTTTGAATTTGACATCCTTTGTAGAAGTTATGACTACACCACAGATGCTCATAGGATTAAAATGTTTCCTACCACTTTGAAAGAAGCAACATTAACATGGTTCATGAATTTAGGAAGATATATTGTAAACAGTTGGGACATCATGAAAACAAAATTTCTTGAGAAATATAAAGAGTATTGTAGAAGTGGTAATATGAGGGGAGATGACATCTTTTGGATGCAGCAAAAGGAAGATGAGAGTTTGGAGGACTATATTTCAAGATTCTTATTTTGTCTGCAAAAATCCTCAAATCATGAACTCATTCAAGAATCTCAAAAGCTTCTCTTCCTCAAAGGAATCAACGAGAGTTGTATTGAAGCTTTGGACCTGATGGGAGGAGGAGATATTACTCAAGTCCCTTGGGATGATATCAATAAAATATGTCAAAACTACTCTAGAGCAGCTATCAAGAAAGGAAGAAGTTACCAACCTAGTATGGGTAAATCCTCCACTAATGGAGTCTCAAGGCTGGAGATCACTAATTTTCTATCAAATTTTAAACAAGACATCTTAAATAATATGGCTACTCAACTAGATACACTTCAAGCTAAAAAGAAGCATGAGGAGGAAGAGGCAATGTTGGCAGATTATTGCCCTCACTGTAGACAAAAGAAAAAGGATTGCAGGTGCAAAACAGTAGCTAATATTGAAAGAAAATCAATTCCATTAGATTTGAATCCAATTGAAGGAGATGAAGATCAAATTTTCTACATTACACAAAGAAGGCTATGGGCTCCAAGACAAGGTATGCCACAAGACCCACTATCTTTCAATGGTCCTTATAAAGATTCTTATAATCCTAATAGTCAGTGGCAACCTTCTTACCCACAAAACTATGTAAATTTTCCTTCACAGCCTTAAAATAATCAAAATACATGGCCCAATTATCAGAACTCCCCATCTCCATGGTCTCAACCTCAAGGGAATTGGCAGCCACCTCAGGGGGGTTGGCAACCACCTCAAGGGAATTGATAGTAGACATCCCAATTGAGGGGAGGACAGTAAAGACCAAACTAGTCTACTAGTTACCTATAGCCATCTCAACAACCTCAATAGCAGCAAGCCCTAATGCCTCCTCCTAACCCAAATACTAGTGCATCTTGATCTACTCAATTGCCAACACAACCTGTTCCTAATCTAAATAACAAACCACAACAACATCATATTTATTCTGCTAATCCAAATCAATATCTTGCATATGATGTAAGCATAAGTGATATACATCTCCGATTAGGGACAACTCTGCCAACACACTCTTCCCCAATGATAACTAAGTTACCTACAAAAGAAGTTGAGTAGGATAATTTTCCTAGTCCACTTGTACCACCCAGTCAGTCATAAAAATTTGATAAACACCTCCATTTCTCCAAAAGCTTAAGAAGGAAGTAACAAAGAAAAAAGAGGAACCAATGTTTGATCTCATAGATCAATTGAAATATGTTTGTGTCAAAATTCTTTTATTCCAAGACATTAATGATGTCCCAATCTACAAAAAAGCAATCAAAGAGGCTTGTTTAAAGAAACCAGGAAGAAAGAAAAAAGATCCACAAACAGTGCATGTAATAAGTCAACTAGCTAATATCATGCTTGGGAAGGTGACTGTTCCTAAGCATTCTAACCCAAGTAGCCCTATAGTTATAATTCTCATCAATGGAATCCAACTTCAAAATGCCCTAATTGATTTAGGTGCAACTATAAATGTGATGAAAAAAGATGTCATGCAACATCTAAACATCACTACTCTAAGACCTACCCCTACCATCATGCAACTAGAAGATAGCTCCATAATTAGACCTGATGGTATGGTGGAAGACCTTGTAGTCATCCTAGATTCTTGGGAATACCCAGCTAATTTTATGATTCTATCTCCAAAGGCAACTTTGAGAGGATATCCTATTATTCTGGGCAGACCTTGGTTAGCTACAACATATTCTTTTATAGGATGTAGGTCATGGGATATGCCAATTTCAAATGGCATGTCTATTAAGAAGCTTGCACTTTATCCCCTAGAAAAACCTTAGCTTAACTTGACACAATCAGTGTGGCCTAACATAGGGAAAGAAATATGTGAAGTCAATTCAGTTGCACAACTAATGGTGATAGATAAAGATCCCTTCTTGCAGATTCAAGATGAAGATGAAATATTGTCCAACATCCTTCAGAATCATTATGGAGCACTCAAGCAATCAGATGGATGCTCATCAAGTTTTGCATGTCCATTACAGTCAATCCTTCCTGCTCCCAGTTAAGACAACTTTCCTGCAGCCAAAGATTTACTTCATACATTACTGTCACATGAGGTACAAATATCATATTTTACTAAAGCGTCTAGGATTGAATTAACTAAACAAATAGAAGTATCACCAAGCAATTGTTTGAATATTAATAATAACCTCACTCAAGATCAAAATGTGTCTTTGATATAATTGCTTAAATCTCACAAGCACAAATTTACATGGGATTACCATGACATGAAAGGTTTTGTTCCTAAGTTGTGTACACATAGAATTTATATTAGAGAAGATTGCAGACCAATGAGACAACCACAAAGGATAATCAATCTTTCATTAAGAGAGATAATAAAAGGGGAACTTCAAAAGTTGCTAGATGTAGGATTTATATGTTGGCATATGATGATATGATGATAATGTATGTTGTCATTGATGTCAATAAGTACAAGTGAACTAGTATGAAGATTGGAAGAATTTGGTGAACCGGTATGAAGAGATGTAGTGAACCAGTGTCAGGGTCTCACTAAGTGTGACTACCGGTGGGTAGTCTCAGATCTAGGGTTTCCAGTTTGGCAATCTTTCCTGTGTGATGTAACTGATGGTATTCTCTAATGAGTTAGCTAAGAGATGAGGATGAGATCAAGATTCCATGTCAATTGTACACACGTGAAGGATTTCCTTGAGGAGCTTGCATGTGTAGATCGACTGCATTAAATGTCTCCCTCGAGAATGAACATTCTTCTTAGTGGAATGAGAAGAGAGTGTGATGGATTATTGATTCCTATGTGCAGTGAAGAATGGACGATGCAGAATGACTTATGATTTGTTCGAGATTGTTTCATTCTATGAAAAGTGTTTGGACGGTCAGGATTGGACCGCTTGTAATTGTAAACCTAAATGCTTAGGGTTTAGGATTTATGCTACCGACCTAACTATTGTCTATAAGGTCGATGATGTTTGTTATTGTAAGTTGTTGGAAAATGTTGTGTGTGTATCTGAGTCATGCGATACTTGCCAGACCAGTGAGTGGAATACTGTAGAGTGTGATTGCAGAGTAGAGGAACTGAAAAGGATATGCCTTGGCATGTAGGGTTGTTATCATATCAAAGTTTTACCTATTGTCTTCTAACCATTTCAACAGAAGGAAAATCCCTTTGTCAGGTAGCTTTAATAGGCTTATTGTAAATCCTCTAACCAGGTGACTCAAGTTCATTGAGTTCTTTAAATCCTCTAGCAAGGTAACCTTTAATGGGGCTTCAACCTTTAACAGGGTATATAGCCATCCCTTAACTGGATGATCTTTAACATGATCAGTTCCTAACAGAACCTTATTGTAAAGTCTTTAACTGGACTAGGCTCCTAATAGAGAAAGCTTCAAAAGAGTTCAAAAACAAGCTTGTGGGTATTCATCCCCACCGTGGTTTTTCCCATTTGGGTTTCCACGTGAAAAATATGCGTGTCATGAGTTGTGCATTTTTCATGTAATGATTAAGTATTCTTTGTTTAAGTGGTTATGCATGCAGAGCTAATGGTTATGGTATTGTTGATATACCACATGCATATGTTTATGGGTGAAGTAGTTATCAAGTGTTGAATGTATTTGAAGTATTCAGCTTTACTGGTTTTGACTGTTTGAAGTCTTACTGTATTTAACCGGTATTGCCATGGTTAAGTTCAATGATGAAGACAACCGGTTAGTATTGTTTTAACTTGATAAGTTGTGGAGAGAAGTTTTTGTATGTACTGATTCACCCACCCCCCCCCTCTCAGTACCAATTAGGGTATTTGTTGTTCATTATTATTTATCAATTGGTATCAGAGCAACTCCAGGTCCTTAGTGATATAATCTTAACTGCTTGAGGTAAAAGATCCTGGTGTAATGATGAAGAGGGAAGGTCCTAAGTTTAATAGAGATAACTTCAAAATATGGAAGGACAAAATGAATATTTTCATCAAAAGTATGGGTGCTCAACACTGGAGCTATGTTGAGAATGCCTATGTGATCCCCACTGACACTCTGACCGATGATCAGAAAAGAGAGATTCAAGAAAATGGGCAAGTCATGGAAGCCCTAATCGGCAATTTGTCTGATATTGAGTTCATTGATGTACAAGATAAGGACACTCCTAAGGATGTATGGGATGCACTGGAAACTATTTATGGTGGTGATGAGCATGTCAAGAAAGCTAAGGAAGAGAGCCTTAGAGGAAAATTTGAAGACATGAGGATGGTTGAAGGTGAAACAATTCAGCAATATGGCATAAGGATCAAGACTGTTGTTGGAGATATCAAGAGCATTGGTGGAACAATTGATGATACCACCACTGTTAGTAAATTTTTGAGATCATTATTACCAGTCTATGCAAGCAGAGTTGCTGCTATTTAGGAACTAAGGTCTATTGACAAAACCAAGGTATCCTTAGACTCTATCATTACAAATTTGACCGCATATGAGTTGAATAGCTATGATGGAAGTGTTCTGAAGATTGAGTCAGCCTTTAAAGCATCTGTTGCACAATCCAGAAAAGAAAAAGAAGTAGGTACCAGTTATGAATCCAGGAAATGTAGAGATATGGATGATGAAAAGATTCTGATGGAGTTTGAAGCTCTTCTTGCTAAAAGACTTCCGAAAGGAACCAGTAAATATAGAGGTAAGCTTCCTTTAAAATGTTTTTCCTACAGTAAGATAGGACATATAGCTATTAACTATCCTAACAATGACAATAAGGATAAACCAGAGAGGTTTAGAAAGTCTAAAGGAGGAAATAGAGAAATTGTCTTGTTGCAGTGGATGAAGGTGTTACTGATGAAGAATTTGAGGATGAAGAAAATAAAGACATAGTGTTTGTAGCTGTAAAGGAAGAATTGTCTAACAAGAAATCCCTTGTCTCTCACATTGACAACTCTAATGAGTGGATTATTGATAGTCTTTGTTCTATCTCTAGAAGAATATGATGGAGGTGTTGTCAGATTTGGCAATGATGCACCATGCTTGATAAAAGGAAAAGGATCCATCTCACTGAATGGAAAGAGCAGTGTGGATGATGTCTACTGGGTAGAAGGTCTTAAGCATAATAGGGTTGAATGTTGCTCAGCTAAATGATAAAGGACTCATTCTGGAATTCAAAGGTGGAGTCTGCAGTATAATTGGAAAGAGTGGTGAACTTATTGCCACCGGTAAGAAGACTAGAGGTAACTTGTTTTAGTTGAATGCCAAGATAAGTCAGTGTTTGATGGCGAAGTTTGATGACAGTTGGATATGGCATAGGAGACTTTGTCATATGAAATTTGATAATATTGTAAAGGCGAGTAAGATCAAGGCAGTAAGAGGATTGCCTTTGGTGAACAAACCAGAGAATTCTTTGTGCAAAGAATGTCAACTTGGGAAGATGTCTTCCTCAACTTTCAAAGGTAAGTCTTTTTCAGCAGAAAACTTACTTGATCTTGTGCATACTGATATGTGTGGTCCTATGAAAACTAGAAGTATTTGGGGAGATAGGTATTTTATGATTCTCACTGATGACTGCTCAATAATGATGTGGGTCACATTCTTGAAAGACAAGTCTGAGGCATTTGGAAATTTCAAAGCCTTTAGAACATTAGTAGAGAAGGAAAGTGGTCATAAGATAAAATGTCTGAGAACTGATCAAGGAGGTGAATTCACTTCTGATGAATTCAACAAGTACTGTGAAGATAACAATATCAAGAGGCAGTTGTCTGCCCCAAGGACACCACAACAAAATGGCATAGCAGAAAGCAATAACAGGACTATAGTTGAAGCGGCCAGAACAATATTGATCCAAGGAAAGGTGCTCACACTTTTTGGAGAGAATCAATGAGCATTGCAGTCTATACTATGAACCAAGTACTCATCAAGATAGGTAGAGTTAAAACCCATTATGAGTATTGGACCAAGAAGACTCCCACTATGAGTTATTTCAAAGTATTTGGTAGTAAGTGTTATATCAAGAGAGGTGAGCATCTCAGCAAGTTTGATGCTAAATGTGATGAAGGAATATTTCTGGGATATTCCACTAAGAGCAAAGCTCTCAAGTACTACAACAATAGAACTCAGAAAATTGTTGAAAGAATCAATGTCAGGGTTGATGAATCCCCTAAGGAACCTAAGGAAACTAGCAGTGAACAAGTGGAAGGTGAACTAGGTATAGCTTTCTGGGAACCGGGTAAGAAAGAAACAAGTAAAGATCTCAGTGTTCCTGTACCAGTAGAAGTTGTTGTAGGTGAAGAAGAAGAAGTAAGTGAAGAAGAAGTGGAAAAGCTAGAAGAACCAGCTAGAGTCATTCCTAGATATGTGAAACTACATCATGATCCGAAGCAGATCGTAGGAGATAAAGATGCATGGATACTCACAAGAAGAAAGGTGAAAGAGAACTCTTGCATGATTTCTGAATTGGAGCCTAAAACTACTAGAGAGGCACTTACAGATGAAGACTGGATTAAGGCAATGGAAGAGGAGCTAGATTAGATAGAAAAGAATGCAACATGGTCTTTGGTACCTAGACCAGAACACAAGAATGTCATAGGTACCAAATGGGTTTTTAGAATTAAGTTGAATGAAGAAGGCACAGTTATAAGGAACAAGGAAAGGCTTGTGTGCAAGGGATACGCTCAAGAAGAAGGAGAAGACTATGGGAAAACCTTTGCCCCAATGGGTAGATGAGAAGGTGTTCGAATGCTACTTGCATTTGCAGCATTTAAGGGATTCAAGGTATATTAGATGGATGCAAAGTTTGCATTCTTGAATGGAATTCTTGAAGAGGAAGTGTATATAGAGCAACCAGATGGGTTTGCCCTATCAGAAGATAGTAACATGGTGTGTAGATTACACAAGGCCCTGTATGGATTAAAACAAGCACCAAGGGCATGGTATGAACGATTACACTCTCATCTTGTGAAGATAGGATTTGAGAAAACAAGTGAGGACAACAACATCTACCTAAAATCTGAAAATGATCAGATTCTGACCTATGAAGTGTTTGTAGATGACATGATCTTTGGAGGAGATGATGAAATGATTCATGCTTTTGCAGATGAAATGAAATAAGAGTTTGAGATGTCTTGGATTGGAGAGATAAATTTCTTCATTGGTTTGCATATTTAGCAAATGAAAGAGGGAATTTTCATTTCCTAGTCCAAGTATGTCAAAGAGGTATTGAAGACCTTTGGCATGGAGGAGAGCAAACCGGTTGGTACACTGATGGTAACTGGCTGTAAAATGAATAAGGAAGATGATTCAACATTAGTGAATGAGGAGTATTGATCAATGATCGACAAGCTGCACTATGTAGTGCACAGCAGACCAGATATTGCTCATGCAGTGGGCATAGTAGCTCATTTTCAAAAAAGTCCAAGAGAATCCCACTTGGTAGCTATCAAGAGGATTCTTAGATACCTTAAAGGGATTGTTGACTAAGGATTGTGGTATCCATATAATGGTGATTTTAATCTCAAGGTATTTACCAATGCATATTGGGCGGGTAATATGGATGACCAGAAAAGGCACAATCGGTGGAGCATTCTTTCTTGGTAGAAGACTAGTCTCATGGACAAGTAAGAAGCAAAGTTGTATTTCCCAGTCTATACCTAAAGTGGAATATGTGGTAGAATTTATGAACTGCACTCAAGCAATCTAGATGAAACATGTATTGGAAGGTTTCAAAGTACCTATATCTGAACTGATGAGTATATTTTGTGACAATACGAGTGCAATCAACATTTCCAAAAATCCAGTGTTGCATGCTAGAACTAAGCACATTGAGCTGAAGTATCACTTCTTGAGAGAGAAGGTTTAGAATAAGGAGGTTGTCTTAGAACATGTTTCCAGTAAGGAGAAGCTAGCAGACATATTCACTAAGCCCTTACTGAAGACTACATTCACCTATTTGAGAGGTGAATTAGGGGTTCTGCCCCTTCATGAAGTCAACTAAAGTTGTGTGCTCCAAATCAGTCAGGTACTATAGTGTCAAATCTTTTAGGATTGATGTGTGGAAGGATGCTACTCCATAGGGTGAGCATCATAGTGGAGAATAGAATCTTGTGCCTCCACTTTGGCATTGTGGTCAAGATATCTGATGTATGGGGGAGAAGATATTTGATGATGAAGATACACTGGTCTATGATGTTTCTTGTTGCAATGCTACGCTAAGTAAGTATTGCCATCAATGAAAAAGGGGGAGATTGTTGGCATAAGATGAACCAACATGATGATATGATGATAATGTATGTCGCCATTTATGTCAATAAGTACAAGTGAACCAGTATGAAGATTGGAAGAAGTTGGTGAATTGGTATGAAGAGATGTAGTGAACCGGTGTCAGGGTTTCACTAAGTGTGACTACCAGTTGGTAGTCTCAGCTCTAGGGTTTCTGGTTTGGCAATCTTACATGTACGATGCAACAGATGGTATTCTCTAATGAGTTAGCTAAGAGATTAGGATGAGATCGAGATGCCATGTCAGTTGTACACGCGTGAAGGATTTCCTTGAGGATCTTGCATGTGAAGATCGACTGCATTAAATGTCTACCTCGGGAATGAACATTCTTCTTAGTGGCATGAGAAGAGAGCTTGATGGATTATTGATTCATATGTGCGGTGAATAATGGACAATGTAGAATGACTTATGATCTGTTTGAGATTGTTTCATTCTATGAAAAGTGTTTGGACGGTCAGGATTGGACCGCCTGTAATTGTAAACCTAAATGCTTAGGGTTTAGGGTTTATGCTATCGACCTAATTGTTGTCTATAAGGTCAATGATGTTTGTTATTGTAAGTTGTTGGAAAATGTTGTGTGTGTATCTAAGTGATGAGATACTTGCCAGACCAGTGAGTGGAAAACTACAGAGTGTGATTACAGAGTAGAGGAACTGAAAAGGATCTGCCTTGGCATGTAGTGTTTTTATCAGATCAAAGTTTTACCTGTTGTCTTCTAACCATTTCAATAGAAGGAAAATCCCTTTGTTGGGTAGCTTTAACAAGATTATTGTAAACCCTCTAACTAGGTGACTCAAGTTCATTGAGTTCTTTAAATCCTCTAGCAAGGTAACCTTTAACAAGATTTCAATCTTTAACAAGGTATATAGCCATCCCTTAACTGGGTGATCTTTAATAGGATTGGTTCCTAGCAGAATCTTATTGTAAATTCTTTAACCAGACTAGGCTCCTAACAGAGCGAGCTTCAAAAGAGTTCAAAAACAAGCTTGTGGGTATTCATCCCCACCGTGGTTTTACCCATTTGGGTTTCCACGTGAAAAATCTATGTGTCATGAGTTGTGCATTTTTCATGTGATGATTAAGTATTCTTTGTTTAAGTGGTTATGCATGCAGAGCTAATGGTTATGGTATTGTTGATATACCACATGCATATGTTTATGGGTGAAGTAGTTATCAAGTGTTGAATGTATTTGAAGTATTCAACTTTACTAGTTTTGACTGTCTGAAGTCTTACTGTGTTTAACCAATATTGCCATGGTTAAGTTCAGTGATGAAGACAACCAGTTAGTATTGTTTTAACTTGATAAGTTGTGGAGAGAAGTTTTTGTATGTACTTATTCACCTCCCCCCCTCTCAGTACCAGTTAGGTTATCTGTTGTTCATCATTATATACCCAATTTTTGACAGTCAATGGGTATCCCCTCTAGTTATAATGCCTAAAAAGAATTAAAAAATGGGTGGTCTGTGTAGATTATAGAGAGATTAATGTTGCAACTAAGAAGGATCATTTTCCACTTCCTTTTATTGACCAAGTATCGGGTTCTTTAGCAAGTAAGCAGTACTTCTCAATCTTGGATGGTTTTAGTGTATATAACCAAATAAAAATTGTACTTGAGGACCAAGAAAGAATAACCTTTACCTTCCCATGGGGAACGTATGCCTACTTTGTACTCCCCTTTGGATTGTGTAACACTCTAGCTAATTTTCAGAGAGAAGTCATAAGTATATTCTCAGATATCTCACATGATTGCATGGAAATCTATATGGATGACTTTACTATTTATGGGGGCACCTATGAGGAAGCACTAAGCCACTTGGAAACAATTTTGCAGCGATGTGAGGATCACAACCTATCCTTGAACAGTGAAAAGTGTTTTATGATGATGCAAGAGGGAGTTGTGCTTGGCCATTTCATTTCACAAGCTAGTATCTAGGTTGACTCTTCTAAAACAGAGGTATTTCTCAATCTCTCTACTCCTGGTAAACAAAATGATGTCAGAATTTTTTTAGGACATGTAGGGTATTATAGGAGGTTTATAAAATATTTCAGTACAATGGCAGGACCATTATAATTTATTGATAAAAGATGTTGAATTCCAATGGACACCACAGTGTGAGAAAACCTTCTCTAAATAAAAAATAGCACTCACCCAAGCACCTGTTCTTAGAGGACCCAATTGGGAACTCCCTTTCATATCCATACTGATGCATTAGATTGTGATATAGGTGTTGTTTTGGGGCAAAAAGAAGCCAGTGTAGAAATTGATGTTTACTTTATCAGTAAAATTTTGCAAGGACTTGAATTTAACTACAATGTCACAGAAAAAGAGATGTTAGCGGTCATATATGCACTTAATAATTTTAGATACTACATTATTAGCTACCAAATCTTTGTTCATACAGATCATCCAACTATTAAATACCTCATGAATAAACCCTCAATTCAAGGAGATTAGCAAGATGGATATGTTGGCCATTTGGTGGAATTGATTATGTGTTGCATTGATGTTTTGTCATTGATGTCAACACTAACTGTTTGGATGCTATATCGACACCCTTCTGGTCCTGGTAGGTTGAGTATTTTTTGGTTAACTTGGGTTCGGCATGATCTGGTTGACTCCAGTATAATCTGGTGATGGAATTGTCTTGTTCATAATGCTTATCCTCATATTTGGTCAGTTTGTTTTGGTCTGGTGATTGGATGATATCCTACTTGCTATGAAGATTGGTTTCTAGTTCTGGTGAGGGTTTCACCAGCAGAGCTTTTGGTGGAGATCTTTGATGAATTGCATAATTGGTGTTGTTGTAGCTTCTAATGGAGTTTCAGGATGTTATTGGTGATCATGTTCGAGACTTGGCGTTTGGAGATCATTGCTGAAGTGTGTGGACCTATACTTGGTCCCGGTTGATCTAGGTTATGGACCAACATTAATGAAATGTATGGATAGGACCTATTGATGTATTTTTGGGATGTCTTATGTGTGGATATTATTTGTTTGGTCTAAGGCCAACATGGTTTGTAATTATGTAATTGGTTTCTTGTTCGGTGGCCGACCTGATTGTTTATGATCAAGGGTTTGTATAAATAAGATGTAAGATCTCATTGTAGGTCATCATGGTTATTGTAAGAGGTCATGGTAAAGGAATTTAATGTGTGAATAATGTAATATCATTCAGGCAGAGGATTTGGTCTATCATTGGAGATCAAATTGGGTTTGTAAGAGGATTTAGTCCTCTGGTATTGAGTTTAACCAGAACTTTACTCAGACATAGGAGATTGGTGCAGGGCACCCAAGGCATATCTCAAACTCTTGAAGATCACTAGGTTGTATTAAGTAGTTAAAATGATGTAATCATGGTATTGATCCTTTGGATCCACCTAATAATGTTTTTGGTCTAATTTGTAAGGCTAAGAGTCTCAAAGGTACCTTAAGACAACCTTGGGTCTCATTAGACCAATAGGACCTTAGAATAGGATGTAATAAGTGTTTTTGTGTTATTTTAGTAAATAAATTACTTTAGGATATATCCTAAACATGTTTGAATGCTGGAGGATGTAAATTGCCAAAAGTTGCAAAATTGTCAAAATGTTGTCAACAACTTTTTGCAATATTGCTCTGAGAAGTTGCATTTTGGTTCCAATGGTCATAACCATTAAAAAAGGTGGTTAGGTTAATTGTAAAGGGTCTATGTAAGCATGTGAAGCCTTCCATGTGAAGGTGGGAGTGATTGGATGATACTTTTGGTGGAAAATTGAATGAAAAGCACTCAATTTCCTAAGCAAATTTTCTTTTCTGAGATAGTATGGATTGTCAGACCAAAACCATGGGCATGGAATGTTAGTAAATTGAATCACCTCTTTTTTTCTTGTGTTTGGATTTAACTTGGTAAACAGAGTATATTTTTTATCTTCATTATGTTCAGACTCATCTAGAAACCCTTAATTTTAGGGTTAATGCAGAGATGGAACCCTAACTTGTCTTTTATGTAGTGGAATCTCACAGCCACTTGGAAACTGCAAGTTAGGGGAGTGTATAGTAATAATATAAAGGCTCAGTACTAGAGGAGTTTTTCTCATGCCTCAACCACCAAGTCCTAGGCTAAATATCTCTATGTATTTAGCCTAAGCAATGAGAACATTGTGTGGACAGTTAGCCAAACAAGCAAGGTGACCAATTTGATAGTGGATCTTGTTCATTTGGAGGTAGGAGAACCTAACCAAAGTGTTTCATTGGTTCTATACACCCATTCCTTGATACTTGCTTTGTTAACCAAGCCTAATTAGGCATATTAAGTCTGTGAACATAGTAAGGGTCGGGGTACATTGGAGTAGACTCAATTACTATAACTTTGGGATATTTTGTAAGTCCAAAAAGGGTATCCAAAATAGTGATTTGTTTGTCTAGTCCTTTGGAAGTTTTGCATGTTGTTGCCCATAAACTGGCTAAAGAGACCTACTAGGATCCTCTAGCCCTATAAGGGTTCTTAGCCTTGTGGAGGTCTCAGAATCCAATTTTTGGTTGATTGTCCTTATATTAGACATAATTAAACTATACCAATCATCAAATTGAGAATTTATAGACCGGAGGCCAGATTTCCATATTTTGGTCAAATTTAAGGAAAGTGTCCCTAAAGCCCAATCTTGGTTGGAGTTGTGTAAGGTCCCTAGAAACTATGGAAGAAGTGTGGGGTGTGAAACAAACTTAGGAGATCATTCCTTCCATCTAGGAATCCATTTGACCACTTAGGAGTGATAAAATCAATCTTTGGGTGTATAAACCAAGAAGTAGGCCCATTAGTGCATTTATTGTTGTGTACTTTGCATCAGGTGGTATCAGAGCCTTAGAAGAACCTTGGGAAAGATAATAAAATGAAAGAAACAACATAGAATAGTGAGGAGATCCCCACTAGACCCATGACAAACATGGAGTTTTCCAAGATAGTGAGAGAGTAGGCAGCCAAGAATAAAAAGATGGAGGAAGAGATAGAGAAGTGGAAGAGAGAAGAAGCAAGCAAAGAAGTTGCATCAGCCTTTGATGGAGAAGGAGAAGAGGAAGTAGAGAGACAAGAGATGTCAGAAGACCAATGACAATTTGTTGAAGCCCTTAATAGAGTGGGAAGAAGAGACAATAGAGCAGAACTACCTACATTCTCTGGGAAAATTAATCTAGAAGAATGTATGGATTGGATAGAGGCAATGGTGAATTATTTTGAATGTGAGGAGACCAAAGGGTGAAGGTAGCCAAATTCAAAATAAAGGGTCCAGCTTTTAGTTGGTGGAACTTCCTACAAAATGAAAGAGATGAAGAAGGAAAGAAGCCTATAACTTCATGGAAAAAGATGGTGGTAGAGATGAAAAGACAATTTGTGCCTGAGGACTATGAGATCATCTTACACAAGAGATTACATAACCTAAGGCAAAGAGATTTGTATGTCAGTGCCTACATTGAGGAGTTTCACTGGATGACACTCAAGACAAAGATACCAGGAAGTGAGACACAAAAGCTAGCAAGGTACATGAATGTCCTTAAGTTCAACATTCAAGATGAACTAAGTTTGTTTAATCTAGAATTAGTGCACAAGTTTTATCAAATGACACTTAGAATTGAGGAGAAGAAAAAGAGGAGAGGAGAACACAATAATAGAGGAAGGGGTGCAAATTTCAGAGGTAAGGGAAGATTCAATGGTAGGGGACCATCTCCTAAACCCCAAGGAGATTCCAATCATCATGAACATGAAGGAGAATCAGAGAAAAGAGGTAACTTTAGAGGAAGAAGGGGGAATGGTAGAGGGAGAATTGGTGGAAGAGGACCTAGTGTCTTCACCGGTAGGTGTTTTTCATGCAACCAAGTTGGGCATCAGTCATTTAGGTGTCCAGAGAAGCGGAGCAATAGCAGCCAAGGAGGTGATAGAATAGCACACCTAATACAAGAAGAAAGAAGATAGTCAAAGTATGACCTCCTACAACACATCTACCTCAAAGTATGCAGATCTCGAGCAAGGAGAACTCTTGATGATTAATAGGACCCTCTTAAAGATACCAACCACTAAAGAACCCCCTCACAGGAAATCTCTTTTTAGAACCTCTTGCAAGGTACAAGCAAGGTATGTAAAGTCATTGTAGATTCAGGGTCCACAAATAACATAGATTCTATTGAAATGGTTACTAAACTTAATTTGCAAAGATTACCCCATCCCCATCCCTATAAGGTGTCTTGGTTGAACAAAGGTCAACAAGCCTTGATTAGTGAACAAGTTTGGGTAGAGTTTTCAATAGGTGAATACAAGGATAGAGTGTTGTGTGATGTGGTAGAAATGGATGCTTGTCATTTGTTACTTGGAAGGACTTGGCAATATGATGTAGATGCTAGGCATGAAGGCAGAAAGAATATCTATACCATCACCAAAACTGGAGAGAACTTCACCATGACCCCTCTCCCAGATGATAGTAAGGATAAGCATATTGTGACTAGTGTCATGCTAGTAGATGAGAAGGAGTTCATGGAGGTCTTAAAGGAGGAAGACACCCCTTTCTTTGCACTAGTTGTCAAGCCTAAGGATGAACCTAAGATGCAACCTAAGAGTCAAGAAGCAAGGAGGAAGGTAGGTCCTAAGGAGGTTCAAGATCTGCTAGATAAGTATAAGCGAATAGTTGCAGACAGTACCACAGATACTTTACCTCCTCAAAGGGAAATCTGTCATTGTGTTGATCTTATACCATGTGCTACATTTCCTAATAAGACAGCCTACAAACTGGCCCCTGAGAAAAATGCAAAAGTTGCAAGACAGATCCAAGAATTGCTAGAGAAAGGGTTCATTAGAGAGAGTATAAGTCCATGTGCAGTCCCAACAGTGCTAGCTCCTAAGAAGGAAGGAACATGGAGGTTGTGTACATATTCTAGAGCTATTAACAGGATAACAATAAGATATAGATTCCCAATGCCAAGAATAGAGGATTTGATGAATTGTCTAGGAGGGGCCAGGTACTGTGTGTGTGAAACGTGGAATAAGTATATGTAAGTTGTAAGACACAACACTTCAATTAAGTCATTGCATATATGGTTAGACAAATATAAGGATGAATAATAAAATCATAAAAAATCGACCAATTGTCTTCTAAAAGATGCGAGTATAGACTTGCTCTCAGATTTGTATAAGCAATACCAATGACTAGACTACACCAAGATGAAGGATTTAATCTATATGAGCATGATATTAAGCTAAATGGATGCAAGATTATGCTAGATGGATGAATAGTAAGCTATATGAATTCAAGAAATCATAATTGAACTAAATATGCAAAAAGCTAAACTAAGATGCAATAATCTCAAAAAGCAAGCACAATATCTTCAATGACTCCAGAGCAAAAACTGTATAATAACAATAAATCTCTAGGGTATTTTGAATGAGAGATGAAGGCTGAATTTATAGAGAATCACAAGAGAGACCAACAGTCAAGATCAATTAGCAACGAGCGGTTGAGATTATTCAAGAAAAAGCACAATTTAGGATAATTGAAATAATTTACAGATCAGATTTAGTTAACCTTGAGATAGATCCCAATTATAGTTTGATTGACATGCATTCAGTTTATAAGTTTGAGTTTGCATTGGAGATAAAATTCAATTAATTCCATGCACTTGAGATAAAAATAGGTGATTCCATGCAATTTCTTTGATTTATTCAAGAAAAGAGTCTTTTCAATGCAATTGAACTTCTTTTCTTAAAAGCTTTGAGTTCCAATTTTAGAGAATGATTAATAATTCATTTAATTGCTTTTTTGATTTCAAGTTCCCAATTTAGAAGAAGAAATAATATCTCAAGTTTGATTTCTCTTTCAATTCAATTCTTTTATTTTATTTTCAATTTAACTCTTGCTTTGCATATTGATTCCTCTTTTGTAATAAATTAATTCCTTTTTATGATTAATGGCAAATTTATTAATTAATTAAATATGCTAGGATATTTAATAAATTAAATAGGATAATTGATCAAAATGATTTACTTGGAATGATTTAATTAATTAAATAAATATTTAATTAATATAGAATAATTTACTTGCCATGTGACATTTAATGATTGAAGAATTAATTAATGTGTGCTCAAGATTGATTTAATTGCCTTTGGTTAGGACCTTGGTGATGTTGTTGAGATTAGGGGCCCATGGTTTAGGTGACCAATTTTAGGGTATTACAAGTACTATTCCAAGATAGACTTGAAAAGTGGTTATCACCAAATTAGGATCAGAGATGGAGACCAATGGAAGACAGTATTTAAAACCAATGAAGGTTTATTTGAGTGGATGGTAATGCCATTTGGGCTTTCTAATTCCCCTATTACCTTTATGAGGTTAATGAATTAGGTTCTTAAGCCTTTTATAAGTCATTTTGTGGTAGTATACTTGGATGATATACTAATTTTCAGTAAAGATAGAAATGAACATCTAATGCACTTGGATTTGGTGTTGAAGAGGTTGCATGAGGAGCAGCTGAAGATCAACTTGGACAAATGTGTTTTCTTGTAGGAAGAACTAGTGTTCCTTGGGTTTTTTATTTCCAAAGGTAACCTGAGAATGGATCCATCTAAGGTGGAGGCCATCCTTAGTTGGCCAACACCTAGGTCTGCAAGTGAGGTAAAAAGTTTCCATGGCTTAGCAATCTTTTATAGAAAAATTATTAAGAATTTCAGTGGGGTTAGCGCACCTATGATAAATACCATCAAAGGAGGAAGGAAGTGTCAATTTGCTTGGACTAATTAAGCTAATGAGTCTTTTGAATTCTTGAAAACAAAAATTGCAAAGCAGCCCATCTTAATCCTCCCTAATTTTCATAAAGTCTTCACTATTGAGTGTGATGCATCTAAGAAGGCTATAGGAGGAGTCTTGAGTTAGGAGGGTAGGCCTGTGGCATTTTTCAGTGAAAATTTAAATGAGGCAAAACAAAAATATTCAACCTATGATCTAGAGATGTATGCTTTGGTACAATCTCTTAGGAAGTGGAGAGATTATTTATTGCCTATGGAATTTGTTGTATATACTGACAACCATGATCTAATATTTTTGAATAGGTAGGAGAAACTAAATCATAGGTACATGAAGTGGATGGAGTACCTTCAAGCTTTCACATTCACTATCAAGCATAAGAAAGGAGTAAAAAATAAAGTTGCAGATGCTCTTAGTAGGAGAAACTTGATCATCCAAGAAGTTCAATTGGATAGCATGGGGATTCACTCCATGAAGGACATGTATGATGGTGATGAAGATTTCAAAGAGGCATATCGAGTTTGTGAGGAAATGGGAAATAGGTATCATACTGAGTTTTCTAAATTTATTTTGCAAGAAGGTTTGTTATTTAAGGGGAGTCAACTTTGTGTTCCAAAGGGATCTATAAGGGAAAACATCATAAAGGAAAAGCATTGTGGAAGTTTGTTTGGGCACTTTGGGGTTGATAAGATCCTTGACCTTGTTAGAAGATTCTACTTTTAGCCAAGGATGCGAACAGATGTCAGGAGGTATGTAGAGGGTTGTTTGATTTGTCAAAAGGTTAAATGCAAAACATCTAATGCAGGATTGTATACACCCCTCCCAATCCCTACTAAACCATGGGATTCAGTGAGTATGAATTTTCTAATAGGACTCCTAAAGACTAAAGTAGGATATGACAGTATATATGTTGTTGTAGACAGATTTTCCAAAATGGCACATTTTTTGCCTTGTAAAACCACAAATGATGCCTCTCACATTGTAGGTATATTCTTTAAGGAGATTGTCAGACTCCATGGGCTACCATTGTCCATTATCTCATACAATGATTCTAAATTCATAGGGATTTTTGGAGAACTCTGTGGAAAAGGCTAGGTACAAACCTATCATTCTCATCCACCTACCATCCCCAGTCAAATGGTCAAACAAAGGTAGTTAATAGGTCCCTTGGTAATCTTTTGAGGCATTTGAAAAAATAGCATGGAGCCACTTGGGATGTCATATTTCCTCAAGTAGAGTTTTCAGATTGTCTATGGAACACACCCAAGGGGTGTCTTGGAATTAAGAGATGTTAGAGATCTCAACAAGAGGAGTGCCCAAGTAGAGGAGTTTGCAGAGGTCATGAAAGATATCCATGAGAAGGTGAGAGCCAAACTGCAACATACCTCTAAGAAGTACAAAATAAATGTAGAGAGGAAAAGAAGAGAGTTGCAATATCAAGTGGGAGATATGGTCATGATTCATCTTTAAAAAGAAAGATTGTCTGAAGAGAAGTATACTAAATTGATGATGAAGAAAATTGGTCCTTTCAAGATCCTCAATAAATGTGGCAACAATGCTTATCGAATTGACTTTCCCTCTAATATAGGTTTATCTCCTATCTTTAATGTTGCTAACATATATGCCTACAAGAATGTTGTGCATGATGTTCGTGATGCAGGTCCTGTTGCTCCACCTACTCCTGATATGATGGCAGATTTCCTTTCTCATCCTACACCTGAGATTGAATACATTGTAGATAAAAGAGTTAGTAAACAAACAAGGAGACATACATATTATGAATTCCTTGTCAAGTGGAAGGGAAAACCTTTG
The DNA here is from genome assembly GCF_030272615.1 of Cryptomeria japonica. Taxonomy (NCBI): domain Eukaryota; kingdom Viridiplantae; phylum Streptophyta; class Pinopsida; order Cupressales; family Cupressaceae; genus Cryptomeria; species Cryptomeria japonica. Next base: position 517,373,272 of record NC_081411.1, read on the forward strand.
GAAGATGCCACATGGATTATCAAGGAGGTCACTAAGCTGACTAGAGCTACACTTTCTGACATACCACCTCAAAGGACTTGAGTTTTTTTTTGACATGGGCAGTATGGTGTAGGGAACCCAAGGCATATCTCAGACTCTTGAAGATCACTAGGTTGTATTAAGTGGTTAAAATGATGTAATCATGGTGTTGATCCTTTGGATCCACCTAATAATGTTTTTGGTCCAATTTGTAAGGCTAAGAGTCCCAAAGGTACCTTAAGACAACCTTGGGTCTCATTAGACCAATAGGAAGAATAGGATAGTATAAGTGTTTTGGTGTTATTTTAGTAAATAAATTACTTTAGGATAGATCCTAAACATGTTTGAATGTTGGAGGATGCAGATTGCCAAAAGTTGCAAAATTGTCAAAATGTTGTCAACTTTTTGCAATATTGCTCTGAGAAGTTGCATTTTGTTTCCAATAGTCATAACCATTCAAAAAGTGGTTAGGTTATTTGGAAAGGGTCTATGTAATAATATGAATCCTTCCATGTGAATGTGTGAGCGATTGGATGATACTTTTGGTGGAAAATTGAATGAAAAGAACTGACTTTCCTGAGCAAATTTTCTTTTCTGAGATAGTACGGTCCAGTACGAATTGCTAAACCAAAACCCTAGGCATGGAATGCTAGTAAATTGAATCACCTCTTATTTTCCTATGTTTGGAGTTCACTTGGTAACTAGAGTAGAGGTTTTATCTTCATTCTGTTCAGACTCGTCTAGAAACCCTTAATTTCAGGGTTAGTGCAAAGATGGAGCTCTAACTTGTCTTTTCTACAGTGGAATCTCACGGCCACTTGGAAAATGAAAGTTAGGGGAGTGTATAGTAAGACCCTAAATTCTTAGGACTAGAGGAGTTTGTCTGTTTCCTCAACCACCAAGTCCTAGGCTAAATATATTTATGTATTTAGCCTAAGTGATGAGACCATTATGTGGACAGCCAGCCAAACAAGCAAGGTGACCGGTTTGATAGTGGATCTTGTTCATTTGGAGGTAGGAGAACTTAACTAAAGTACTGCATTGGTTATATGCACCCATTCCTTGATACTTTCTTTGTTAACCAAGCCTAATTAGGCCTATTAGGTCTATGAACATAGTAAGGGTTGGGGTATGTTGGAGTAGACTCAATTCTTGCAACTTTGGGATCTTTTGTAAGTCGAAAAAGGGTATCCAAAATTGTGATTTTTTTATCTAGTCCTTTGGAAGTTTTGCAAGTTTTTGCCCATAAACTGGCTAAACAGACCTATTAGGATCCTCTAGCCCTTTAAGGGTTCTTAGCCTTGTGGAGGTCCCAAAACCCAATTTTTGGTTGATTGTCCTTATATTAGCCATAAGTAAACTATCCCAATCATCAGACTGAGAATTTGTAGACCAGAGGCCAGATTTTCATATTTTGGTCAAATTTAAGGAAAGTGTTCCTAAAGCCCAATCTTGGTTGGAGTTGTGTAAGGTCCCTAGAACCTATGGAAGAAGTGTGGAGTCTGAAACACACTTAGGACATCAGTCCTTCCATCTAGGAATCCATTGGACCACTTAGGAGTGAGAAAATCAATCTTTGGGTATATAAACCAAGAAGTAGGCCCATTAGTACATTTCTTATTATGTACTTTGCATCAGAGATTCTACCTTTTGCAGTTCAACACTTCTCCGGATTGTAGTCTGTATTTGTATGTAGTCAGTGAGACTCCTTTTGTGATGAGCAGTTTTCTCTAAGTTGTTGGCCTTCCTGCATGTGCAATCCCCTTCATTGTAAATTTGCATACTTACTGCAGAAGTATTATCTAACTGTGGGTAGGCTTCCCACCGTGGTTTTTCCCTTTACCGAGTTTTCCACATACAAATCTTGGTGTTGTGTGGATGGATTTTATTCTGTGATTATTGTTTATGCTTAATTGGATTAATTGCTATTCTGGTATTGTTGTTTTAAATTGCTAATGCTTATAGTAATTTGTGACAACTAATTTACCCCCCCCCCCCCCTCTCAGTTGTCTTCTGATTATCTGAACTGCCTAACAATTGGTATCAGAGATTTGGTCCTCTCTGCAGAAATTTTAACTACTTGAGGAAGATCCTATGGCGACTAATAGTTCAAGTTCATCCAATTCTTCTGGAGCTATCTTTCGAAGTGATATACCAAGGCTTGAAGGAATATATTATACAATATGGAAGATTTGGATGGAGACTCATCTGAGATGTCTTCGCAAGGAGATTTGGGAGATCACACAGAATGGTGTCACTCCCTTTAATCTAGGATTTGGCAATCCTCATTAGGCAAACTTGCACAAGGAGCTTGAGAGTGATTGTAGAGAAAAAGAATCCCTCTTGTGTGCACTTTCTGATCAGCAAATAATGGGATTAACCGACAAATCATCTGGAAAGTCCATATGGGATAAGTTGCAGACATGAAGATGACCCTATAGTGAAGATTGCTAAACTTGATGGTTACCGAGTGAGATATGAAAACCTGAAGATGGAAGAAGATGAAAGGATTACTGCATTCATGGAAAGGGTAAATAAGATTGTTATGGGAATTCAATGTTGTGGTGGAACTCTGAGCGAAGATGAAATTGTTTCTAAAGTCTTGAGAGCCCTACCACCGGCTTGCAAAATAAAGGTTGTTGCTATTAATGAGTTGAGAACAATGGATAATACATCTATCAACAGAGATACTTTGGTTGGGAAACTATCTACTTTTGAGCTTGAGGAATTTGGACCTTCTAGAGCTATGAAGACTGAACCTTCTTTTCATGCATCTACATCTACAACCGGCAAGCAAGAATGGAGAGCTTTATATGCAAAAGAATTAGAATATATGAAGAGAGAAGATGATCAGTTTGAGAAACTTGAAGCACTATTTGCTAGAAGAGTACCAAAAGGACCGGTAGGAAGTAAGTATGAAGGAAAAGCACCTTTTAAATGTTTTGCATGCAATAAGATTGGTCATTTTGTATCTAGACGTCCTAAAAGAAATTCAAGATTTGAAGAAAGAGTTAAAAAATTTCATGGTGATAGATATTTCATGCTAATCATTGATGGTTATTCTAGAATGATGTGGGTTACTTTTTTGAGAGAAAAATCTGAAGCATTTGAAAAGTTTAAAATCTTTAAGGCTAAAGTGGAAACTGAGATAGGATTGAAGATTAAATGTTTGAGATCAAATCATGGTGGAGAATTCACATCCGGTGAGTTTAATAACTTTGGTGACAAGCATGGTATAAGAAGATAATTTTCTCCTCCCTGGACACCTCAGCAGAATGGAGTTGTGGCAAGGAAAAGCAGAACTATCTTGGATGCTGCTAGAATAATGGTGATGGAATCTAATCTACCTCATATCTACTAGAGAGAAGCAGTGAGTACAACAATTTATACATTCAACGGAGTACATATCAAAGGAGAAATCGGTAAAGACACCTTATGAATTATGGTTTAGCAATACACCTACAGTTAAATATTTCAAAATTTTTGGTAGTAAATGTTATATCAGGAGAGATGAAACTATTAGGAAATTTTATCCTAGAAGTGATGAAGGCATATTTCTTGGTTATTCTAATTAAAGCAAAGCATATAGATGTTATAACAAGAGATTGCAAAAAATAGTGGAGAGTGATAATATCAAAATAGATGAGCTGAGCAAAAGTCAAATCAAAATTTATGAGAAGGAGCCGACAGTGGAAATGATTATATCTAAACCAGTAGCACCTTTACCAGAACAGAGAGTTGAACCAGTTACTCCGGCAACATCAGAGAATTCTACAGTAACTGAAGAACAAGGAAGAGGAACAGAGAGTTAGAAGACTCCTAGGTATGTGAGATTGAATCATTTTGAAGATCAAATCTTTGGGGATAAGATAAATGGAGTGATGACAAGAAGAAGACTGACAACTAATGAGGTATGTTTAATTTCACAAGTTGAACCGGTATCATTAATTGAGGCATGTAAAGATGAATTTTGGTTAAAGGCTATGGAAGAAGAATTAGATTCGATTGAGAAAAATAACACATGGACTTTGGTTCCCTGGCCTAAAAATAAAAATGTTATTGGAACTAAATGGGTTTTTAGAAATAAATTGAATGAGGATGGTCAAGTTATAAGGAATAAGGCTAGATTGGTTTGTAAAGGATATTCTCAGAAGGAAGGAATTGATTATGGAGAAACTTTTGCACCAGTAGCTAGGATTGAAGCTGTAAGATTATTTCTTGCCTATGTTGCTTATAAAAACTACAAGGTTTATCAGATGGATGTTAAATGTGTATTCTCGAATGGGGATATTTATGAGGAATTTTATATTGAGCAACCTAATGGTTTTTTACTATCAGATGATACTGATATGGTTTGCATGTTAAGGAAAGCTTTATATGGATTGAAACAAGCACCTAGAGCTTGGTATGCAAGGTTGGATAAATATCTTTTGAAGCTTGGGTCTACTAAGGGAAGTGTTGATAGTAATTTATATTATAAAATCACTGATGATGATATACTGATTGTTGAAGTATTTGTTGATGACATTATCTTTGGAGGTGAAGATAAATTATGCATAGAATTTTCTAAGAACATGGAAAAATAATTTGAGATGTCTATGATTGGTGAGATGAAATTTTTCTTAGGTTTGCAGATTACTCAAACTAACAAAGGTATTTTTATCTGTCAAACTAAATATGCTAAGGAATTGTTGAAGAAATTTGGTATGGGAGATTCTAAACCGGTAAGTATACCTATGATTACAAGTGAAAAATTGACAAGGAAAGATGTTTCTGCACCAATAAATCCTACAAGATACAAATTTATGATTGGAGGTCTACTTTATTTGACTCAGACTAGGCCTGACATTATGAATGTTGTTTGTATAATTTCAAGATTTCAGAGTGATCCTAGAAAAAATCATGAGATAGCGATGAAAAGTATTTTTAGATACTTGCAAGGTACATCAGAATATGGTTTGTGGTACCCTAAGGATGATAACTTTACTTTATGTGCATATATAGATGTTGATTGGGCTAGAGATGTTGATGACTAGAAAAGTACTTCCGGTGGAGCTTTTTTTCTTGGAAAGAAGTTGGTTTTATGGATCAACAAGAAATAGTCATGTAATTATTTATCTATTGTTGAAGCTAAGTATGTTGTTGTTGCTACTAATTGTACACAAGTTTAATGGATGAAGCAAATGTTGAAGGATATAAAGGTGGATTATGATGCATCGGTAGTTATTCACTGTGATAACTCTGTTGCTATTGATATATCAAAGAATTTGGTATTTCAATCTAAGACAAAGCACATATCTATCAAGTATAACTTTTTGAACGAGAAGGTGGAAGCAAATGAAGTTAAATTGGTTTATGTGAACACTACAGAACAAATTGCAGATATTTTCACTAAACCTTTATCCAAGGAATCATTTGAGTACCTGACAAACAGATTGGGGGTTTCTACCCCTTCGGCAAAGACTTGATTGATGCGTTTTAGCATTAGTGTGGTATACATTATCAGAGATACTATTCGTGTGGCATTGATGTGGGATGCTACTGCTCAGGGGGGTAGTTGAATTTGAGATTTAGGGGCTTATGTTTTTTCTTTGATATTTTTGTCAGATTTCTGGCATTGATGTCAAAGGGGGAGAGATAGTGATGTGAGAAAGAAATTTAGAACTTTGAAAAGATATTATTCAAAGAGAGAGAGATATTGATATTCAGAGCTATATGCAGGAGATTATTGGTTGTCTTCCACATGGGGAGACTTGTTTGGCGTTTCTTGGTACTTAGATGTTTTTCACATCTAGTGTTGCCATCAATGCCAAAGGGGGAGATTGTTGGCCATTTGGTGGAATTGATTATGTGTTGCATTGATGTTTTGTCATTGATGTCAACACTAGCTATTTGGATGCTTTACTGGCACCCTTCTGGTCCTAGTAGGTTGAGTAGTTTTTGGTTAACTTGGATCCAATGTGATCCGATTGACTCTAGTATAATCTGGTGATGGATTTGGCTTGTTCATAATGCTTATACTCATATTTGGTTAGTTGGTTTTGGTCCAGTGATTGGATGATATCCTTCTTGCTATGAAGATTGGTTTCTCATTCTGGCGAGGGTTTCATCGGCAGAGCTTTTGGTGGAGATCTTTGATTCATTGCATAATTGGTGTTGGTGCAACTTCTAATGGAGTTTCAGGATGTTATTGGTGATTGTGTTCGAGACTTGGCATTTGGAGATCATTGTTGAAGCGTGTGGACCTATACTTGGTCCCGATCGATCTAGGTTATGGACCGATATTAATTAAACGTTTGGATAGGACCTATTGTTGTATTTCTGGGATGTCATGTGTGGATATTATTTGTTTGGTCTAAGGCCAACGTGGTTTGTAATTATGTAATTGGTTTATTGTCTGCTGGCCGACTTGATTGTTTATGGTCGAGGGTTTGTATAAATAAGATGTAAGATCTCATTGTAGATCATCATGGTTATTGTAAGAGGTCATTGTCAAGGAGTGTAATGTGCAAATAATGTAATATCATTCAAGCAGAGGAGTTGGTCGATCATTGGAGATCTAATTGGGTTTGTAAGAGGACTTAGTCATCTGGTATTGAGCTTAATCGGAACTATACTCAGGCATAGGAGATGCTATCTTTTGTAGTTCAACACTTCTCCAGATTGTAGTTTGGATTTGTATGTAGTCAGTGAGACTCCTTTTGTGATGAGCAGTGTGCTCTAGGTTGTTGGCCTTCCTGCATGTCTAGGCCCCTTCATTGTAAATTCGCATACTTACTGCAGAAGTATTATCTAACTATGGGTAGGCTTCCCACCGTGGTTTTTCCCTTTACTGGGTTTTCCACATACAAATCTTGGTGTTGTGTGGATGACTTTTATTCTGGTATTGTTGTTTTAAATTTCTAATGCTTTCAATAATTTGTGACAACTGATTCACCCCCCCCCCAACTCTTAGTTGTCTTTCGGTTATCTGAACTGTCTAACAGGATATTGTTGATGCAAGAAATTCATATTACAATTGTTGGCAAGTCAAGGAAAGCCAATGTGGTAGCAGATTTTCAAAAAAAAAAAACAATAAATGAAGACCCACAAGTCATTGAAGACTCATTTCTAGATGAAAAATTGGTCTCTATTGTTGTCTATACACCTTGGTATGCTGACATAGCTAACTACCTAGTTGCTCGCAGAATTCCTCTTCATTTCTTAGCAAAAGAAAAGAGATTTCTTGTTGAAAAGAGTTTTGATTTGTCCTGGGTAGAAGGTGCCTATTCTATACTAGACCAGACCAAGTAATGTGAAGGTGTGTCTAGGAGGATGAAACTTATGACATCATGCATGCATGCCATGATGAGCCCTGTGGAGGAAATTTTACAACTAGAAGGACAGTCATTAAGATACTCAACACAAGATACTATTGGCCTACCTTGCACAATGATGCGGCCAAATACACTAGAAAATGTGATAGATGCCAAAGAATGGGTAGACCAACAAGATAAGATGAAATGCCATTATATCCACAAGTGGTGGTAACACCCTTTGACAAATGGGGACTTGACTTTGTAGGGCCTATTGACCCTCCATCAAATGGCAAGTCTTACATCTTGGTTTCAGTTGAATATGTGAGTTAAGGATATGAAACATGCAAGGGATATCAAAGTAGAAAAATTTCTTTATGAAGAAATCTTCACCCATTATGGAGTTCCCACAGAAATAGTAATAGATCAAGGGGCTCAATTTACCTCAACTCTTATCATAGCATTGGTAAATGAATACAATATCAGACACATAAAATCTACACCTTACCATCCACAAGCCAATGGACAATTTGAAATCACAAACAGGTAAATTGAAGCTATTCTCACTAAAATAGTGGCTCTGCATAGAAAAGATTAGGCAGCCAGACTACCTGAAGTAGTATGGGCATATAGAACATCATGGAAAATAACAATAGGGTCTACTCATTTTGAGATGCTACATGGAAAAAAAATAATGATGTCCATTGAATTTGAACATAAAACATTGAGGACAACACTTAAGCTTGGAATGGACATATCTGCAGCATAGAAAGAAATAATTATGCAATTGAATGCTTTGGATGGAATCAGAAAATCAGCTTTACATCAAACATAAATGCTATAAAGGATCAAATGACATGATAAATATATCAGGGAAAAGCAGTTCCAAACAGGCAATTGGGCACTCCTCTATGATTCTCGAGATTAGGATAACATGGGCAAATTATAGACAAGATGGTTAGGGCCATATGAAATTGCATAATTTTTTCCTAATGGAGCTATGGAACTCATAACTATTGACCCTGTGAAATTCAAGTTGATAGTCAATGGTCATCGCCTGAAGCTTTATCACTAACCGTCCACCAAACAAGAGTTCCTACAAAAATTCAATGCATCTTCACATTCCAAAACTCCTACAACCAAAGAAGGTGGACCTGATGTCCCACTTTCTCCCTAGTCATGTCATCACATACATAATAAACAGTTCCACTTTTTGTGGGAGTACATTCTCCACCAATAAATACATCATCATTCCATCTCATGTTCTTGTCTTCCACATCCACTCCAATTCTTTCCATTTCGCCTTTTCAGCTAATTTACCAATTCAGTATTGCAATTACTTCCAACATGACCGGATCTTCTACATTCTACAAGCTCTAGGTGTGTACTTAACAAGTTGTGTATATCAATCCTTTCAAATGTATTTATTTCATTGCACTTAATTAATATGAATACTTCACATAACACATTCTTTTTTGCTTTCCTAGATGACATGTGTGGACATCTGTGAGAATTTAGGTTGGGGGGGAAAAGGTATGATTGTGTCATTCTATGATACACATGTCATAATGTGTCATCCACGTCATAAAATCTTTTGTCATAAAATCTTTTTAAAATATGCATTATGCAATTTGTGATAGTTCGTATAAAATCTCATCATAAAAACCTTTTGAAATATGCCATTACGTCATTTGTGATAGTTTGTATTGGCATGACCTCTCTTTTAAAGTTGCATGCTTGAGCCTAGCTATATTGACGTCGCCAACATTTTTAAGTCATAATAGCCTTCTTCAATGAATTTAATTGTCATTATTATGTGATAAGCCAAAAAATAAGAATTTGAAAGGTTTTGTCTTGGCGGAAGGTTGGAAGTTGCAGGTTACATTTTTTATTTTCAAAACAATATTTTCAAGAAATCAAAAGGATACATCTAGAGGTAAACTATGGGAGGGTCTCTTATCAAGAATGAGCCTACAACTCATACCATACTGTTGGAGGATCACCTTTGTGAGCTAGAATTCAGACAATGTGGTTGGATGGATTATTTCCTGAAGCTTAATGGGTTTGACAATGACATTGCTTTAGAATTTGCTCAAACCTTCTCAAATGGTGAAGCAATGGTGAAAGAACTGAAAGTAAATGCTACAGAAGAACGTATAGCAAAGGTCTCAGGGATGCCCATGGATGGAGAAAAATACCCAGTCTAAAGATGCTAGGTCTACTAGGGAAGAGTTCTCTTGATCTCGTGACCCTCCTCTTGAGGTGGACAAATAGGGGACTCAGAGACATTCTTTGCCAAAAAAATGGAAACAAGTAACAATGTATGTGATCAAATATCTTAACTGTGAGGGTGGACAATCTTGCCTCCATTCTCTTCATTTCAAACTTCTAAGCCACATGAGACATGGTCGAAGGATGAATGTGTCAAATGTCTTGTATAATTTTCTCTCAGTCATGGTAGCTGAAACACAAAAAGGTAGGTCAAACTCTGTCGCTCATCATTGTTTGATTAAATTTCTTGTAGAAAGGTCTTTACAAGATGTCTCCTAGATGACCTGGGATGAATTCGTGGCCATAAATAAATTTAAAGTAACTAATTCTAGAAGTAGGGGTCAATATTCAAAATCCAGGGCTAAGGAAATAGAGGAAACAGTTAAAATAACCCCAGAAGCTTCAACATCTAGGATTGCTTCTACTACAGACTCTCCTGTAGTAGAACCTTCATCTAGTGATGCTAGTAAATTTTCAGCATACCCAAATGTCAATGTTCAAACTGAAACTTCAAAAAAGACTAGGGTTATTGTTCAAAAGAAGAAAGGTAAAGCAAAGAAAGATGAAGAAATAGGGGAAAGGACAGAAAAGCATAAAATAGAAAAGGAAACCCTAAGTCTTAGAAAAAGGAAAAATAAAGAGTAAAATTTGCCTACTACCACCACTCAAGCTAGTACATCTGTTAAAAGACGTAAACATGCCAAACCCTCTAGAATAGTTGAGAAGACACCACAAAGAATAAGCTGCATGCTTAGAGGGAAACCTAGAAAATTGGACATAATGAGCCTAGAATAAATATTCAAATTTACTCTTCATAATCTGAGTACTCTACTCCTAGTGTAGAAGAAAGAGAAGAAGAGGTGGCACAAGATGAGGAAATTAGAGATTTATCTCAAGAACATCAGGGCCCATAAGGGAGGAAGAACAACTTGAAGAGAATAATTGGGGACAACAGTTTAGAGCATATAGGGAAGAAGAACTTCAGATTCCCCTGTCCTTAAGAGATGAAGCTATAAATCTAAGATGTCTCTACTTTGATTGGAAAAAGTTTTTATTCATACTGGAATGTAAATCTCAAATCTTAGCCTTGAGAGAGGAGATATTCCAAAAGTTTGAGCATATGATTTCTGTTGAAGGACAAATAATAATGGGATATTTGACACAAAGATGGAATGGTTTAATAGAGGAAATGCATCAGGTAGAATCACATTCCCTCCAAAATTATTATGTAGATGTTAGAAGAGAACTATTGTACATACATCTAGGCCAATCAAAATAGAATAATTGACTTCCTCTCATTTTTCAACCACCAATGCTCTTATGGCCAATTCTGGATTGCAGGCATTATGGAAATGTTTTTGATGAAGTAGCAGAAAAAGATAGATGGGACAAACTAGAGAAAAACAAAGGGTTCTACTGGAGCCTTTCTAATAAAGGATCGTGCTAGGTTTTTCCCTGGTGATTACAGGTTGTATGCTAAAATGTGGAACATTGTGCCTACTGGAGGACCAACAGGAAGATAGGTTGGGGGGAATGATGAGCTCAAATAATGGCTTAATTTTGTATATGTTTTCTATAGTTTTACCAGGTTTCGATAGGGGCCTAGATACTATTTAAGTCCTAAAACTCTGTTAAACAGTGATCCTGTTATGTTTCCATGAACTTGACAAAATGGCATGAACTTACCCTTATATATATTCCTTTTGGTTAAAATTATGATTAATGATGAAGTGGCTATGCTATGTGATTTATCCATATTAATCTTGCATATAGTTAGATAAATGTTATTCTGATATGGAATAGATATACCTTTGTTTTGTACATGCTAATGACATGATGCAAGAGTTAAAGCAAAGCATGAAAAGGTCAAAGATTCACAGCCTGGAAGTTCATTCTAGTTAGTTGGTCGAAGACAAAGTCTCAACAAGATGAGTATTGAAGGAGTCAACAGTCAGTTATCTACAGCTCAGAGAGTGTAATTATGAAACTTTGGTATTCATGTTTGTAGGAGAATAAATCTAGGAGGAATAGCTATGCTAGATTTCTTTTGTAGTTGAAACAAGTTGATTGTTTCCTATTTGGAGTGGAACTCTCTATCCTCTTTCTTATGTTGTAATAAATGGCATCCTCCTATTTTTGGGGGAGTGGACTTGCCAGTAGTTAGAGTTAGTTAGGAGTTTCTTTATTATAAATAAGTTCAGATATCCCTTCTCAGGGACAGTGAACATCAGCTATTGTAATTTCCAGTCTTTTGTTGGAGAATATTTTTTAGTAAATACTATGATGTAATAAGTGTTTTCAGATTAATAAGATAATATTCTAGTTTGTATCACTTAGTTGAGTTTTGTAAAGACTTTCTAGGGGGTCCCACTTAGTAATAATTTCACCCTTTGTATTTAGTAGTAATTTTCCTTCAGTATTTAGTTTGTTGTCTTGGCAGTTGATTGTTCATGTAGCCACTAGAAATCACCCTATGAATGTTCCTAAAGCCAAGGCAAGCAAAGTAGTTTCATGCCTGCTTTATATGGACTAAGTTCTTGTTCTTCCTGAATTAAAGGTAGTTTTTATTCAACAATTTCAATTACTACTTTTTCAATACACTTTACTTTTAGAAATGGTTTCCCTTTAGTAGAATGACTACAATGGGGACTTTAGTGTATATACTTGGCTGACCCATTTCAAGTATGCACCTCGGTTTGACAGAGAAATGAGCTTTCATGATGATCATATAACTATTTAGTATGGATGTCCAATCCCTAAGTCATGACCTTGGAGTCCAGTTATTAGGATCATTAAGGGAACCAAATAGAGGGCATCTAGGAAGAGGTTTATGTGTTGTCCAAGTGGTGGTGGAAATTTAGTAGCAATTTACGACCTTTTCTAGACAATACAAGTATATAGGGGCAGCCTTAAAGGCCTTATCCATGAACAAGTCAACGAGAGATATTTTTCTTCATAAAGACCACCTTTTGGAACAAATTTGAAGGCTCAAAAGTAGCAACAAAGAGTTAGGATGACCAAGAAGATAATCAATTAAGTAACAAGATTTCTTTTTTTTATTTAATGTTCTATGATGATGCAAACAACTGATGCTTATCTATAAAGCATAGCTCTTCTATTTCTTTTTTAGTTTGTTCTTTCTTTCTTTAGTAAAGTGATGTAGCTTCCAACTCTTTCCAAGCAAAAAGTTTAGACTTGCAACTCATTTTCAGTCACTTAGCCGATGCAGGATGAGACCAAATCAAATGAACTTCAGGCCTATGCAAAAAGGAATGTTGTCTTCTATGCATGCAACCAATCCGGTCACATAGCAAAATTCTGCAGAAGTAAGAACATGAGAAGCAGTGGTTCGATGAACAAGAACAAATCAGATGAAAAAGGAAAAGCTAAGGTAGAAGAGATCAAAGATCATCATAAGAAGATGTGGGTTAAGAAAGAAGATTCAAATGTGTAGAACGAACCCACACCTGAATCTGGTGTTGGAACCTCATTCGGTAACTAGGGCATTTTTGCCTTAGGGGGAAAGTTCATCATGCAGATCCTTAGAAACCCCCTCTTGAAGACCTGTAACCAGTTGTGGAAGGTTGCAGAAGATCAAGAACACTTATGCAGATGATATTCAAAATAATTCATGGTGATTTGAGATTTCGGTGAATGAATTCATGAAAAACAATGTATCTGGAAGCTTTTAGGGTTGTGCATTTATTGCAACTAAAAGTTCATTTTCTGAAGGATAAAAAGGGCATTCTTCTATTCATTTTCTCACAATGTGAATGAAGAGAGAGAAAAGTAGCGAAGCGAAAGAGATCTTGCAGCAAAATCAAAGCTTAAGAGTGATATGACAGTGACTTTGTGCATCCAGTTGAGATTGAAAAGGTATTTACCCATTCTCGAGCTATTATTCCATACCCTACTTTCAAAATGGCATCATCTTCGAGCATTGCAACTCCACTTGTTTTTGGAATCACTGAGAGAGAGAGAGGCCCGTGTTCAAGAAACACTCATTTAAGTCAGTTGAAGATGATCCAAATGGAGTATTTTCCTCTGTACTCTAGGGTGTATTACATAGTGAAGATGTTAGAGCATACATACACTGCAACATTGATGAATTGGGGAATGCGGATATGTTATCACTTTACACTAAACACATGATGGATGGTTATGGGAATCTGAAATCTGACTTCAAGGCATTGGAAGATAAGGGTTTTATTCAGTTCATTCATTTCTCAATATTTGATGAGCCCGAATGGGTGAGATATGTGTTGAGTCGAATTCATGATTAGTTTGTATGGCTTGATAATCCTCACAAGATTACGAAGCAAGCCATTCAAGAAGTCACCTGTTTGAATGCAATCAGTGAGGTCCTTGGACTCCAAAAAGTCAAGAACACAATTGTAATGGAGGTAACCAGATCCAAGCATGATAGTCAATCAATGAATCTTAGTGACATTGTTGAACATGATGTGAGATTTTCTTTGATGGTCATAGGATACAAAGTCTACCAGTCCAACAGACATAATTTTGTATCTAGTACTGCCATTTATGCAACTTATCATATAGTTAAAGAAGATAAGAGGTATGACTTGTGTGAAGTGCTTCTTAGTGAGTTGATGAGAAACTTGAAGAATATTAAATAGGATTAGAAGCATGTGTTCAAATTTGGTTATTTGATTATTTGTTTGGCACTCTACTTCCTGAATGAGATACCCAATATTGTCAATCCAATGGGCTTATGATAAACCAATGGCAGTCCAGATCAAGGAAGGGTTACAAGGTCTGGGTGATATAGATGCAAGTGCAGGTGTAGAGAAAGGAAAATGAGAAGAGAAGGTTAATGAGGCTCTAGTAACAATGGAAAGAGCCACTGTATCCAATAAGGGAAAGCAGATTGTTGCAAATGATGACTTCTCTCATGGACCAATTGATTTAAGCTCTCTATCTCCCATTCAAGCACTTAGGTTAGCTACCCTTGCCCAGGCTAAGGCACATGAGGACATGCTCAAGTCCCACTCAGAAGACAAGGACTAATAACCCTTACTACTGATATTTTGGAGAGGATTTTTCCTATGTTCAAGCAGGATTCAGCAGACACATCCTTCGGTAAGCTTAGGAATATGCTATATGTGGTTGATTCTCATGTTGTGTCCTTGGAAAAAGTGGCAGATATAAATTTTTTGAATAGATTTAATGATATGAGATTGCAATCCTTTTTGAAAGCTCTAGAGGATGATAGGGCAGTTTTGTAATCTTCAGTGAAGTGTATTGAGGTTGCCTTAGATGAAGGTGGTAAGATCTATAAGTCATGTCTTATTTTGCCAAAATTTACTTTAGACATTGACAAGAAGATTAAGGAATATGAAGGGAAGTTACCTGCAATTTCACAATCTTTTGCCCCTTGCTCAGTTATTTCCAGTTGTCTTGAAGCTCGATTTATGGATTTAATTGACAAAATCAAGAGCTTGCATTAAGAAAGGGATTGAATTATAAGCAAAGTGGGTGAATAGAGGAGTCTTATCACTCCCCAGGTAGACACTTTACTTGGCAGCCAATAGGATGCAGTGAGTGCTTTGGGTAAGGTTGTACCCTCTGATCTCAAAGGCGTAGAAATACATGCCTACATGTTCAATGCCCTAATAAATGTTTTCGATTGTTTTTTGAGAGGATGGAATGAGTATCTAAAGTCCCTAAAGACAACTTATGCAGACATTTTCAAATTTTTGTAAGTTGTTGTATATATCCTTCATAAGTTTTGGCGGATTCCTACCTTTGCCATTGATATCAAAGGGGGAGAGAGTGTGGTGAAAAATGATGCAATTTCTATTTCTCAGGGGGAGTTAGTTGTACAGATCTTGCAATTATTTTTGGATTTTTGAAGTATTGAGTGTACAATTTATTTTTCACAGTGTTGCAATCAATGCCAAAGGGGGAGATTGTTGGCAATAGACACTGTATTAGTGAAAGATTCGTGCATGAAGATTGCTTAGGGTTTGTCATTCATGGCAACTCAGTCAATTAATCCTATCCAGTGTATGTATATTTGACTAACCAGATGTCATATCATTCATAAGGCATAAGTCTAGAAGGTGGAACTCAATAACTGATGGAATATGAGATCATTGTGTATATCTTGATTTCGGTGATGTAATTTTAGTTGTGGTGCTAGAGGAAGCTAACTCATGATTCAAGGAAACTTATGCATTGTTAGCCTCTGGTATTGATTCATGAGCGAGATCTAAGGTCCGATATCCGATGATTTCAGAAGAACAGAGCTATATTTGGGTTTGATGGTGTAACGTGTGTTGCGGAATTATTGGGACGATTTCGGTGATTGTTGGTAAGTTAGAGGAGTTTGTGTCAACATGTATGAAGCTTGTTATTATATTATTTAATTCCACATATGCATTTGTGGATAGATTGAGCCGACAGGTTACTACACGTTTCATATTTTGCTTTTTTGTGAAGTTGACTTGGTTGAGACCTATTTTGTTGGTGCAAATATATAATATCGATCCAGATGATCATTTGGTGTGTGGAATATGTGAATGTGGATGTGATGTATGAGAAAGAGAATCAGAATGCAAATTTGGTGCTCTGGTAGATGACTGTGCAGCAAAACAGGGCAGAGAGGTAGAGTAGTATTAAACAGTCAGATTGTGCTTAACCCGTACTGACTTTTGGCATTTGTAGAAGCTATATTCTAGTTCAAACATTGTAATTAATTATGTATCTCTTTTGTAGGATAGTGAGTCCTCTGGGGTTGTTGCCCTCTTATGTAATTGAGTAGTGAGCTCTAGGCAGTGTGCATGAATGCAAGTGCATTTCATTTTGTAATATTGTCATACTCCTAATCAAAGTATAATAATATTGTGGGTACTCAATCCCACCATGGTTGATTTGTTTATGTTTTTGTACTTTACTTTCTTTCTTATGCATCTGGTGGTTTAAGAATTAGATTATCAAGTTTGTGAATTATGGAACACTGATTCACCCCCCCCCCCCCTCTTAGTGTTCATTGATTCCAACAATGTTTATATGGTTTGTGAAATGTTATAGTTCATTTTTTTGGTGTTGGTTCACTTGACAAGTAAATTTATGTTGTTATATGTTCAATGTTGTTGGCTATGTTGGTCTCTAGTTGTCTCAAATGGTGTAGCTTATTTAGATCATACTTTTTAGTTTGAATATGCATTAGAGGTTAAGTTAGAATGTTAATTTGGGTCTCATAATGATGTGTGTAGATCCACATTGAGTATTTTGAATTGGGTAATGCATTTGGATGGACTGGTTAACGTGTTTTATTACTTTTCTACATGTTATGTTAGTTGTCGATTCTAGAGGGTGTGTTAGCATGTGCGGTTCATTAGAACCAACTTAGGAAGATGTGTTGTGATGTATTTGGGTCCTCTTTATCTCTTTTAGTGGACCAAATTATGTATTTTTGGTCTAGGTGGTCGACTCTATGTAATTCATGTATAATTTATCTATGATCGGCCTAGTTGAGGGTTTTAATGTATAATTTTGTATAAATAGAAGGGTGGATGCATTATTTAAAGTGTGGATTATTGCGAATTGGATGTGAATGGTATGCAAGAAAAAAAATATGAATTTTAGTTTCTAATGAACTTTGATGATCATATCTTCAATGCAATAGTGTGTTGAGGCAGTGAATAAAGTCATAGATTTTTGCCATGATATTGTTCGCTTGACATAGTGGTTCAAGGACAGTCTCATGATCAAGAGATCTTGTTCATTACAATTAATTATTCTTGGTACCTTCTGAAAGATAGTGTGTCCTTTGACATCCTGTGTAGCTTTTTTTATCTTGCCTTGAGATTTGCATCTCAATATTGCAAGTCCTTTGTATCTCGCCCTAAGGTTGTGCACCTTACTTTTGTAAGTCCATATAGGTGCAATGAGATCCTTGGCCTTGCGCCTAAAATTTTGTAATCAACTATTCATATTGTGAGTGTGATTCTCGCCGTGGTTTTTTCCTTCTTGATTTTTCCATGTAAATTCTGGTGTTCTTGTGTGTCTTGTGCTTTGTGCTTTCATGTTTCATATCTGTAGAGATAGGTTAATTGTCATTTGAATTTTAAAGGATTAAAAGTAAGTTGTTTTAAAGTCCAGACTGATTCACTTCCCAATCTTGTGGTGTGTTCAACAACCCCTTGGCCTTTAGAGTCGTCCCATGTTGTCAATTTGTTCACAAGTCTCACGTCTTACATTTTATGACACTCATTTTTATTAATAATAATTTCATTAC
The DNA here is from genome assembly GCF_030272615.1 of Cryptomeria japonica. Lineage (NCBI taxonomy): Eukaryota > Viridiplantae > Streptophyta > Pinopsida > Cupressales > Cupressaceae > Cryptomeria > Cryptomeria japonica. The sequence goes on from NC_081411.1 coordinate 517,391,119, forward strand.
CTAGATGTGATCTATCACTTTTCTAGTTGGTCGATGGTTTGTATATCCTAGTAAGGAAACCTTCTACGATTATTTGTCCTCGTGTTTAGGTGCTGAACCTAAGGTTCTTGTTAAATGAAATGGAAGTGAATGTTCCCTCATCTGACTCCTTGTTCTAGAATTGATGGTTGTATCATCTAGTGGAAGTGCATTAGATCCTATGTGTTACACAATCTATTTGAGTTTCCATAGGTTTTGTAAGAGTTCCAACATGTGTCTTGTTGTAGATTTGAGGTTGATGATCCCCTCCTACTCTTGTTTTTTGTTTTCCTTTCTTAAAAATCACAATCATGGGTTAGTACTTGATTATCATTTGAGTGTTATTTCCCCCTCTTGTAATATCATTAAGGTGACTTCATCCCATGATTATTGTCTTCCACTAGTGCCACCTTGCTTATAGAAATAGTGAGGTCATTGTGTGGTTATTACGCTTGTGTTGATGTGTTAACATGATAATTTTGTGCACATTATTGTGCAAGTGTGACATGTTATCGTATCTTGTTGTTGTTTCAATAAAAAAGTTGTTTGGTTATATTTATTCCTAGGTATGTCAGCTTGGGGTATTAAACCAAACAAGGAAATAAACCAATTTAAAAAAAAAAAAATTGGAATTTGGTAGGGTCATAACTTATAGCTTGTATGGAAAAATTCAAAATTCTTGGAATTATTGGAAAGGTCTTAAAGAGATCTAATTTTAATTTGTTAGAAAGTATGCCTTTAGCAATCCGATCAAATGGATTGACGATAGTCCCCAAGTCAAATTTTAAGGTGAAAGCTTCCTAATATGTAATTTATTGAAACATAGAAAATACTAAGAGTTTGTATTTTTGACATTTTTCATAATTTATTGTGCAAACACCTCCTAAGTTCTCTTGGATTGCTACAGGGCCTTTACATTGTCCACTAGGCTTTACATCAAGTCCATTAATCAAACCTAAGGTCAAACCTTAAGATGTCTAAGAGCATTCAAATTCAACTAAAAGATAGAGGAAAAGTACCTCCATAATTAATTTATCTAAGTGTAATTAAGTAGAAAATAATCAACCTCGAAAAAGAAGTTAGGATTGATAACTATAATTATATGTAGAATGGAAAGGAAATAAATCTAAAACTTACCTCAAAATCTAACGATAAAGAAGTGTTTTGGGAGATGCTAAGTTTTTATTTGTCAATATTCAAAAAAATTATGTTTGACTTAGATGAATATCTTGCATTATACAAATGACTATGTGTTTCTTCATATCACTTGTGGGAGTGTAGAACTAAAACTATTTGCATACCTAATAAAGTTCATAATCTACTCTAATATAGTATGTGCTATTGAGATTTGCTTGCTTAGGATTTCATTATTTGAATGTGCATAAGGATGGGTGGTATTTAAGACTACCTTAAGACAATTCACCTTATTGTGATGGTCATGTTCTCCATAGTCAAATTCCTTATAGACTTTATAGCTATGAATGGAAGATCAAAGATTATATATAAATTTTATACCACTAGTATGATGAATGTCCTCTAATAAATGTTGCTATATTCTTTTTAATTAATAAATTTAATTCTAGATGGGTTCAACAAATTCTTAGGTGAGATTAAAATGAATGAATATTATTTTAGATATAATCAAGCACACAAAATTAACACAAATGTGCATTTGGTTAGCTCAAAACGACTAGTAAAATTATTAGCAAGGTGAGAATTTGAATTCTAAATTTAAAAAACGTAGGTTTAAATTTGTGATTGCAAAACTGATTTGGGTCAAGTTTGTATATGTAGACCTAATCTAGTGTGATGAAAACTAAGTTTAGAAACCAAGAATAAACTTTTGAGGATCAATGATAATGGATTGAGATGTGCATTGACATTAAAAAAGACATAAATATGTAACTTTCACCATTACAATAAAATATCTAAAACTAAAAAATATATATTTTATTAAAAATTCAACCTTAAAAGCTAGTTAAATACTAGTCCTTCCACCATCTTTCTATATTTAGTTTCAATTTTTGCAAATTTTATATTGTCATGTTAAGACGGGATCTAATAATTTGAACCAACTTGATTAAAACCATGCTTTCAGGATTGAGAACATCTTGATCTAGATGAAACTTTACTAAATGTCTATAAATAATTCTTTTTATTTAATATTATTTATCATCTAATGTAGATTGAACAAACATTTCTAAATAATATTTAAGAAATTAGATAATTTATAGAATTATGAACAACAATAATATAATAACACAAATACAATTACAAAATATAAAAATTTATCTAAATTTTTTTTTAAAATATTCAAAAAATCAAATATTTTATATAAATCTTATAAAAACTCATTTTATTTTTAAATAATAATATAAAAACAACCTCATAATAATAATATTTTGCATATTTCATCCCTACTCATTACTACATAAATCTTTTTTTTTTAACAACCCTATTACTACTATTATTTTATTCATGTGTATTTTACTTTCTAGTTTATTTAGTTTAAACATGAATTTATAGTTCAATTATATTGTGCTCCACTGAGAGTTAATATACATCACGATGCCTTAAATTTAAGGACTCATCATGGCATGCATTATGATCGAATGGCCCATAATTTTTTATTTACTACTTGCCTACTGGACCCTCCAATCATAATGTCCACCATATTCATCTTGCTTTTTAATCATCTCTCCTTTCACGCTTTCATTCACACGCGTGCTCTTCAATTTTGGAGGCCCCCCTTTATTCAATTCAATTCAACCCTAACTTTTTATAGCACTCTTTAATACTCTTTAAGGATTTCAATTTTTAAAAGGTAATATAAATGCATGTGTTCTATTTTTTATATTATTTTGAAGTGAATAGCTGTAGGAGAAAACTTTTACTGTAATGTGTTAATTAAATAAATGAAATATTAAAGAGTGCTAAAAGGGTGGAATATATCATCTAAGGGATGTAAGGTGATCTCAAGATAGGGAAAAATACATGGAAGTTAGAGCAAACAAGTGTGGGATAAGAACGAGTAGGGATTAGATTGTGAGTCAAGATTAACACAAGAGCATATTGTTAATATGTTATTACATTAATATATTTCTATTGAGGTGAGAATAAATATAAAATAAAATTATTATGGGTATTTGTAATTATATCATTACCTTTTGCTTTCACATTAATGTTTGTGTGAATCTAATAAAAACATATATTTCAAAGTATATGGACATTCTTAGCCAACGTGCAAGTGAATAATTAGACCACGTGATCAAAATAAGCATGAATTATAAGTTATTTTAACTATCCAAAAAATAGAAGAGAAGAGAAGGGATAAAAAAAATTACCTATTCAAAAAGTGGTATGGATTTTTTTGCATGATGTATGGCCATAACATAAAATTCCACACAATGTGGCCATGTGATAAAATTTTGCACAATGTGGTCATGTGATAATACTCCATGTGATGTAACAATGTAATGTGATAACACAACACAAGATGCATATATATCAATGCAAAAACTATATATCTCAATTTGGCTATAGTGGTGAGCCTCTATTAGTGTAAGATGTCATCTGTAATTGTAGCCATCAAAATTGTTACCAACAATATATGCCACCTCCAATTAGTTGCATCTAATGGATGTAATGAATTAGATGAGAGGTAAGAAGATACATAATATTGATAAACGATACAAGCAATACAATAATTAAATATGATGTGGTTATGTAAGAACATATATCATGTGGAAAGACATGATACCTAGTGCCTAAAATTTAGGCAATCAATAAAATAGATCAACAAGCTAGATATGATCATATCAACGCAAGAAATTATGAAATAAGATATTATAAGACAACTATTAAGGTTACATCATGGACATGCGAGTCATAGAAAATGTAAGATTAGCCACATGAAATGTACAAACATATATAAGTATTGGGTGCATGATAAAAATGAAACATGACACATAAAATAGAAGTGATACATGACAAATAAAAGACAAATAATGTATGATCCATAAGAACACAAGAATGGATCAATGTAGAACATATATAAAAGTGAAAGACATAATACTGAAATAAGAAAGTATAAAGAAAAAAATATGACAGAGAAATAAGATGACCTAAAATATATATATAATGAAATGAAAATTAAGAGACATAACAATCATGTACTATACAAAGATAAAAAATGTCTAAACATGTATAAAGAAAATGCTAAACCAAACATGATAAAGAAAAACATTTAAAATAAAAAAACAAAAGTAAAAAATATAATAAATAAGTAAATAATAAAGAAAGTGAGAGATCTCATGCAACCACATTAGAATGATCTCCTAAAATTTCATCGTTCTTCCAAAAAGTAGGCCCTTTACTCTTTACTCAAATATGAATTATTCCCCATGATATTACACTTAACTCTTACTAAAGTAGGCCCTTTACTCTTTACTCAAATATGAATTATTCCTCATGATATTACACTTAACTCTTACTAAAGACACTTATTATAGCTTTAACTATATACTTTTTCTTCTAGAACCCATTGGTCTTATTGTTTAGGCATTCATGCAAAGTATTGATCTTTTGATAAAATATTCACTTTCTTTTGATTTCCTAGCATGTGCGATTTTTTTCATAAGGAACATTAGAAGGTATGATAATGCCCAATTATTTGAGTTCGAATATATTTGAATGTCTAATATTAATGTCTATGAGTTTTTTCTAGTTATTTATTTAGTTTTATATAAGTAGGTGCAACATTTGTGGGTTTATTGAGTGGAATAAATTATTTATTTTTATTATGGTTTCTTTTAATTGTTCTTTTTAATGTATCTTTTATACTTCATGTAAGTCATATTTATATTTACAATGAATTTATCTTGTAAGATTGTAAATGTAGTTAATTTGAAATGACTCGTTGCAAATAATATCTTCTAAAATGTTTTAACAATTTTAATTGAATTTTTTTCTCTACAAAGTTAATATTAGATTAAAATCAAATATATAACTTTTTATTATTCTATCCAAAGATCTCACAAGTAAAGTTAAATTAATCAAAAGAAGAGATAATATAAAGTACCAACAATTGTTTAGGCCAAACCTTTAAATCTAAGATAGTGCATTCAACAACTTCCACTAATATTTTATTTAAAAATTTAATGATCATTTTAATGTAATATGATTGTTGTTGAAAATTAAATTATCAAGCGAGAACTCATCAACACATGCATTGAATTTTGTGGTGGCCTCAATAAGGAACTTACTAAGTGAACATGGTACTAGGGAACCATCATATAGAAAGGACCACATAGCTATTAGGGGAATTTCCTCATCCAATAATGTGATAATTAATGTAGATCTAGAGTAGGAAGTTTTTCCATTAGTATGTCTCTAATATGTTGGGAAATAAGATCTCAACCTAGGGACATAAACCAAGATCTCAAATCTTGATTGGGGTATATAATTAGGAATCATAAAATAAGTTCAACTACAATTAATAGGATATTTGGAAGAGGCAACATGTGTCTTTTGGTATTTTGTCATTTATTACATTTAATAATGTCTATATTCCAAGATTGGGCACCCAAGTTGGAGGAAAAGTATTGGAGCCAAAATTGGTGTCCTTTCAACTTCCATGGAGGCAATGCAAGGGGTCATTTGGAATGAACAACCTTGTTTGGACACCTTGTTTGGTGGTTTTGGAGCTCTTGACATTCTTCAAATGCAATAGTTTGGATATAGAAGGTATAATAAAGAATAGTTGAATGCAAAGTTAATTTTTAGGAACAAGGATAGGTTGAGTTTTGGTTGGAATAGTGTACACACCGCCCGTCACACCCTGGGCCATCTCCATCGGGTTTGAAGCATCATTCAGTGTAAGCACCAATCATGAGCCTACTATACCACCTACCCAACCCAATTATATTTGTCAGGTGTACATACGATATGCATGAAGCGATCCGGCCAGATGTGTCTGCCACCCACCACAACTATTCCCTATGAACACCCGAAGGTATTGGTATTATCAGTCGATTGGTATTGGGTTGGGCCTATCCACCCTATCTAGTATGGGGGACGTGGTACGAATACTCGCTCACTGTACTCCGAGGCAAGACAGTTTATTCCCATCCATCCATCAGGGTCCTTGCCCTCACCCACTCTTTTTCTTTCCTGCTATAAGTAGGTTATTCACATGCACGTAGGTGTCGCCATGTTGGAGGCAAAGAGGAGAATATAAGTGAATGTAGTGTAATCTCAATTATTGTTGATAATGCATAATTGGTATTTCATGGATTTTTTTTCCATAGGGGTTTCTCCAAGAAAATCTTTGTGTTATGTGGTGTTCTTATGTTGTTTATTTGTGCCTCATTGTTTCTCTCTTATGGTGATGTAATTCTTTATTCTTTGTTCTTATAAGTTTGCATAAGATAGGGTTATTAAGCATGGTATGGAAGCAATTTTGTTTTATCATTAAGAAGTATATAAGAATGTTTTTCCACATTAAGGCAACTTAATTTTCAGATTTGCATAAGTTTTAGATCTTCATACGTTGTAACTGTCCAAGCCTTATATCTCATCCATTGATTAGCTTATTGGATATAGATTGATCTTCACAATATTTGGTATTTAACCTGTATATTTCCCAACACTACATTTTACTTTTGAACTTGTGAAGATAAATTCCCTGATTATAAAACTGAACTAGTTCACCTCTAGATGCTTACTGAACATGGTTGCATCTCTAAACTATCGTGTCTAATTACAAAGTGGTTTAAGATTTATAAAATTAAACTCTCAAGGATCTTGGTAAAAGATGAAAGTAACTTTTAATATTCAACCTTATAAATAGCTAACCACTCTTTCACACATTACAAATAATAATTATTTTAGATACAATTCATAAAATGTCTACAATTTTATTGGAATAAGAAGAAACAAATACATGTAAGGAAATATTTGCAACAATAAAAAAATAACACAAACTTTTTTAGATTTGCATACTAATAGGAAAGGAAATTAATGCCTAAAAAAAGTAAAAGCATATATTTTAACACTGATTATTTGGAGCTATCAAAAGAACTTGGAACACCACCTATTAATGGTAGAAAAGTAGCATTAGGAGCAGAACCAAAGTGGTAGAGGATTATTATAAATTATTACCGATAGCCCCCATTCTCATGTGACATAAATCCTATTGAGGATGGTACACATTTTTTGTGATGAAAGGTGATTTAATCACAATTTGAGTCATTTTTGTTGTCATCCATTTATTATAACACATATCTTACGCTAACAATATTTAAAGGGTCAGTGCCCTTGTTCTCACTGCTTTATTAATCAAAAAATATATTTAAACACACATGATATACATATTGATAATTAAATTAATTTATGATGTTTATTTATTCTTTTTAATATAGATTGATCACATGTGTGCTGATTTTACTATAAATTATCTTTATTTTATGTTCCCATAGCATTTATTATATGGACAATAATGATCTTTACAAAAATAAATAGTAAAATGAAACTATTTACATCACAATTACATTTAATTTATCTATTATTGTAAGCCTATTTATTGATGTTGGAAAACAAGGTGAAACTACTAAAACAAATAAAAAATCAAGTGTATGCAAATTTGAAATTATTCTTATCAAAGATTATCCAATATTTTACTATGTGATTGCATAAATAAATAATAATAATGGAAAGTAAAATCAACAAACCATAGGTCAAATAGAATTTACATGGAGAAACAATTACAAGAAAAAACTCCATAGTAGAAAGATGACAAATACGCTATTAATCTTCAAAAAGAGATGTAAATCAACACACTAACAATTTGATTTACAATAGGGAATGCTCTACAACTTTCCCGCTCTGTAACTTTTTTTGAATTCCTATTATGCCTGTCGTTTCTGCAGGGGAGGGTCAGGCCTCCTTGGATGCTGACCCCCCTGGATAACCTACAGATTTTTACGGATCTGGCTCTTGTGCTACGCACCCAAGGAGCTGGGTGGGCTCCTGCGGTTGATGCTTGCAATGTGGTGTTGCACGAGGCCCCCTGCCTTGAGAAGATTCCATTGGTGGCCCCCAACTTGGATTACCCCAAAAAGGATCCCAATACTCAGATTGTGGGACCTTTGCCTAGGGAAACTCAAGAGAGTTCCTAGAAAGGTGCCCTTGTTGGTAACTCCAAGTCAGAGATTTCAACGTTGCAGCCAAAAGTTACTGCTAGTGAGGAGGGCCCCGAGATTTGCCTCTCAGACAATATCATGGATAACATTGCTTCCTCCCTTCACCTCTGCCTGGTAGGAATATTCTTAGCCTTCAGACCCGCTATAGACATGGTTAGAAGATGGGTCGGTTCTAGATGGAAAATCAAAGGTAGTGTCTTGGTCTCTGATATGCCAGGTGGACTCTTCCTTTTTAGATTTACTGCAGAAGAAGACTTCATCTATATTATGTCTGGTTCATGGTCTTATGGTAAACATTGTGTTACTCTCTCTAAGTGGAAGTCGAGGTTTGACCCAAGTGCAGACCTCCTTAGACTGACGTCAGTTTGGATTAGACTCCTGGGCCTCCCTCTGGAGTTTTGGGATAATACCATTTTTAGATGGATTGGTAACTCATTTGGTCAATTCGTTGTTGTCAACAATGTGACGATGCATAAGTCTAGGCTTGTTTATGCTTGCCTTTGTGTGAATGTGGCTGTTAACAACCCCTCCCTAACTTCAATGCCCTTAAATCCAAATGGGGTAAATGGACACAGGCCATCGTCTATGAGAATGCCTCCCTGTGTTATCAAAGGTGTGGCAAACATGGTCATGTTATCGTGGACTGTCTAGCCCCACAACCTCCGGAGGAAAAGCTAAAGGAGAAGTTGTCATCCTCGGGTATTGTCACTGAGGAGACAGCTAAGAATGTTACCCCCCCTAACCCCTGGCTTCCGTCAATGTTGTGGGTCAAACCAAGGACATGATGGGAAAGGCGGGTCCTCAAGATACCACTGAGGCTTCCATCAATGTTGTGGGTCAGACCAAGGACCTGATGGGGATGGTGGGTCCTCAAGATACCACTGAAGAAGGCTACCCCTTCTTGGCTGGTATTCTTAATATGATAGTTACCCCTAACTCCAAGAAGGTTCCTCCCCCCTCGAGGAGATGCTTGGGCCCAGAGCTAGAAGAAGGAGAGATCCCCCAAGCAAAGATAGAATAAGAAGGTCTTAAAGTGAAAGCGAGTATCAATGAGAAGAAAGGGCACAATGATTCCACTCCGCTAGTAATCATGCAGTTAATACCCAACTCAGTGGGAAGTTGCGGGAGGAGTATATGGAGCACTAGTGTTGGGGCCTCTCCTACCACAGGGATGGGTCTGGACTCAACCTCCTCTTCGTCTACTACCAGATCCACTGGGGATATCACTATTCTCTCTCATGGGAGTCACTCTGCCCCATCATCATTGGCGGATAAGGAGAAAGGGGAATGGCAGAACCAAAAAGAAAAACTAGAGGAAATAAGAAGCTGGATGTGGGAAACAACCCCAAACCAGGCAAATCCTCTAAGAGGACCCTCAGAACTAAGGCAATGGCCAGGGAAATTCCCAGTGGAAGGCAATTAACTCTAGAGACAACTCAAAAGGGTAAGAAATGAAGTTCCTTTCATGGAACTTAAGGGGTTTAAACAACCCCCAAAAGCAGTATGCTCTTAAGCAAAGAATACTCACCAATAGAGTTGATATTATCCTAATCCTGGAGGTGAAAATGACTTACCAAAATTTTGCTACGCTTGTTGACAGTTTATGGCCGGGTGCTACCTTTCATTATGTAGAGGCAGAAGGTGCTTCAGGGGGAATTGGTACTCTTTGTTTTAAGAGCAAGCTGAATGGGTTCGCGGTTGGCTCTTCTCACAACTTTCTTACCACTAGGTTCACTTTGAATAACTTCTCTTGGTTCTTATTCAACATTTATGCTCCTAATACTAGACATGGTCGGGCTTTGATCTGGGAGGAAATCACTACCTTCTTGACTAATAATAGGGAGGACTTGTTTATGTTAGCTGGGGACTTTAACACCCCCCCTTTTCCCTCTGAAAAGTTAGGAGGTCTAACTGATTACAATGAGAGTATGCTTGACTTTTCTGACTTCATTAGAAACAATGGGTTACTTGATCTTGACCTTCATGGGAATCCTTTCACCTAGTCTAACAACAAAAAAGGCACCAATCTAATTCAGGTCAGGTTGGATAGGTTTTTGATCTCTGCTAAGTGGAACATTGGAATCAATTCCTTGCTTTTGTCTCTCCTACGCACTATCTCTGACCACTCCTCGATCCTCCTCTCTTGGGTTGACAAGTAGACCCCTGGCCCCTCACCCTTTAGGTACAAGATCATGTGGCACTCCCACCTGGACTTCAAACAATGCATTCAAAACTAGTGGAACTCCCCTGTTCAAGGCTCGACTATGTTCAAAATTGCTAAAAAGTTGGAAATTATTAAAAAGGAGGTCAGAGCCTGGAGCATTTCTTCCTTTGGGGATATCTTCAAGAGAAAGAAGGAAGCTAAAACTAATTTGGACCGCCTCTAGAGGACCATTGCGGAGGGGACCTCCTCTATGGACATACATAAAAAGGAGGAGGTTTGGAGACACAAATGGAAAGAAACCACAAACCTTGAAGAAATTTACTAGAAGCAAAGATCCAAGATCCAATGGCTAACTGAGGGGGACAAGAACACCTCCTTCTTTCACAAATCGGCTTCAAAGCACAAAAGGAGGAACACTATCTGATCCATTCTCAATACAAAAATGAGGATTTGGTGGGGAATAATGAAATTGGTCAATGGGCTTCCCTTTACTTTTCTAATGCCTACACGAATGATAGGGCCGGTGAACCTACTAAGGTCAGCAAAAGGCTCCTCAATCTCATCCCTCAGGTCCTGAATGAGGTTGACAATGAGTTGCTGATAAGTTGAGTGTCTGAAGAGGAAGTTAAAGATGCGGTGTTTGCAATGGCTACCTTTAAGGCCCCTGGACTTGACAGCTTCCCCCCTTCTTTCTTTTAGATCTTTAGGGAAACAATGAAGTATGATCTAACTAAAGCTACCAGGGACTTCATATGCATTGGAAACCTCCTGAAGAAATTGAATAACACTTTCATTGTTTTGGTGCCCAAAGTTCCTGACCCGAAGCTTATGACTGACTATCGGCCCATCAGCCTATGTAACTTGATTTATAAAATTTTCTCTAAAGTTGTTGTCAACATAATTAAACCCTTTCTTAATAAGTGCATCAACCCCTCTCAAAGAGGTTTTGTTCTGGGCAGGCAAATTCTTGATGCAGTCATTACTACCCATGAGGTCATCCACTCCATGGAGAGAAGTCGCAACCCAAGTATGGCTCTCAAACTTGACATCTCTAAGGCTTATAATAAAGTTAATTGGAAGTTCTTGTATGTTGTCCTTTCTAAGATGGTTTTACAAGAAAGATTCATCAATATTATTAGGGTGGCGGTGGAAAGTGTTCACTATTCGGTGATTGTCAATGACACCCCTTGGGGTTTCTATAAGGCTGGGAAGGGGCTAAGGCAGGGGGACCCCCTCTCACCTTACTTTTTCATTATGGTATTTGATGTCTTGAGTAGGAATTTCTCCAATTTAATCAGGACCAGAAGAATCTTGGGGGTGAAAGCTGCTTCCACCCTTCCTCTTGTGGTTTTACAACAATTTGTTGATGACACCTTCCTTTTCGGCCAATCGTCTGTGATAGAAACTAAAGAATGGAAACATCTGCTGGAGGAGTACACCCTTGCTTCTGGTCAACTTATCAACTATTGCAAGAGAAAAATTTACTTTTTTAACACAGATAGAAACCTCCAGGGTAAACTTATGCAAATCCTTGGGTATTGTGCGGTTGATCTCTCTGATTCCTACTTGGGTCTCCCCCTCACTATTAAGGAGGTCACCTCCCAATTTTGGGAATCAATTTTAGAAAGAATGCAGAAGAAACTTGTTGGTTGGACCGGAAAAAATTTGAGTAGTGCGGGTAAACTCCAGCTTATGTCGGCCTCTCTTCAAGGTGTCCCAATCTACTTTCTTTCTCTGTTCAGGATTTCCATTGCTATGACTGAGAAACTTGAGAAAATACAAAGAAGTTTTTTGTGGTCAAGGTTGGAGGAAAAGGCTAGAATCAGCTTAGTCAATTGGTAGATGGTGTGCAAACCTAAGTGCATGGGAGGTCTAGGGATTATAATTTTTTTTGATCTGAATAAGGCCTTGTTGACTAAAATTGGATGGAACCTTATGAAGGACAAAATTGACTGGAGCATGATTATGAGGGCTAAGTACTTCAATCACACCCCCTTCTACTCTCTCCTTTCCTCCAATGAGCTCCCTTCAGGGTCTAAGAAATGGAACAACATTGTAAATAACATGAAGCTGCTCAAACAGGGTCTAAAATAACAAGTTGGCAATGGTGAGAAGATCATATTTTGGGAGGACAACTGGATTGGTGACAAACCCCTTGCCTCCTCCCATTTCAGTTGTCTCAAGGACACTCTCAAGGACTCATTAGCCTCTCTCGTGATAAACTACATCTCTACCTCCCACTGCTGGTTATGGCTCGCTAATGGTCTACAACCCCCAGTGGGCCCATTTGGCTGGAGAGATATAATCCCTTCTTGAGAAGATCAGGATCCCCTACACTGATAAACTTGTTTGGGCTGCGAACCCCTCAGGGACTTTCAGTGTCAAATCGTCCTATAATCTCTTGTTTAACCCCATGAATGATTGCTATAGCTGGAGAGAAGTTTGGAACTCTTAGCTCATCCCTAAAGTTAACTTCTTTTGGTGGACGACCCTTCACAGGAAGATCCTTACTATCGATAATCTTAAAAGGAGGGGATTTCTTCTAGCCAATAAGTGTGTCATGTGTAATTATGCAGAGGAAAGCATAAATCACCTCTTTATCCATTTCCCCTTTGCTTCTGTGGTCTGGCACAAAATTTTGCAGAAGTTTAATTTGGCTTGGACCTTCTTAGAAGACTTGCAGCAGTTTATCAGCAACTGGAAGTGCCCCTCCGCTCACCCATCGATCAGTCTATTTTGGAAACTCATACCTCCCCACATTTATTGGAATATCTTTAAGGAAAGAAATAATTGGATCTTTTGTGGTACCAACATCTCGATTGACATGGTGGCTGACATAGTTGAGAAGCTCCTCAGAGAGAACATCCTAATTTGCAAATGGAAAACTCTGTAATCTGCCCCTATGGTTTTGGATCGCAACTGGATTAGAACATGGAATCTTCCAAACAAATTCCTTTGATATGATAATTCAAAAAAGATGGAGAGGCTTAATACCAAATGGTCAACACCTCCCCCTCCATGGCTCAAACTTAATTTTGGCGTTGTTGCTTGTAGTGGTTTTGCGGTAGGAGGTGGAATTATCAGAGATAGCATGGGCAACCTAGTTCTGGCCTACGCAGGAAATTTTGACTCTATCTTGAGCAATATGGCTAAGGCCCTTGCTCTCTTCTGGGGGCTTAAGCTATCCATCAATATCAATGCTAAAAGACTGATCATTGAAAGGGACTCTAAGTTGATTATTGAGGTAGCTAAAGGAGTTTTAGGGGTTAGCTGGATTATCAAAAACATCTCAAGGACATCTAGTCCATGATAGTCTGGCTGGAGGAATTTTAAATTCAGCACATCTACAGAGAGGGAAACATGTTGGCAGACTCTCTGGCTGTGACAGGTCTGGAGATAAAAGGTACGAGGTGCTAGAGACACCTTGATTCTCTTATTGACAAGCAGAAGGACCTTTTTAGGAAAGAACAAATTGCTTCTACCAATCAATGATGTGCCATATATTTTCTTATAAGGGGTTGCTTTGGGTCGGCTGCTATGCTAAGCTGCTGGAGGGAAATTTAAATTCAAATTGGGCGGGCGATGCCAAGTTGGCCTCATGTGGTCCCCACCTTCTCCGTCTGGTGTAGACGTGGCGGGACACTGAATTCTACGTCGCCGAAGGATTTAAGTGCCAACTTTTAATCATTAATCACAACAAGGACACCACTTATTACCATAAATGGAACTTAAGATCTCTTCATAATGATGATCTTTGCAAGTTGGTGGAGAAATTAAGAGATGTCCCTTCGCATGCTTCCTGGAGCTAGCGGACACATGCCTTGGGAAACACCACTAAAAATAATTATTGCAACTCACACAATACTTTGGCTATTTCTTGGTCAATTTCTCTTATCTCCAGCTCTGGTTTTTCCCTTCTTCGGGTCTGTGTTGCATCTCAACTTCACTCTGAAGGAAGCTATCATGGGGGGGGGGGATTTAGTCCGGGAGGAACCGAACACTATTGATGACTATTTTTGTAATGACCCATGCATCTAGATGTATGCTAAGGAAGGGGAAATCATCCCATTCATGGAAGCCATAACAGGGTTTGACGATAACCTCTCCATGCAGTTTGTCAACAACTGGAATGACGGGAGAGTGGTCATGGGGGACATTTCGTTCGAAATCAGTGAGGAAGTTATCACCCAAGCTACAGGTCTCTCTATGGAGGGCAGGAAGTGAAAGAAAACAAGCAGATTTGCAGACGAGAATGACATGAACCGCTTCTTCAAAAAGGGCGAGGAACTGGCCAAAATGCATGGGGGTTTCAACAATGAATGCTTACCCTACCCATGGGACCAGGTGTGCAAGATAATTATGAAATACTTTACCCTCGAAGGAAGGTATGGCATTTTTTACTATTACCATTTCCTGTTGCTCAATCACTTTCTCAACCATGACACCATCTCTTTTCCGTTCTTTCTCCTACATGCCTTAGAATCTACTGTTAAAGATGTCTACCACTATATGAGTCAAGAGGGTAATTATACCATCCTCCACCAAGGGTTGATGTTTCGGCTTTACAATTTTCACAAGGCCCTATATCCCCCTAAGCCCACCTTGGTCCAACCTGCTCCCTCCATCCAGGGTCCCTCTGCTGGTTCTAAAAAAGGCCTCAAAAAGACTTCGAAAAAGACGACGATTCCTTGTCAATCCCTTGACCAAGGCCCTCCCTTCCCCCTCAAAATTGGGGAGAAAAACAAAATCAACCCCTCTACTGCGAAACCCACCACCAAGAAACCCAGGAAGGAGCCTAAAATCCTTCTTGTTGAGTCGGATGCGGAGGAGGGTATCACCCCGTGAAGGTCCCACAGGTTTTCTAACAAGCCCCAGATGAAGCAAATCATCGTGAGAAAGAACTATGCTAATGAGGAAGAGGATGACTATGAGAAAGCAGAAAGTGAAAAGGGGGAGGAGGAAATGGAGGCTACGGAGGGCTTGGATTCCTCCAAACTGGGCACAAACGTCCCCGACTCGGAGACTTTCAAGGAGGATATTAAGAACACCTCCCCTGTTTCTAACACTTCCCCACCACATACCTCTGAGGGAGACAAAAGGAATTCTGAAGGTGGGCAAACTGTTGTAGATGGTGGGGAGAAGGAAGAGGTGGTGCAGTGTATGGGTTGCAATGTTATCTCTGATGACTTAAATGGTGTTAAGAAAAAAATGGAGTATCTGGAGTCCTATGTTAACAAAATAGGAAAATTTGTCGTCAAAGTTATGCACTCTTCGACTACCTCTCTGTGCTTTCTCCACTAGGAAAAGGCGAAACAAGGTGGGCTGGAAAGCGACACCACTAAGGAACTGTTCCAGTTCTTGGCAGAAGACTGGACCAGGCTTATGCTCTCTAAGAACATGGATGCTAAAAAACACGATTAATGGTTGAAACTTTTCCATTTTGTTATAGTTTTTTTTGCTGGAACAACTGGTTCCTTGGCAATCTTGCTACTTTTAACAGTTATTATAGTTAAAACAATATGCTGGTTTACTGCTGCTTAAGGCACTTGTTGGACGAGATTGTTTTCAATCTTGGTTTATCCATTAGCGGTATGCAATTTTTGTTTTTGAGGACTAAAGTAGGGATTGACTGATTGTCGTTAGGCAGCTGTGTGTGTGCTGGTAGTGTTGTTTTTGTGTGTCTTCAGGTCAACCCCCTTGTTTTGGCTACTTTATAATAAAAAACAATTTGATATTTGATAGCATTCCAACAACACCTAGATACTTATAAAATAGCATATGCATCTAGTAACTAAATTCACCAAGTTATAGAAGAGTTGAAATGAGAATAGCATTATGGTATCTCAAAACAAGAAGTAACAAAACCAACTACAAAAACTGTATTCCCCTACTCATGGTAAACCTATAGACATAGTAAATAATAAATATTCACATAGGATTCACATGGGCAACATAACCCTCACCCAATAGTAAAATTGTAACTCACAAAAGCATCTTACACCTCATTAACCTACATACACCTCATTAACCCACATTTGACATGCACATCTTGGTGCCTTGACATGCCACAATGATGATTCATCATCTCCTATCAAAATTCCTAGGATGAGTAATTTGCATTAAAACTTTTTAACTATCACTATGGCTAGATCCTTCCTTTATGAATGCAATTATAATACATAAAAGATATTATTTGTCCAGCATGTCCTTATGCATCCAAGTACACCTTCCAAGGATCATAAATACACATGGAAATGACTTAGGATGCAAGGTTAATGTTACCTTATTCTAACAATTGACATGAATGCCTATTCTTTATTATCACATGACATTTATCTAGTCTTTGGCTTTCATAATTTACCTTATTACCTACTTAAGCTAAGGGAAACTAAACATCATTTATTGTCTTGATTATGTCCATCTCATTATCAAGGCCTTATCTTACTATCTCATACATTGGGGAAAAACTAATTTTACATGTGATCTCATTAGTAGATCCTACATAGTTGAGTGCATATGTTTTATCATGTGCATAGAGATATGTTATTACATTAGAGTCATCATGCCTTACCTAGTGCATTAAACACTCACATGTTTATCATGTGCTGAGAACTACATTTAGGATGCATGCCTTCCTTAAGTATATGCACATACAACTTTATCTCTCCTTTAGGGTTGCCTTACCTTTCTCATTTTTCTCTACTAATGTACTTCTCTAATTGTTGATCATTATCTCTAGTCCATATGATTTTCATTCAATATGTCTTATTTGTTAGTGACATGATACATTTATGACACTTATTTATTTACATGAATTTTGTTTATACATGTTTACGTATGATTACATTTAATTTTCATACATTATTTTTCCCTCTTTAATTCCTTACATCCAATAGATACAACCAATTGGAGGGGGTCTATTCTATTACTAACACTCTTGTATTGATATTGGACATAATTATAAGTGCCTATACATAGATCCATCATTATGTTTAGATAGAACTTGATCACATGATAAGGTCATTCTTGAAGTAGTATGCCACTCTACTATTACCTCAATAGAAAAGGTATTATAGTGCCACTTTCTATATAGGAAATTTTTCTAACCCTACTTGCTTTTCTTTAAACATTTTCATAGATGGTTAAGTAAACTTGTAGCTGTACTTATTTTTACTTGTATGACAGAAGCTAACCATTGCATTCCTTGTCCTTGTCTTGTAGGTTCCTATCGAACACACATGCAAAGTGTGAGGAACACAACAAGAAATAAAAAATGGGTCTACTACTTTACATGGATCCCATATCTTTTTTATGTTTGAATAGTTACTTTTAATGCATGGTTGTGAGCACTCATATACTTTTAAACACATGTTCACCTCGAAGTTAGAAAAAAATTAATGGTATAATTGATATACCCATGTCAATTCTCATTTAGTTTTAGGTTCATTTTTGTAGCAGACTTGATACAATTACATGTTGACAATTGGTGCACTCGTGTACCAAGTTGGGCTCGTTCCTTGTTTATCTATTCATCTTTATTTATACATACCTCTAGGAATTCAACCTTATCATATAATTAAAGGGGGCATATTCTATTACTTACAATATTGTGTGGATATTGCATATAATTATAAGTGCCTCTATATAGATTCATTATTATGCTTAGATAGATCTTGACCACACAATAGGGTCATTCTTGAAGTATCATACCACTTTACTATTGCCTCAATAGGTAGTGTATTATATAGTACCACTTTCTACATGGGATTTTTTTTAACCATACTCACTTCTCTCTTCCACTTTCATAGATGGTTATTTCAACTTTTAGTTGTACTCATTTTTATTTGTATGGTAGAAGATGATTATTACACGCCTTTTCTCTAGTTTATAGGCTCCTATGGAGCACACATATTAAGGGGGAGTAACACACCAAGAAATCAAAATGGATGCACTACTCAACATGGATCCAATATCCTTTTATGTTTGAATATACTTTTAATGCATGGTTTTGAGTGCTCGTCTACTTTGAAATACATGTTCATGTTTGATTCATGTACACATAAAAGTAGGATTTGTAATGGTATAATTTGTATATGAAAATCAATTCCAACTTAGTTTTAGGTCCATTTATAAAATTTCCACATATTAAAGGCCAGTGCACTCTTGTGCAAAGTTGGTTTCATTTTTTATTCTCTATCCATCCTCATTTTATATGTACTTCTAGACATTCAATCTTATCATATCCTTATTTTCACATACTCTTATACATCAATCATTATTAGCCATTCTTTATGCCTATAACTATACCCATATCCATAAATTTTCTCCCAACCTTGAGATATACAACTCCTTGTCATGAGCTAAATCCATGGTGGATGGTTTCAATCCCATGCCACACAAAATTGACCCTTAATAGTAAACAATTAAAAAAAACTTATTTTACTCTTGTTTTTTCTCATAGTTATTATTATCTAACTTGGTACATATTTTCCATGATTTATTGGTCTTAGTATTTCAACGTATTTAATGTGCAAGAATTCATATTGATTATCAAAGAGAATTCAAGAGTATAAGTTCAAATTATTCTTGGAACATTTTGACTTGGACCACTAATTAAACCATAACCTGCATTAAAATCATCTAGGACACTTGCACAAATAAGAATGTTATTTCAATATTCCTCCACAATCATAATGTTGAACAAATCAAGGGGTTGACCTAGGAGAACAAATCCCTTACAATCTTGTGATCTCCCTAAGGTATTTTTCAATATTGCCAATGGTTACACATTAACATACATTAGACAAGAGTAATAAATTTTGATATTCTACATTCAACTAGATCGATCATGTAGGTTACAAGACAATGCGACATGTTAGACCATTTTTGTGGATTATAAGATCAAATTGTATTTGCAAGAAATTTTATGCTTGTTTAGATCTCAACATAATAAGCAAACCAAGAGCATTAATTTTTGGACATTGTCTACCTAACTATACACTACATTGTCAATTATTCATCATCGTTGTTGTATAAACTAAATATCTAATCCTTCATTAAATACTAAAACATTTATTATAATTATCAATTTTTAACTAAATTAACTAATTTCTAGGAATAACACATTAAAAAAAAAAGTATTGATCTTCCTACCAACGTTTGTGAAAATCCATTTTTTCAGTTAGCACTTCTAATATTGTTCTTAAATCTACTAAAAAAGTTATTAGGAGACATCTATCTAACAAGTCTTTTTTTTCAGTATTAATAACATTCCAAAAGCTTTAATCTTTTATTTTCTAGATAGGCACCTTGTCCAAATACTAGTAAGATGTTTTCCAAACCATCCAACAATTGACTCAACAAGTTCGACATCATTGAAATTTCTAAACTGAAATCTAAGTAAGAAAGTATTGCTAATCACATTGATAATATCAATAAAACAACTACATATATGTTTACCATGGAAACTTCTCTTTAAATTAATTAATTAAGTTCTAAAATTTATGATACTTTTTATATTCATTAATTTTAATTGATCTATCTATGAAATTTTATTCCCTTACAATATGATTCAATTAAATTTACATCAAATTCAAAATCAAATACACTTATTTCATTCCTTTAACTCTCATATTAATTTTTCTATTAATTCCATCTCTTTATCCTAAAATTCTCTATTCATTATTGTATTAATTAATAGACCGTAAGATATTAATAAAGTGTGATGTCCCTTGCAGTTTTGCTAATAGAATATGAAGCATATAATCATATTAATTAAAGAATGTGATGTCTCTAGGGCTATAAGTAGCATAAGTGTAGAGTAGGTAGCATATATTATAACTTTATTGAATTGGATCCCCATCCCAATAATGCTTTAACTTTAATTGAAAGCCCTCGTACAAAACGCATGGAATAAGTTCCCAAACGCATTCACTCTATTATGCTTTCGGGAACACAACTTTACACTTTTACGAGTCCAATTACCTAGATATCCCTTAACAAAAGTTAACCCACAAAGTCACCAAAAGAACCGTTTCTCAAGTAATGCATTTTACCCCTTTTTTTCATTTAGCAATGGGTAATGGAAGGAAAGGAATACACTTCTCTATCAAATGGTAATGGTATTGTAGTTTCTGATCATATATAAAATAATTATATAGAAATGGAAATAAAATGGAAAGCAAAAATGTTAATCATTAAGAAAAGAAAATAGTTCATATCAATTTAGATGTGAAATGGGAAGATGGATAATATCCAAAGAGTAGTGGGCAGATAGAAGATGTAGTTATTGCACTTAAGAAGTGGTGGAGACAAAATGACATTACATCATGGAGTGTTCAACTTATAAAGATATTTAGATCAATTTTATCGAAACATTAAAAGTGAACAACTTGAGTAATCTATTTTCATAATAAAATATAACAAGAGTTGTTGATTTTTTTTTATCAAGATACACAATAGAAGATCCAAGATGTAGAAGGAAAATGAGGTTTAGGCATGGTGTTTTGGGTTTTGCATGCTTTTCTATTTGCTAGCTACTCGTGAGTTCCATAGATTGTTTGGTCTCGTGATTGTTATTAAAAACATTCATTCATTCATCTCTATGCTTTTTCTCAAGCAAATCTACTTGCAACTTCAATTTATATTACTACTTATTCCATGTCCCAACATTAACTAGAATTAGTCCTAACAATGCTTCATAGTTTGGATTTGGTTTCTTTTTTGGTGGCATTCTAAAGTCGATGTAAATTCTCACATCTTATCTAAAAATTATTGCACTCTAAATTCTATATAAGATTTGAATCTATTTTATTCAACGATATTTTTTCATGATCATTATGTTCTCAACTTAAATATGCCAATTATATTTTCTAGGAATAAAACACATAAATAGCTATAAGTGTTGATCTTCCTACCATATTTTGTCACTAAATTTTGTGAAAATCTATTTTACTAGTTATCACTTCTAATATTATTCTTGAATCTACTAAAAAGGTTGTTATGAGACATCTATCAAATAAATCTTGTTCTTCACTAGTAATTATATTATAAAATTTGGCTTGTTCATGGGTTGTCTAAGGTTGATCTTAGTGCAGTCAGGGAGTCAGTGATAGTCTAGACAAAATCGGAACAAGGGTGGATTAAAATCAATTTTGATGGAGCTTCAAGGGGTAACCTAGACATTTCAGGTGCAAGTTGTGTGGAGTTTAATTAGGATGGCAAAATTCTCCTAAAGGGAGCTCAACGGTTGCAAAATGGGACAAATAACGAAGATGAAGTGTAAGCAGCTTTGCTTGCGGTAGAAATGGCAAATAACTTGAAGGTCTCAAAGGTTCATTTGGAAGGGGATTCACAAGTAATTGTAGATGCAATTGTGAAGGGATCGACCCCATGTTGGCGTATAAGAAAATTCATTTCTATCATCTGCTCAAAGTTGCATACTTTCAATTATTTTTGAATTTCACATATTAAAAGAGCAGGAAATGGGGTGGAGATCACTTTTCCAATGTGGCGTGTGGTTTGGACCAATATGTGACCAAGTGTGCGGTAGTGCGGATGAAGAAGTGCAATGGGGTGCTTAGGTGTTTGATTACGATTGGATGAGACTACTTGAGCATGTAAGGAGAAGTACGAGATGTGTAATCAATTATTTTGTGCAGACATAGACTTAACAAGGCAAGGGTAGTAATGAGGAGTAACGGATAACTGTCTGATGACATGTTTATATTTCCAGAGGAATACAACCTTTAATTGCACGTTTCCTTTAATTCCTAGGGAAGCATGCAAACTTCACTCTTGAGAGAGAAAGGCGACGCTCTAAACTAATGACATTAATGGGTTTAAATGCACCCTTTGCATCATTTTTGATGGGGGTTTTTTTTTCCTATTGTTGATGTTTTTGGATGGGATTTTTTCCTACGGCGAGTTGGTGGAGTAATCTAGGTAACAATGGAAGCCAACTTTACTCTGAAAACAAAAAGAAGCTCTACCCTTTCCTCGAGCTATTTTCGAAGAGAAGGTTAAATGGTATGTTCCTGTACCAAGATGAGTTACTCGTTAAGAGCATTCAATGGTTGTTATTTGAGAATTATGGTGTGGTGGAGCATCGGTACCAGACAAACATGGACGCATACTCCCTCATAGTGGCTTGGGGTTTGGAATTCGAATAGTCATTGGGGCCAATTAGGAAGGTGGTGGAAGCAATTATTCCCAAAGATTATTGTTTGGGACTAGAAATTGTGTTTGAGTGGGCAGTTCTGGGTAAGGGTTTCAACCTGTATGAAGGGATTGTTAATTTTCACAGAATTGCAGGCCACAAGCACATTATGTTTTTAAGGTGGCCGAATTATCAGTCGAGAGAGAGTTACAGAGAGGAGGCACGGGTGGGCTAGGAGGATATGAAAGCTTTTGTCGATTTGATGGAGGTGGAGGAAGAGTTACAGAGGGTGGTTGAAGCAGTCCAAGTGCTGGAAGAAGCCAAGAAGAAAGAGAAAGAGAGAAGGTCGTTGAAGAGGAGGCACTTGGACCCTGGTCCTTCTTCTGGGTAGCTCCTTTCGATGTTGTTTCACTATTTTTTTGAGTCATGGTTTAATTCGTGTTCATCAGTTTTAGAACTATTACATGTTTTGTATTGTCTGTATAAGTCGGATTTTGTAGGTGGCTATTGTATTAAGCTGTTTTTGTGCGCTCAAGTGGTATTTGCAGGGTGGTTTCTTAGATGTTTAGTAGGTTGGAAAACAAGATGTTTTTTGTAGGGTGGTTTGGAGTTTTTTGGGATGTTTCTGCAAATTGGACAACTAGCATGTATATTTCCTTTAATACTTTATAAAAATCAAAATTACCAATTAAAAAAAAAATTATATTGTAAAATCTTAAATCTTTTATTTTGTGGATAGGCACCTTGTCCAAATATTAGTAAGATGTTTTCCAAGCCATCCAACAATTGACTCAACAAGTTCGACATCCTTGATTTTTTTAAACTAAAATCTATGTATTAAGGTATTGCTAGTCACATTGATAAAATCAATAAAAGAATTATATATGTGTATACCATGGAAACCTCAATTTGAGTTTTTAAAAAAAGAAGCCAAAATACAAAACACTAGATCTTGAACATACACTTCATAGTATAGATGTTAAATTTTGAACTTAAAGTAGACATTTCAATCCACATTATTGAGGAGTGGTTATACTTTATAGCATTCTATTATAGGCTTAATTTTAAATTTTAAATTTTGTGGTTGTGATTCTAATTATCTACTTCTTATTTAATGTCAAGAGACATTCTACAATGATAACAAAGAGTAGAGTGTATTGAAGAAACACTTTCCTTTAAAATTAAATTTGATAAGCATTTGCACATAAATAAAATTAATATTTAATAATAAACATAATATCTCCAAAATATGTAGCAAATAAAAATTATATTTATATATATAATAATAAATAAAATAGTTTCAAATTGATATCCTTTATTTTTGTAAATAGATTTATTTAATACATTTATATTAATAAAATTATAATTCATATTTATCCAAAATATTTTAAAAAATATATTTTATCTTTTAAATTGCAAAATGCATCATATAATTTATTGGAAATATACAGTTTAAGTGATAAAACAATATTTATACATTATAAATATACAGTTACGGGACATCATGATCTCAAAATAAATAAAAAAGAGATTATTGAGTGAGCGAACTAGGCTAGCAATGATAAAATCACTATTTCTAACAGAATGCAATAGATAAAAAATGAAATATACAAATATTTAAGTAGATTTGAGATGGAGAGAGGAATGTGGCACTAAAATCTAGAACTAACTATACTATATCTAAGCCTTGGGTGCCCATGTTTGATAGCGACAGAGGCTTGGGAGATGATTGAAAGTGGAATTAGAAAGCTTTGCACACTTATCTCCTAAAAACCCAAGTCAAACTAGTAGGATAGGGGTACTAGGCAACCTAGTATGAGGGTTTTCATCTATTCTAAGTTTGGCATTGTCTCTCACTATTCACTATCACTGTTAGTAACTTTCCCATTGTTAGATTTACACTTACACACATTGAAAATATGGAAAGATGGTTGTGTCGTATAAGGTCTTACCTAAGTCAAACTTCATGTTAGTGTTCCCACTTCTAATATGAAATGATGAGATAGTGTGCGGCATCTCACAGAAGGCTTGACGTGATGCTCATGAAGTCTTGCAACATGATAATGCTTACCCATAACATGAAATAACATAATAGAATTGATCATGATTGTTGTAGAAGATTTGAGTACTTGAACAATTTTCTCTTTAAATATTTATATGCTTTTTCACTCTTTGAAATATGCTAGATTGATTAGATTCACTTGCTTGAATGTGCTAGATTCATTAGACTGAAAATGGTAAAAGGGGTTGTTTTTTATATGCAACTTAGAATTTTTTGAAATAACCTTTTGGGATAGGTTGATAAAGAAAATTTGAATCACACAAATAGAAATTTTGACTTTAATCTCTCAAAATTTTAGCCCATTTTTCTTGGATGGTGGTGCTATGTGCCATAGTCCTAGGAAAATGTGCTAGCAATTTTTTTTGAAAAATAGGGGAAATAACCTAGTTTGCCAAAGTGGTCCTAAAATTAGGCACGTGTAGACATAAATTAGGCACACACACCAAAATGGGTACTAAACCTAGTACATGAAATTGTTAAGGTCAACAATTTAAGATGCTACATTTAGCCCCCAATTTAGCAAGGATAAGAACCTGCATTCATACCCACAATAATGTTTGAAGAAGCCAAAGATCCCCTTTTCAAAACATTGAAGGTACCAATGACTCTAGGCTTGAAAAAGTGGTAGGTACCAAGACTTTGGGTCCTATCAATCCACAATGCTAAGATAAAAGTTCCACCATGAAAAACATGAAGAAAACATATATTCAAAGCACAAGGTTATCAAAATTCTTGTCAACATTAAAAAAATACATGGAGCATACATGACACATGTTCAAAGAATTCACGACAAACAAGGTATGACATATAGGATTAGTAAGATCCATAGAGTATTACTAGGATCCATATCCACAATCACAAGGCATGACCTCTAGGTTTCACAAGATCCTCAAATACTTAGTAGAATTCATGTCCACAAACACACAAGGGTTCATAAGTCACAATTTAGAAAATTATGTTATGCCATGTGGGTCATGAACAAGTGAAGAACTTGTGGACTAGTAAATAATTCTTAGATATACTAGGTGAGGTTCACGCAAACTGTATTAGAGATTTAATAAAATAGGTTGTTTACTAGGTAATCTTGATAATGTTCTACAAAGGATGATTAAAGGGGTGTCACAATAGAACAAACATCTTTGTGGTGTGTGATCAAAGTGAACAACCAATCTTTTCGTGTGTGCACAAAGTGAAATGCATACATGAATATATGCCCCCACCTTAAAGTAATTGTGTATTTTATTTAAGATAGTATACATTTGAAGATAAGGACATCACAATCAAAAAATTGTACCAAACATAGGTAAGTTTAGGTGATACCACATACAAACAAATGAGATCATACAAGACCACATGAGGGATCCAAAGATTTGGGATCAATATGAATATGGATAAATTATGAATATCAATATGATTATTTTGAATTGAGATATTCTCTCAAATATAATGGAACTAAAATTAAAAAGGATTAAGACCTACATAAGAAGAAACAAAGGTTTGTTTGTCAACATGTAAAAGACCTAAATGCCTCAATACTTTGCATTGTCCCCAAAAGACAAAAAAAGAACATTTATAACAAATAGAAGAATTAAGATATAAATAGAAGACTTTCACAATACAATCTATTCATTTGTATCCTTGTTCCAATGGAGCATCTAGGGACATCCAAAGAGAACTTATCAAACAAAGAACATGTCAAGAAACACGACATAGAAAAAATATTACATGCAAGCAAACAAAAAGAGATAAAGGGCACCACACTTATGAGCTAGTCTATAACAAATTTTCCACCTCACAATCTTGCTCATCATAATGAGATGGTGGGAAATATTCTAAAGGAGATATAGATAGTGAAATACAAGGAGATATATTTATTTCCATACATAAAGGACCATTCCCTAAGGAAGAATCACTATGTGTGTTGTTAGTAGCTAGAGTCATTTCTTGAAACAATATTAAGAATAACTAAAAATGATTCTTCATAGTTTGAACCATGTCCTCTAAATAATTATCCAAGTGTACTACAATATGTGGTACAGTAATTTTGTTTTCATAACCATGAGCATTAACAACTAGAGTAGAAGAAGAATAGAAGAAGCCCTTGAAATTGACAGTTTAAGCTTTCAGCTAGGTCGGAAGAGGTAAAGATTAATATACAAAGGTAAATATTGTTGAGGAGGAAAGACCAAATCAATATCTAGCTACTTAGGGGAAGAATCATTAGGAAAATTTTAAATTAGCACAACAAACTCACAATCTAGAGCATTACATCATATGTGACATTATCTTGCAATACAATTTCATCAATTATGATTTAGACATTTTGGAGGAGTTGGGATATTAATCATCATTGATTCATTTTATTCCTTTTCTTTAGGAATAGAAATAAAAAAATAAGGAACTTCTAAATGTTGAGAGATAGGAAGAGGGGTGGATCCATTGACACCAAATTTCTTTCATCTATATTTTTGGTAAGTAGGAGGAATAAAAGCAATCCTCAAAGTATGAGGAGGTTTAGATATTGTTGGTTTTTTGCCTTGATATGCTACAAAGGATGACAGAGGTGGAAACACAACATACACACTAGACTATAAAGTAAGGGGAATGATACTCAGTCTAAAATGTAGTTATCTTACTACTTCTGGGGTAAGAAGAGTTACTAATCACATCTATAGATGATAAAGGATACTTAGGGGTAATAGTTGGAGCGGGACCCAAGGTACTAGCTAAGGAAAACAAGGATATCCTCTTGGATGAAATTTTTTATAGGAGAGAAACAAAATATCCTCATGAAAGTGAAAAGTTTTCATGTTTGGAGAAGGGTTGGAACATACTTTGATATACAACATGCATTTGTCCTTCAAATAAAAAATTTAAACACATGGAGTATGAAATGTACTTTTTTATAGAGGTGAGCCAAGGATAAACCAACTTCATGAGAAATTGGTCTAAGGTATGGATTACGGTAAAGGTCACATATAGGTTTTTTGGTCCTACTTGGACATGAAGGGTTATAGAACCAATAGTAGGGCATCAAGACTTCATATTTATCATAATTGTCTAAATAAAATTCATAAGTATAAAGGAATTCTTTTGTAACAATAATTTTCCATGCATACTAGATCAATGAGCACCTCATGTGTGGGTTTGTCATTAATTCTAATTGTAATGTACAATAATCCATCAAGTGAACCCATTGAATTATCACATCGGGTGAAGGTAATGCGAGGTTCAAGCTTAGGCTTATATTTCTCTTGGTTAGGGAAAGTGTCTATTACATTAGTTAAGATCTTAAATTCATTGGTTTGGTAATCAATATCTATGGAAGATGAATTTGGTTCTATAAGATTGGTCAAATAAGAAGGTAATGAGTTGGTGAAAAATTAAAAAATTTGGTTAGGAGTGCAACATATTTATTCCCTTTATCATCTACACCAAACAATTGCATGAGTAAAGAATATACCCCCCCGGGCTGGAAACTATTGTCAGACGAGGGAATGCGGAGATTGGTAAGAAAGACTCCAAGTCTAGCTGGAAGAACGCCCTTCTCGGGTCCACTAATACGATCTTAGAAGTGGCTTTGGCCAGCTTTACCCAAACTGATGAGGGAACGAAGATCAAGCTCTCAGACAGTCCCATGGACAAAATCGCCTCATCCCTTCACCTAGAGATTGTTGGTTGTTTCTTCTACTTCCGACCATCTATTGACATGATCGGGAGATGGGCAAAATCTCGATGCAAACTAAACGGTAGTGTTGACATCTCAGCAATGCTTGGGGGTCTCTTCCTGTTTAAGTTCAATGTCGAGGAAGACCTGATCTTTGTCCTATCAGGGTCCTAGGCTTATGGGTAGCATTTCTTAACTCTGGCTAAATGGAAGCCTGGCTTTGACCCCTCAGCTGAACTCAACCGCATGGCCCGTGTCTGGGTTAGACTACCTAGCCTTCCGCTGGAGTTCTAGGATGAGAATTTTTTTTGTTGGATTGGGAACTCGTTTGACATCTATGTTGCATCAGATTTGGTCACTCTTACTAAATCCAGGATAGTTTATGCACACTTTTGTGTCAATGTTGTGATTAATAAGGCTATCCCCAACTTTATTTCTCTAAAGTCGAAGTGGAGAAAATGGTCCCAGGCTATTGTTTATGGAAATGCTACCCTCTT
Source organism: Cryptomeria japonica (assembly GCF_030272615.1). Classification (NCBI taxonomy): domain Eukaryota; kingdom Viridiplantae; phylum Streptophyta; class Pinopsida; order Cupressales; family Cupressaceae; genus Cryptomeria; species Cryptomeria japonica. Next base: position 517,419,885 of record NC_081411.1, read on the forward strand.
TTGTCAGAATTGTAATAAACAAGGTCATACTTACACTGAGTGTAAGACCCCAGTGTCTGTAGAACCCAAGCTTAAAGAAAAGGCCATCTTGGTTGATCCCATCAGCCCAAGTGCTCCCTCATCATCTGCTCCCTTGGGACTACCCAATGTGAATGAAATCCCAAATGACTACCACATAGACAAGATTCTTGAAATCTTAAAATCCCCAGCGGTTTTCTGAAAAGATTGTTACCCCATCTATTCCTCAGGAAGAAGGTAAAATCCCACCGTTGAAGAATCTCCGACTTTCCCCTGATCCCTCGCCACCCCCCAACATGCATTTAGAGATCAACTCCCCCATGCCCTTTTCTATTCCTATCCCCTCAACCCATCAAGCTTCTATCTTCGATGAATCTATGTCCCTTGCAGGTGTGAATAAACTATTAATCACAATCCCCCCTTTTTCCCCTAGTAAGGAGGAGAGGTCTGTTCCAACAGAAAACTCCCTAGCAATGTCTCCTCCTTTGAAATTATCACCACCCAGATCTCCTCGGGCGGACAATGAAGAATGGATGATCCAAAAGAAGAAACCCAAGTCCAAGAAAGCACATGTGGGGGGTACTAAAAATAAAGTCGAAAGACCCTCAAAAAGGGTGCTGAGACATCAACTTATGGCTAGGGACATAGCAAGGGGCAGACATCTGACCCTTGATGGAATCAACAGAAATAAGAAATGAAGTTCCTCTCCTAGAGCATAAGGGGTATCAACAGTCCCCAGAAGCAATTTGCTATAAAAAAATTCAATTTGGAAATGAAAATTGATATTTGTCTTCTTGAGGAAGTTTAAAACGTCCTACCAAAATTTTGCTTCTATTGCTGGTAAAATTTGGTCGAGGGAAGATTTTCTGTATATGGATGCTTTGGGGGCTTCTGGGGGCATTGCTACCCTCTGGGACCCCCTCAATGTCCAAGGTAAGATCAATACTAGCACCCAGAACTTCTTAGCTGTTACTTTTCAACAAGCCGAACAATACTGGCAGTTGTTTAACATATATGCCCCCAGCTCCAAGGTGGGAAGACTGCTGGTGTGGGAGGAAATTTTTGAACTCATCTTGGCAAACTAGAAGGCTCAATACATGCTGGCGGGAGATTTTAATACTCCCCTCTACCCCTCTAAGAAGTGTGGCAGCCTTGTTGATTTTACTGATAGCATGGGAGATCTCACCAGCCTCATTAATGTTTCTAGCCTTGTTGATATTGACCTCCAGGGTGCCCCCTACACTTGGTTGAATAATAGGAAAGGCGAGCACCTAATTCAAGTCAGACTGGATAGATTCCTTGTCTCCACTAACTGGGACATTGGCCATAATTCCTTCCTTAAAACTCTCCCAAGGACTGTTTCTGATAATAACTCCCTTCTGCTCCATTGGAAGGATAGACCCTACCAGGGTCCCCCCCTTTTCGCTATGAGATTATGTGGGCCTCACACCCGAATTTTAGAGACCTGGTTGGGAGTTGGTGGGCTACCCCAGTTCAAGGGACTGCTATGTTTAGAATTGTGGAGAAATTGAAACTCATCAATAGGGAAGTCAAAGGTTGGAATAAGGCTACTTTTGGAGACATCTTCAAGAAAAAGAAGGTTCTTGGCTCCAAACTGGAACAACTCCAGAGTATTATGGCTATTGGTAACCCCCCCAACCCTATTTTGGAGGAGGAAGAGGAGTGTCACAATATTTGGAAGGATATCCTCTCTAAGGGGGAAGTATACAAGAAGCAAAGATCCAGAATTCAGTGGCTGAAAGAGGGGGACAAAAATTTGGCCTTCTTCCACCGATCGACATGCATCCATAGGAGAAGGAACTTCATCAAAAGTCTAAGGGATGACTCTGATCATGAGATCATTTGTGACTCCTTAATCAGACAGAGTACCACTGACTTTTTTATAGGATTATACACAGAGTTCGGAAGGGATGATGTGTCTCTTCAAGATAGCCTTTTGAGCAAGCTTCTGAATGCCATTGAGGAGGAATATAGCTGTCACCTGCTTGCTACTATCTCCTCAGAGGAGGTATGTTTGGCTGTCTTTGCTATGGGTGCTTACAAGACCCTGGGCCCAGATGGATTCCCCCCAACGTTCTTTTAGGAGTATTGGGACATTGTTAAATATGATGTTACAAAAGTTGTGAAAGACTTCTTCAAGACTAGCAAATTACTGAAAAAACTAAATAACACTTACATTTTGCTCATCCCTAAGGCAACAAACCCTAATTGCATGAAGGAATTTCGACCCATAAGCCTATGCAATACCATATACAAGATAATTTCCAAGGTCCTCGTGAATAAAATAAACCCCTCCTGGCGAAGTTTATCAGCCCTTCCCAGAAAGGTTTTGTCTTGAGTCGTCAAATTTTGGGTGCTGCCATTGCCACTCATGAAATAATTCACTCCATGGATAGGAGTAGAATCTCAGGTATGGCTTTCAAACTTGATATTTCAAAAGTGTATGATAAAGGCAACTGGTGTTTTTTATTCAAAACTCTCTCAAAACTTGGTTTCAACCAGAAGGTTGTTGATATGATACGGGAGTGTGTTACTACGGTTCAGTTCTCGGTCTTGATCAATGGAACTCCTAGGGGATGTTTTAAAGCTGAAAAAGGTATCTGGCAAGGCAACCCTCTATCACCTTATCTTTTCATCATGATTGCTGAAGTCTTGAGTAGAAATGTGGTTGATTTGGTGACCAATGGCAGGCTTCAGGGATTTAAAGCTGCTTCTACGATCCCCCCTCTAATATCCAACAATTTTTCGATGACACCTTTCTATTTGGTATGTCATCTATCATGGAGGCTAAACAATGGAAGAATTTACTGGCTGATTACGCCAATACTTCAGGGCAATGTATCAATTAGGAGAAGACTACTCTCTTCTTTTTCAGCACCCCTAATGACCTCCAACTCAGAATTCTATCGATTCTAAGGTGCAAGACTGCTACTCTTTTGGGGACTTACCTTGGTCTCCCCCTCACGGTCAAAGAGGTCACTCCCACTTTCTAGAGCACTATCCTTGAGCAGATGCAAAAGAAACTTTCTGGTTGGAAAGGAAAATTCCTTAGCAGCACAAGCAAGCTTCAACTCCTTGCAGCTTCCCTCCAGGGAATCCCGGTGTACTTTCCGCCCATGTTCAAAATATATGGGTCCATGGGGGAAAAACTTGAGAAAATCCAAAGAACCTTCCTGTGGATGGGATTTGAGGAGAAAAAACGCCTTGGTCTGGTCAGTTGGGACAATGTGTGCTTACCCAAGTCCATGGGTGGACTGGGTATAAGAAAGATAAATGCCCTGAATAAGGCATTAATGGAAAAAATTGGTTGGACCCTAGCTAAAGGTGAGGTGGACTGGTGTAACAGTACCTGGATTGGGAGCAATTCTATTATAACTTGAGTGCGAGAGACCTTCCCTAGGGATCTAAGCTATGGAATAACATCCTGAGTAGTAGATTGGTAATAAGAGAAGGACTTAAATGGAAAATTAGAAATGGTAGGAAGGTTAGGTTCTGGGAAGACTTTTGGGTGGAAGACAAGCCCCTGGCTAACACTTGCTTCCACCAAATTAGTACCACCTAAAGGAACACTTGGGGGATTATATTGTTGACTATATGGAACCAGGAAGAAGAGGATGTAAGAACATTGTCCTGTCCTTCCTTAATCGGCTCAACCTGTTACCCATGGCTCGGGATCTACAAAATATTATGCTGGACACTAGAATCCCCCTGGCCCCTCACGAAGACAGATTCATTTGGAAAGAGACCCAATCGGGCACCTTCTCAGTCAAATCTGCTTACAGACAGCTCCTGAGACTCCTTGCTGATGTTGAGTGCTGGAAGAAGATATGGAACTCTCAACCGATCCCCAAAATCAACTTCTTTTGGTGGTCCCTAATGCCTGGAAAAATCCTAACCCAGGACAACCTAAAAAAGAGGGGCTTCCAACTCCCCAATAGATGCATTCTCTGTAAAGTTGATGAGGAAACTATTGACCACTTGTTCATCCTCTGCCCCTTTGCAGAACATCTGTGGAATAAAATCCTTGAGAAATGTGGTCTACAATGGGTCTTTCAAAATGACATTAAGCAGTTTGTTTATGGATGGAAACCCCTCTCCCACCACCCCCTCATCCTCCAATTATGGAGGCAAATACCACCGCACATCTATTGGGCATAATGGAAAGAAAGAAACAACAGAATCTTCAGAGATACTGAAGCCCCCCCTGATAGTGTCTTCCATAATTTCTTCAAGATGATTTCAGAGAATATATCAGTGATGGAGTGGAAACCCCACCTCAATCCTCCTAGTTGGATGGAGAAAAAAATTGCTGAAAGTTGGAAGCTCCCCCCAGAGTTTGACATCTTCAACAACAATGCTAAAATTTAAGGAGATTGACCAAATGGTTAACCCCAAAACTCCATTGGTTTAAACTGAAATTTGATGGATCCGCCCACAATGCCTATTAGATGGGTGGTGGAATCATCTGCTACCACTTGGGGAACACTATGGCAGCCTATGCTAGTAACCTAAAGAACAATATTGTCATGCAAGCAGAGGGAATGGCCCTCCTATAGGGTCTGAAATTTGCTAATTCCATGGGAATTAAATAGCTGGAAATTGAAGGCGACTCACATATTATTGTGGAAATGGTGAGGGGGAGCTCTACTGCTGGGTGGAGAGTTGATTCTATTTTGAGGGATGTCAGGATCCTACTAGCTAATCTTGATGGCTTCACCATCCAACATGTTTTTAGAGAAGGGAATGCAGTTGCGGACTCCATGACGGCAGTGGGAAGGCTGGAGAATGGCTTATGATGTTGGAGGGACCCCAGTCTACTACCAGTAACCACCAAGGTGATCATGGAGATGGAAAAAACCCAATTCCAATGAGGAGCTCGTATAACCAGTATCAGATGAAGAGAGCCAATTTTCAAATTTTCAAATTGGAAGGAAATCCTGCCCATCATGGGCCTAGTTTGTCACGTAGCTACGGAGGGCCTTGTCACCACCCTCAAAAGGGTTGTGTCTATGATGATAGTATTGACATTGGGAATTAATATTTCTTGATTATTATCCAGATGGTGTTAATTGGCAGCGATAAAGGCGATAGATGGGATAGGTCTAATCATACTGGCTGGATTGAAGGTTCACATGTTTCTAGTAGATTTCCTAAATTTTATATCTACTTGGACATAAGAGATAATAATCACACCGTTTATTGCGTGCTTTTATCTCAAGTTTGGTGTAGTTTTTATTACAACCCTGCTTTGGCCTTGTTTCGGCTCTGCGATTCTGCTAGCCGATCTCACATTTGCTCTGTTAAACCAGAGGAAACAAAAATGAGGGGGGATAGGCTCAGACTGGAACCTGACAAAATTGATGAGTTTAAAGCTAAGCCGGCGGTGTGGTTCGTCTGTTCGGAAGGCGGCATAGATAAATTCATGGAAAGCATGAAGGGGAATGATGAGAGACTGTCCAAGCAATTTGTGACTTCCTGGGAGGACAGAAGAGTTACCATGGGGGGTATCTCTTTCTAAATTAATGAAGAAGTTATTGCACAAGTGACGAGACTTTCTATGGAGGGGAGAAAATGAAAAAAGAAGAGTCGCATTTTGGATACCACCAGCCCGAACCAGTTCTTCTGTGAAGTCGAAAACCCGGTGAAGAGGGTGGGCGACTTCAACCAGGAGGAGCTCCCATCTCCGTGGGATGAGGTCTGTTACATTGTGATGAAATACTTCATGCCGGAGGGAAGGTATGGAATCTTTTATTACTGCCATCTCCCTTTCCTTAACCACCTAAGAAATAAGGACTACATTTCCATTCCATTTTTCTTGCTGCATTCTCTGGATTCTAATGTCAAGGATATTTCCAAGGCTAAGAAAAAGGGAAAAGATTTCCCCATCCTTCACTAGGGCCTCATCCTACGCCTTTACAACTTCCACCTTGCCCTATGCCCGTCCTGAACTATTTCTATCCAGAATGTGACTGATATCAGGCCCTCGGCCTACCCTACTGCTAAACATAATGCTAGCCCCCCTCGGCTTTCAAAAATAGGCTCCTACAACAAGAAAAATAAAAATTGCTCCCTTGAAGAGGTTAGAACCCCCAAGAAAGTCAGAATCCAGGAGATTGATTCTAACATGGAAATCGCTGACGAGGCTAACACCCCCTGCCTCTTAAGCAGACTGACCTCTAAACCCCCCAGAAAAACCTCTGAGAGACCCCTCCTCCTCGCATGACACTGGGAACTCAAGCCCAAATAATAATGTGGTTCTTTTCCACCCTACCCCGACCCCCCACTCTGTCAGCTCCACCCATGCCTCTGAAAGTCCCACAAATTCTTGGAGTCTGGAGACTGGCCCCAAGTCCCAAACAAATTCTCCCTCCCCGACTCTCAGGTTAGAGGAGGCGACTAGCATAAAGGAGGAGGATGACAACAACCTAGCGGATCTGGGGAAAAAAGTGGAGGCCCTATCTGATAATGTGCAGGATATCACCAGCAGGCTGGAGGCTATGGAGACCAAAATGCATGATGTTTCTAAATTTGCATTGAATGTGATGCGCTATTCGGCAATCACCCTGTGCCTCTTGCAAGAAAGTTCTTCCAAAGGAAAAGGCAAGGTCTATGAAGATTACAAGGCCTTGTTCAAATTCCTCACAAAGGAATGAGAAAGAAAGCTCTTCCCCAAGAGGAGCCATGGGAAAAAGAAATGATATGTCTCTATGCTGCAGAAGTCTGGTTTTTTGTCTACTCCTAGTAGCTTGCAGGTGGATAGCTTTAGTTTATGTTTTCAATTGAACTTTTATGCTTATTGCCCTACGTGGAAAATGTCTAAAAATTTTTCTAATACTTTTTTATATCTGCTGAACTTACGTAGAATGATCATAGTTTTTGATAGAGGTAAAGGGTTGTAACTCTGCTATTAATATGCTGACAGTGGTTCTGCCACTATTTTCTTTATTGTTCCAATGGGTCAGCCCCCTTGTTTTTTGGCTGCTTTTAATATAAAAAACAATTGCATGATATTAGAGTCAATAAGTTCTTTAACTTCGTGCCTTAGAATCATACATTGCTTAATATCATGTCCAAAACTACAATAAAATTGACAAAAGGCCTCTAGGTAAAATGAATAAGGAAAGGGTTTGGGAGTGTCTATTAGATGAATGGGGGGGAGAGTAATTAAGTTATTACTTAGAAATTAGAGCATGATGGAATATCAGGATTCAAAAGGAAAAACTGTTGATTCTTTGGTGGATAAAAAGTTGTCTATAGTAGTAGGTATTGTAACTGCAACTTATGTTTTCAATATTATTAGAAATAGGAGATTGACTTTAATAAAAAAAAAATATATTTTTTCTTAAATTATTGATAAGGTGGAGAGGTGACCTCATATTGATCAATTGGAGTAATCAAGGAGTTAAAATCATATTGACTACCTGATAGTTGATAATTTTGAAGGGTTGTGCACAAATGTGTAAATGAAGAAAATTTGATAAACAAAATTTTATCCTAAATCTACAACTATAGTTTGTAATGAAAATTATTGAACATCAACATCTAGAAGAGATATGAAATTTTTGAACAGAGAGTTTGATATGTTCCTATAAAATCAAACACTTTTTCTTTGACTCCTTATTTACTATGCACCAAATCAATTAGTTCAATATTGATTTGGAAAAGTTGTAAAATTGATCAACAAATTGGAAGGGAGAGTGAATTTAATTTTTAGGTAATGAGAAAAATCAATCTAAGGTCTTATCTTTCAATGAACTAGGAAATATTTTTGCAAGAAGAGCACTATCAAACATGAAATCACTACATAATGTAGCAAAAGATGACACATGCGTGTTGGACTCTCCTTTCCAATTGTATTTCTCAAAATGCGGTGTTCCGATATCTTATGGAAGGAGAGTTTTTCAAATGGTGTATGATAATAGACTATGGGTACAATATAATGGACAGGCTGGTGTAAGGTCCTCAAAAATAAAAATTATAAAAAATATTAATTCACTCATTTAACATATCATCAAAATATTAAATATTCTCAAATGGTCCATAAATAGATATAAATGAATATTACAATTACAATTTCCAATGGAGTTCAAGTGCTTATTCCAGGAAAGAACATATATAATATCATAAGTAGAAATTGTTGGCCCACTTTTCATGATGGTAATAATATAATAAAGAACAAACTACAAGATACAAATAATAAGAAATAAAATCATCCTTACTCACCACCAACCACAAGGTCATTTGATAGCTAAGGATGGGAACATGCCTAGCCACTTTTCCACCCAGCCATGAAGTAGTTATGCTTCCATAGAGTTATTCTTGACATGATGAACAATTGACCCTGCACAAAGAGCCTAGCTACCTAGAAACAATGGCAATATGGTAACCATGAAGCAACTTGATACATCTACATGTATATCTACTATATGAGTATGCAATGACATATTATCAGGATGTGGCAGAGAAACATATTAAGTAAAATTGCTAGGAAATTCATATAATTCAAAGAACTAGGCTTTGGCGAAAGCACTTTATGAACTCATATTTTACTAAAAAGAGGATCATCCTTCTCTGTTGTTCAACATTTGGAGCCTCTTCTAAAAAACATAGCTTATCTAACACACATTGCATCAAACAATAATTATCCTATGATCATGCATTTTCCTATGATGATACTCCTCATTTCTCCTACATGGAATTTTTTATGCATCTTAGATGAGTTTCATTCTACATGTTCATTAATGCAGTTCCTGTATTCAAATGATGTTCAGTTCTACATTTACTATTCGACATGGCTATTCAATGCATTGAGATGCAATCAAATACATGTTTTTTTGCTAATTCATCAACTTGTTGGCTTTTCAATGCACTATCTATGAGATCATTTTTATGACTTTCATATGTATTTCTGACATCACATTGAGATTAATTTCATGAATTCATGTGAATTTGTAATGGTGCAAAAGTGACCCTGCAAAGGGAAGAATTATGTTCCCTTGAGAACCAAATTCACAACATACATTCAGATATCTCAAGCTAGTGAAACTAGTGAATATCTCTAATTAGAGAAATGGAAAGAGAAAATACAAAGATTATTTGGTCTAAATTTGAGTGTCTCAACCAAGGACGCCAATGTGGTGCACAAAAGTGTGTGCATCGCATTGTAGTCTCATACATACCGCAAACAAAAAGACTTAGACACAATAAAACCTAACTCTATGTTTCAGATTACCTATGAAACCTAGGAGTTAGAAATATAGTAGCAAATATACAAATAAAATAATAAAATAAATAACAAGATTTAAGGGATTGAATGAGAGGAACAAAATCAATAAATATAGAAAACCTTTATGTAGTTGAATGCCTTCAAGAAGCCTGGACACATACAGAAGAGGAAAAATGTTTAGGGTTGTTTGGAGACTTGCCTCAATCAAGTCCTTATTTTGGTGTTTCCTATAAGAAAATATGGGCAAAGTGAAGCAAGAATAAATTTATGATAATGATGCTTCATATCATTTTTCGTTCAATTCCTTTACATATATATAAGAGTTCCATTTCCTATTTTTTAGGAAACCTCTTGAACTACTTTCCTTATTATGTTGAGTTGTTCTTAACAACTCAACATACAACCACTAATGAAATAACTTATTGAACAAACTATTTAACTAATAATAATATTAAGTTGTTTAACAACTTAATATTATTATGACACTTATTTATCACACATTTATCACCACTCCAAAAACATATTAACTTATTCTTTTATGCATCCTAATATTCCTAACCTATGTGAACACTAAGTCCCAACATTTCCTTCTCCACAACAACCAGATAGATAGATAGATCAAAAGATAAATAGATAGAATGATAAAATGATCAAATAAATAGGGGATGTGATATATCCCAAGATTCTCAAAGATAAGATAAATAAAAAGATATTACCAAATAGGCTTGAGAAGCCAAGATAGCTAGGAAGATTATTGTGAGATCTTGAGAGTGTTGTAGAAAACTAGAGGTATTGTAGCAAGTGAGAGAGAGCAAGAGAAAGTTGTGAGAGACCAAAGAATGAGAGATATTTCTTGAGAGAACCTAGAGAGATTGTATGGATTGAAAGGATGGATTTAAAAGAGAGAATAGGAGGGAAATACGAGGCTATTTAGTCGTTTAGAAGATTTTGAGCCATTTCCACCGACCAAGATAGGTGACAAGTGCAAAAATATGCAAAATTGATATTTGAACATTAATATGTCATAGGAAATCCACGTGACACACTAGTGTCTAAATAAATCAATCTAAAAAATGACAAGTGGCAAGAGAAACTTGTGGTGAACATGAAACTAAAGCTGGAATATAGGTACTGAAAAAGGTGTCCTGAGAATCTCGAGAGGAAAAAGATGATGCAAGGGTTAAAATGAGCCTACTCAAATGCTAGGGGAATGGACACTAAAGTGTCTAAAAAAGTGTAGGTGGAATTTCAAAGGGGTGTGCAATTTTTGACACTACATTTTTCCCCACTTTAGCGGGCTTATGAATCAAAATTAATATGCACGCTAAAGGAAATCTACTGAATATAAATAAAATCAAGATACCAAAAGGATATTATAGAAGAAGAAGATAAATCTTTGAGCCAAGGAAGCATGCCCCCAAGCTAAAGACCTAGAAAACAAATGCATTAGACAGAAAAATCTACACATGACAACAAGGCTAGAACTTGAGAGAAACAAAGCCATAGGGTAAGAACATTATAAACATATAGCTATATAGACAAGAACATGGATAACACACACATGAAAACACATAACAAACTAGCTAAAATATTTGAGTCAGCAAAGTGAAAGAGACCTTGATATAAAAGGTTGTCCTTGTACTATGCATCATCCCCAAAATACAAGTAAGTACACGTAGAGTAATTCTGAAAAAGGAGAGAAGAATACAAGGATCAATTACTTCAAGGAAGAATGCACCCAAAGTCAAAGAAGCAACCAATGTCAAAGAGACAGTACATGACCCCGACAATAGCTTGCTTCATGTCTAACATTCATGTAGATGGTAATGATTAAAATCACAGTCTAGCAAGTTGTGTTATGTTAGGTGATCAAAGATAAGCAGGACCAACTCTACTATGAAGGAAAGCCACTACCAAAAGATAATTATAACCAGCCTTGCTATGAATGAAAAATACTATTGATAGAGATAAATAGATTCATGATAGGACCAACCTCGATGCCATAGAGGAAAGCTGCTACATATTTGATAAGCGCCACAAAGGTAAAAAATAGATACTCACTACATTGGGTGACAATCACTGTAGCGGGCGAGAGATACAAATGCACCACTGTGGGCGTGGAAGAGATAGGTTCCACCATTGGTGGAGAGTAGGGATAGTAATAAAGCACAACTGAGTGAAATATGTAAAAGAACATGATAGAGATAAACCTCAATATCATTTATTGTGCAAAGAATAACGAGAAGGTGCATCAATAGATAAAGAGTGAATGTCACCTGATTGATAAAGTTGTTGTATCTTATCCCTCAAGGCCTTACAATCACTTGTGGAATGGACAAACACTTGATGGTATGCACTAAAAATGCTTTTCTTTATCATTGTTATGAAATTTCTTATGTGTAGGAGGAAGAGTAATCAAGAAGGTTTTCAGAAGCCTCAACAAAATAAGATCTTGATTAGATAAAGGATAAGGAGTAGGAAGCAACCCTTTCTCTTGTGGAGAATGTCTTGATTCATCACAAGAAGAAGAATTCATAGAAATATTAGACAATGGAGGATGGGATAAAGACAAAGGAGAAGCTTTGTAACCTAAACCCACTGTAAAAGAGCATAGTTTCAATTACAAAGGGGCCTTAACTCCTTGACCCATGCGCCCAAGACCATTTCCTTTGTATCCATACTTGCAAGAAATATTGATTATTGGTCCATAACATGATTACAACTCCTCCAAAGAGGGATGATCACCTATAATGGTGTAGGCCAATGGTGTTCACATGATCCCACAGTAGAGAAGAATAATCATATTTGATAGTGGGTGCAAATGATAATTTTGGAATGTTAAGGTAAATATGGTTGAATTAATACTCTCCAATGAAGGTTCTTTTAAATTCTAAGAAACCCCAATCATCAATAATAAATGAATTTGATTGAGAAGAAGATGAATTTGAAGGATATGGAGTAGGAGTAGACTTAGGACTTTCTATTTTAGGAAGATCTTCTCTAGGGACAACCTTGTCATGGTTTTCCTCTTTAGGATGGTCCATGGGAATAGTTGTCAGCATATTAGAAGATAAAGATGGAATACAGTTCATAAAGCTAGGTGTAACTAAGGCATGACCAACTGCTACGATTTGACATAAGTGCATAGCGTCAGGATCAACATTGATTGTAACTACCTGATTGTTAGCAACAAACTTAATAGAACCATGAAGGGTACAATATACCACTCCTAAAGCATGAATCCAAGGTCTACCCAAGAGAAGATTATATGTTAAAGGCCTTGGCATAATATATACCAAGGTTGGAATAGTAACTGGCCTAGTATCTATAGGTAAAATAACAATGACTGAAGCAATTTTACTAGTATTACCAAAACCATGGATGAATAAAGAAGATGTAGCAAGAGAATTTGAATCCACTTTGATTTTAAGAAATAGATATAGACTACAAACATTGATTACTGAGTTAGTATCAGTGAGAGTTTGTCTAATATTGACACTATTAACATAAACAATTATCATTAATAGATCTATTTGATTCCTTTTTTCTATAGGTGGAAGTTCATGTGGATAGAATGTAATATTCAACAAATCTGCATGAATATGATCCATAAATGCATTTACATCTAAAGGCCTTGGAGAAGAAGGCAATAAGATATTATTAAGAGATTTCTGAAGCATACCTTGATAAATTGGAGTAGTTTCAAGAAAATCCCAAAGTGAAATCTTAGTGGGTGTAACACGAAGTTGCTCAATAAGATCATAATCACTAGGTTTCTTAACTAAAGGCTTAGGTGCTTAAGGAAGATCTAGTTGAGAATGTGGTACATAAATATTCAATTGATAGACATTTTTCTTATTTCCATGAGTGTTATAAGTATGGGATACCATTATAAGAAGAAGCCTTAGACTGTGTATCTCGTAAAAAGATCCAGTGATTCATTTTAAAAAGGAACACTATGAATAGAAATCACTTTCTTTGGAGGAGGACTAGTTGCATTCACATAAATGATTGGTCTCTTAGGCCTTTTAGGGGATGCAGAGACAACAATGACATTCACATAATCATTACAACTTGAAGAAGAATTAGTTGAAGTAACTTGCTTGACATGAACTTGTGGGAGATTATATGTAACACGAGATTCATCATCCATTAATACATCAACTTTAGAAGAGAGTTCACCATAATAAAGAGATGGTAGAATAATATTGAGAAAAGTATCAATAATTTCATCCTCTTGCAAAAAATATCCTTTGAGATAGAAGGATTTTTACAAGAAGTATCAAATAAATAGAGTGACTTAGTCAAATCCAAGTCACCACATGCATGAAAAGGAATTGTGCTGGTGAAGAATTAGGGTTTCCACCATTAGATGTATGAAAACCGCTAACTTTTTGTTGGGGACAATTACATTAGGGAAATATAGGAATTTGATAGATCCAAGCCTAAGAGGTCTAAATGTTGATCAGATTCCAAGGATCTTGGATGAGCCTCTTCTTTCCCTTGAGCTAAATTAATTTGTTCAAGATGTTGAAATTAGGGCAAACTAGCTAAAATTGAAGTAATTATGCATGAATACCGAGATACAATCATCAAATCAAGCCATGAACCTAGATCTAAGGATTATAAGAGTATTTAGATCTATTCCTAGAAGGAGCTCCCAATTTGTCAGAACCATAGCTACGATCGCTTTGGTCCTCTACACTTTTCGTACTCCAATGGGGGATTGATTCATCATTGTAAGTAAAACCAATTCTAAAGATTGCAGCTCTGTACCTATTCTTGTGCACACTAGAGAAGGGAAATAGGTTGGCAATAAGGGTAATCCTAAATCAATCCCCAATTTAGGAATTAACCTTGAGTGAAATATTGCAAATACTGAAATAAACAATGGAAAGATATACCTCAGATCTGCAATGAATGATAATGATGCTTTGCTTCTTGAATGTAATCACATATGTTGTATGAAATGGCATGGAAATGACAAAATCCTAATCACATACACATCCTTGCATATTAATTATGTAACTTTCTCCACAATGGTTTAATGAGAGAAATGCAGCCTTGAAGATCTTTGGAAATACTTGATGATGAATACTTCAATGCTTGGAGTCCTAGGTATGAAATGAATTGATTAAATGCCTTTATATATGTTAACCTAGGTCAATTTACCAATTAGGATGACCTCCAATGATCACATAGAGACACTAATTTCATTTCTCACTGGAGTGATAGGTCACATCCTCCCCTAGAAAAATGGCTAGGACTAGGGCACTAGCACCTCGGTCCTCCTCAATCAGGGACCTCAAATTAGCCCCAAGGAGATGGACATAGTCTCAAAGGATCAATTGGCAAGTGTATGTGGCACAAAAATTAGAGTTAAGGAATTAAAAAAATCCAAATAGGAGATGAGGCGAAGACACGCTAAAGTAGGGGCACAAACATGAGGCGTAAATTGGCCCAGTGACAATTTACGATGCTACAGGAACATCATTAGTATTTTGAAGAAAACTAGCAATTGAATTAATAAAAGAAGATAACAAATGCATTTTGAAAGTAGTTAACTAAATTAAGAAGCAATGCATAAATAAGACAGCCGAAGGCCAAGTAATAGTGCAAAAGTGACTCTACAAAGGGAAGAACTATGTCCTCTTGAGAGCCAATTTCACAACATACATTCAGACATCTCCTACTAGTGAAACTAGTGAAGATATCTAATTAGATAAATGGAAAGAGAAGATACAAAGAGTATCCAGTTTAAATTTGAGCGTCTTATCCAAGGATACTAGCATGGTGCACAGATGTCTACGTGTTGCGCTATAGTGTTGTATGGGCTGTGAACAAAAAAAGACTTAAAAACACAAAAACCTAACTCTATGTTTTAGACAACATGTGAAACTTAGGAGTTGGAAATACAATAGCAAATATAGAAATAAAAGAATAAAATAAATAACAAGATTTAAGGGATTGAATGAGAGGAACAAAATCAATAAATACAGAAAACCTCCATGTAGTTGAATGCCTTCAAGAAACCTGCACATATATGTAAGAGGAAAAATGTTTGGGGCTGTTTGGAGACTTGCCTCGGTCAAGTCCCTATTTTGGTGTCCAGCTCCACAATAGCTAGATAGATAGATAGATCCAAAGATAAATAGATAGAATGATAAAATGATCAAATAGATAGGGGATGTGATTAATCCCAAGATGCTCAAAGACAAGATAACTAAAAAGATATTACCAGATATAATTGAGAAAGCCAAGATAGCTAGAAAGATTATTGTCACATCTTGAGAGTGTTGTAGAAAATTAGAGATACTATAGCAAGTGAGAGAGTGCAAGATAAAGTTGTGAGAACCCAAAGAATGAGAGATATTTCCTGAGAGAACCAAGAGAGATTGTATGGATTGAAAGGATGGATTTAAAATAGAGAATGGGAGGGAAAGAAGAGTCTAGAAAGTCATTTAGAATATTATTGGCCGTTTCCCCTAACCAAGATAGGTGACAAGTGTCAAAATACACAACACTAACATTTGAATGCTAAGATGTCGTAGGATGAATGTGCAGTGCACTAACATCCATGTAGCATGCTAGTATTCGAACAAATCATGCTAAAAAATGACAAGTGGCAAGAGAAACACATGGCTAACATGAAACTGAAGCCAAAAGATAGGTGTTGGAAAAGGTGTCCTGGGCATCCTAAGAGAAAAAAGGATGATGCAAGGGCTGAAATGAGTCTACTCAAATGCTAGGGGAATGGACACTAAAGTGGCTACAAAAGTTTATGTGGAATTGCAAAGGGGTATCTAATTTTTCAATACTTTAGAATTCCTATCATTCTATATGGCTATTACAATGCACCTTTGCAATCATTTACATGCTTAACATATATGTATATATATGTGTATGTATGTATATGTGTGTGTGTGTATGTAGATGTATATATGTATATGTATGTATGTATATACATGTATATGTATATATATGTATATCTATATATATGTCTATCTATATGTATATGCATATACATATAGATATACATATATAAACATATACATGTATATACATATATACATATATATACATATATACATAAACATGTATATATATGTGTATATATATGTATATACATATACATATACATATACATATACATATACATATACATATACATATACATATACATACATACATACATACATACATACATATATATATGTGTGTGTGTGTGTATACATATACCTATATGTATATGTATTATATATACATATATATATATATATATATATATATATATATATATATAATATATATGTACATATGTATATATGTATATGTATGTATATTTATGTATGTATATGTATATGTATATGTATATGTATACATATACATATATATCTATACATACATACATATACATATACATATACATATACATATACATATACATATACATATATATATACATATATATATACATATGTATATATATATGTATATATATATGTATATGTATATACATATGTATATACATATGTATATGTATATACATATGTATATGTATATATATGGTCTTTTTCAGGACCCAAAGGATGGTGTGGGGTAGTGAGGAAGTGTTTGGTTATCATATTTTATAGTTGTCCCTCTAGCTTGTGAGTATGTTAGAATAGCAAGGGTAATAGCAAGAGATAGCAAGGAAATGTTTTGTGCTACTTGGATAGTGTTCTCCTCCACCTTGTATGACTAAAGATGAATGTAGAAAGATGCAAGGGATAGCGGGGAATTATATTTTAGATTGTAAAGGTTGTTTCCCCTCATTCCTGTGCAGTTCCAACTGAAGATTTTAGAACATTATGGGATGGCTAGGAGAAATATTTTATGTTGTAAGGATGGTATCCCATTGTCCCCTCATGGTTAATACTGAAGTCTAAAAGAAGTCATAGGATGGAGGGAAAAGGAATGGAGCTGTTAAGAAAAGGGTTCTCCCAGTAGCCCCATGAGAGAAAAGTCAGAGGACATGATGCGATGCGAGGTGGAGGAGATGAAGTAAAAGAGAAGGAAGATGCTCCCCTCTACCCCATGGGACAAGTTTTGATAAGAGAAGGGTTATGCGAGAGAGAGGGGGAGCTAAGACAGAAGAAGATCTTTCCCCTCCACCCCGTGAGGTTATGATCAAAAGAAAATTGTGACGAGGGATAGTGGGGAAACATAAAAAGGAAAGGGAAAGTTGTACCCCTCCATCCCACGGGATAGTAATAAAAGAAGAAATGGCCTTAAGGGCTAGAGATGAGGGATTATAAAGAATTAAATTTTTCCCCTCCACTCTGCAGTGGTAAAATAAAGAAGAAAAAGGTGGCGAGGGGTAGCAGGGTGAAGAATAAAATGAAAAAATGGAAGGTGACAGGGATGAAAAGCCACCACCTCAGTAAGTCAATGAAGTTCAGAATTTCATCTTAGTTGTTCGATTTGAAATCAAAGGTGGACTTCAAATTTTGAGGCTACCAACCCACAACATTCACATGAAGTGAATTAATGGCAACTAAGCTTAGTGCTACCTGTGGGAAAAAAAAACTAGATTTTTGCAACTCATTTGCTCACCACGCATTCAAGAGATCAAGTGAGAAAGAATTTCCAAGTGAAGAAGGCAAATTTACAACAACAAAATCATGTGACGGTGCTTTCAAAGAATAAGTATAATTGCCATCAAATCGCTCTCTAGTTTAGTCTGTGAGTTATGTAAGTTGGTCGTAGGGGTTTTTAGTTTGTCAAATAGAAAAGAATTCCAAGCCCTAGTTAGCAAAAATGGCCCCTAAGAGAAAGACTACAATTGAGCCAATTGTTGAGAAGACTCCCTCTTGGCAACAAAAATGAAAGAAAACCGAGAGGGGGGGGGGTGAATTAGTTTTCACCGATTTTAACAATTTAAGCACAACTTCAAATATGATCAACTACAGTAAGAAAAAAGATAAATACAATAACAACAAGACACATAACACCAATATTTTTGATGCGGAGAACCTAGTTAAGGAAAAAACCATGGTGGGAACCTACCCACAATAAGATGATACTCTACAGTAGTATGTGAAAATATTACAATGGGGAATGCACGTGCATTCAAGAACACTATCTAAAGCTCAATGCTCAAAATATAATAACCCGGAAGGCTACAAACCTTAGGGAAGTTTCACTACCTTACAATAACATACGAACAACAATCCTATTTAGATCAACTGAAAGAATAGCATCTCCAAATTCTTGATGGTAGTTCCGGTTAAGCACAATTGTTTGCTCTGCAACACACTTTGTTCTACACTTCACACCGAAAGATGAATTCACTTGTTTTCACATACACCACTCTCTGATAATGCAGACACAACACTTATATCCCAAATTACATGAATATGACACCTATTTATACAAATCATCAACCTTGACTACAAGGTCGACTCAACCCTTAACACCTAATTACAAAATTACATCACATGATACATAAATTAACCACCAGACCAATTAAATTCCATGAAGACATAACATGGACTCAAATCAAATCAGTGAACACACAACACCACCAGAAATCTCGCCAAGATCATCTATAACAACCTACACCACCAAAAATGTTGCATAACATGAAGAACATCACCAAACCCATAAGATCTTCAATAACGTGCACAATGATCAATGCAGACCACCAAAAAAAATAGGAAACGATTAGGAAACACCAACAAGAACATTAGAACCATCCACAATAGCTGCACCAACACCACTTAATCAAATCTTCATTGATCAACACACTGATACTCAAGAACACTCAACAATAGCAACTAGGACTAGAAAGATAACTTGTAGAGCACCAAATCATGAACCATCTAAATTGAAAATACACATGAAAATGCCAAATTCTCTCCCAAATCCATAACTCAAGATATAATCATTCCGGAGCACGACAGATCAAATACCAGAACACTACAACACTGAAAAACCAATCCTCATACCAGAATCCATAACCCGATCAAATCATCACATGTCATCATGAAACCAACACTGAATCAACCAGAGATATTTCCTTATTGAAATCACAAATCCACACCAACACATCTGCAACATACCAACCAAACCAACTCTTTGCAATACCATAACACATGAGCATGTTGACATCAATGACAACAACATATCCTTGCAGCAACAATATCCAACACTCCCAACAAGGAGAAACCTTCAAACCTAAACATAAGAAGCCATGACCCTAAAAATTATAGAATCTTCACCAATTTCCCAAGCTTCGTCTGTTGTCTAAATTACCAATGAACTAGGTGAAGAATGGAATCCTCAATAGGGTGAGAGTTTGAAGCCTAAGAAGAAAAAACCATCCACCTCAAAACCTACTATAACTCCACCTCCTATTCAAACTCCACCACCCACTCAAACCCCATTTGCTACAACAACAAATGTTGAAACTCTAAGCCAACATGTTGTGGAGCAATTAATTGAAATGGAGAGCAAAAAGAAGTTCGGGTCCTCCACCAAGATTTGGTTGATATTTTTCAAGGGTCTACTATGCAAGGTTCTTTAAAGGGGGTTTTTAATAACAGATGTAGTAAGTGTAGAGATGATGCAACTAAGGAGAGAGGATGGGACATATTTGGTCTTTATATGGTAATAGGGATAACAAAATCCTAGTTTTGAACTCCTGGACCTTGGACTTAGGAAAACTGGTGGTGCCTAATGTCTTTGTAGAATCTAAATTGGTGAGATTTTTGTCAAGGAGATACCATCCTGAGCCAATGATTGTCAAAACTATGGAAGGGAATGTCATGCTGGATGTAAGTAGAGAGGTAATAATCTCATGTTTTGGCTTGAATAATGAGGCTTTGAAGGAGATTAATTTGGATAAATTTGAAGATCAATACAATAGGAGTAAAATAATTTTGAGGAGGGATGAAATCCCTAGGTATAGAAATAAAATATACAAAGACAAAAGGAATTATGTTTTGAAATCTGAGAAGTAGCCTTTTGACCTCATCAGTTTTGAGGATTATTTTGTTAATACCTACAATGCATTTTGCCAAATTTTAGGAGAGGATGCACAGAATGGAAAGATGTTAGTAGGCATGATGTTGATGGCAATGAGAATTCAACATTCTCATACAAATGAGCTATATGATTTAACCACCTACTTGCAAGATCAACTACATGAAGGATTAATTAGAGTAAAATGCGCTCAAATGGAGGTAGTGTTTAAGAATTATTGTCTCATGTGTCACCTTCTCCTCTTCTAGAACAAGGCAACATGGAGCCCAAGTTTAAATATTTTAATGTATGATCCCAAAGGAGAGTTGTTGCTAGTGCAAAAGTGGACCAAAAGCTAGGATAAGGGGTCTAGGTGGTCTAATTATGTGGTATTTTTTTATCATTTTATAATGAAAATTTTGAGGTTGTGTGGCTTGAAATTCCCAAGGCTAATAGATTCAATTATCAAGGCTCTAAGGGCCAAAGTTAAAAGGCCTATAGATCAACAACTGCTAGAAACTGTCTTCTCCCACAACTTAGGTGATTTCTTCTTTTTTGTTGATTACTATATGATTAGAATATATGGTTGTCCTCAAGCACCACATAAGTTATCAATAATTGTTCCCCCATGGTTAGCATTCATTGAATTTTTCAAGCACTTAATGTGGATGGAAAAGAAATGGGCGGAGCCAGAGAGAAAGAGGACTCATCTCCCAAGGTACACATAGTTCAAAGATGTTGCTATAGGTTGTGAATGCTTGGATAAGGTCCAAGAATTTATTAAAGAAAACTATCGCCTACAACATGGAAAGGTCAAAAGCTATGACCCAGAGGGCTACATTAATCATTTGAGAGTTCATAAGATGAGGAGAAAGGAGGTTCCCCATGAACCTTTTGGAATTGAAGACGGCCAAAAATTGCATCCCTTAAGAGGCCCTAAACAATAGAAGGAAATGTAACATTTGGTAGAAGATTGAAAGGGAAAGGAGACAAAGAGACCCAAATTTCATGGGATTGTGTGCTAATGTCAAAACTGAGACATTGAAGATGCAACTAATGTTGCAAAATTTTGAGCAATTTTGTATTGATTTTTAGGGGGAGCCATCTGACTCAAGAGAGGAGAGACATATTTATCAGCCACCAAGGGCTGCAAAATATGCAAAAAAAAGGAAAGAAAATAATGGGACAAGAGGAACAAGAAAATTAAGTTTCTATTGAATTAGATCAACCCATTGAAAGGGCTAAAGTAGCATCAATTGGGATTGTTTAGATTGAAGATGATGTAGAGATAATGGACAGACCTCCCCTCAAATTTTTCCATGATGAGGAATAAGAGAAAGTGCCACAAAATGTTGATAGGGAACTCATACCCAATGCAATTTCATTGGAAGAAGTGACAAATGAGAGATTAATCATTGTTGGAATCCAAGAAAACTGAGAGTGGGGGTGAATCAATGTTCTCCCAGAATGAATAATTTTAACCTTATTAACACAACAACTTAGCAACCGGTATGCATAAAAGCAAATAACAATAAGTAATAATGCAACCACAAAGATGAACACCATAACACCATAGATTTATACGTGGAATACCTCAAGGAGGAAAAACCATGGTGGGATTGGAGACCCACAATATCTATCCACTGATCAGATGAATAAATATTACATATAAGGGGCCTCACATGCAGGAAGGCCAACAACCTAGAGCACACTACTCATCACAAAAGGAGCCTCACTGACTACAAGAAATCTTCGGACTACAATCCGGAAAGAAGATTGAAATGCTAGAATAGAATCTCCTATGCCTAAGTACACTTCCAGTTAAGCTCAATACCGGAGGTCTTAAACCTCTTACACAAACCCAATTCCATCACCTATGGTCGACCAAAACCTCTGCATATTATTACAACTTTATTCACACACAGATAATCCCATAATCCATGACCATGATCTATAAAATAGATCTTACATCATATTTATACCAACCCAGGACCTAAACAATTAGGTCGGCCACCTAAAAAATAATACAATAAATCCATTACATAAAACCGCAAACCAATGATAATCCAATTCGGCCTAAGACCGAAACAACATTGACCAAACAATAATTCCAACCGGTAACACATTGGGAGCATCCACCAACACATTACATAAACTAGCCCATAACCTAGGAGAATAACACAAAATAGCACCAGACCTAAAGTAGGTCGCCATAAGCCAAATGCGACACCACCGATCAATTGGAACATGAACATGATAACCATTAGCATCCTGAAAACCTTCTAGAAGCCGCACCAACACCACTTATTGAATCCATTAAAATATCTTCAATAAAGCTCTGCCTGTAAAACTGTTACCGGTAACCAAAAGACTTACCAGAACATATGATAGCTTCTGGATTACCAAATCCTGAACCAACTGAATGTGACACACACATGAATGACCGAACCAAACCAATTCCACCAATTCCACCAATTTGAACGTACTGGAGAATACCGAAGATGATCTCTAGATTAACATCACAATCCAAGCACTCTACTGGAACCCGATAGACAACCAAACAAGCTAGTGTTGGCATCGATGACAAACATCAATACAACACATAATCAATTCCTCCAAATTGCCAACAATCTCCCCCTTTGGCATTGATGGGAACACTAGATGTGAAAAAATCCAAATGACAAGAAATGCCAAACAAGTCTCCCCCAATGGAAGACATCCAAGAATCTCCCACAAATGATATATCAATGAAGTCCTGTACCAATTATCTCTATACCAATTAACCATCCTTAGACCAATCTCCCCCAGTGGGATACAACCAATTGAAATTTTGTTCCTCCCCCTTTGACTGATATTTCTGTTAAGCTCTATTTTTCACATGTATATCTCTCTCCCTTTGACATCAATTCCATAAATCTGACATAAACATCAAAGAAAAACCATAGATCCTCTAAACCACACATGTGACTACTCCCCTAGAGTAGTAGCACCATCCCATCAATCTGAAATGAATAATAGTTCTGATAATGAATATCAGACTGATGTCAATCAGCATCACTTAAGTCTATACTAGAGGGGTAGAGACCCCCAGTCTGTCTCTAAAGTACTCAAATGATTCCTTGGGTAAAGGTTTAGTGAAGATATCTACAATTTTCTCTTTAGTGTTCACATAAACCAATCTGACTTAATTTGCTTCCACCTTTTCCTTCAAAAAGTTATTGATTGATATGTGCTTTGTCTCAAAATGAAATACCGGATTCTTTGATATGACAATAACAACAAAGTTATCATAGTGAATAACTACTGGCTCATTACAATCTACCCTTATATCTTTCAACATTTGCTTTATCCATAGAACTTGTGTACAACTAGTAGAAGCAACAACATACTCAGCTTCAGTAGTAGATAAAGAAGTACATGACTATTTTTTTGTTGATCCATGAAACAAGTTTCTTTCCAAGAAAGAAAACTTTATTAGATGTGCTTTTTCGGTCATCTATATATCCAACCCAATCTGCATCTGTATATGCACATAGTGTAAAGTCATCATAAACCATAAACCATATTCAGTTGTTCCTTCAAAATATCTGAAAATCCTTTCTATTAGAGAAAAAGATTCATCATAATCAATTCCTTCCTTTTGAAAATATCCTTTGCAGACCAATCTAGCCTTGTTTCACACAACTTGTCCATCTATGTGTTGTTCTTTTCTATCTGGTCCAATTCCTCTTCCATAGCTTTCATCCAACATTCAACCTTACATGCCTCAACTATTGATGCCGGTTCAATTTGAGAAATTAAGCATACCTCTTCAGCTGCCAACCTTCTCCTTGTCATCACTCCTTTGCTTTTATCTCCAATGATCTGATCTTTTGAATGATTCAACCTTACATACCTAGGGGTCTTTTAACTTTCTGTTTCTCTAGTCTAATCTTCAATTATTGTTGAATTTTCTGATACTATCGGGGTAACTGGTTCAACATTCTGTTTTGGTACAAGCATTACCAGATCAGTTATGATCATTTCCACTTCTGGTTCTCTCTCATAAGTTCTGATTTAACCTCTGTCCTGCTCATCCACCTTGACATTAGCACTCTCCACAATTCTCTTTAGTCTTTTGTTATACCATCTATATGCTTTGATTTCATTTGAATAACCAATAAATATCCCTTCATCATATCTAGGATCAAACTTTCCAATTCACTATCAAAGATTCTGAAAAACTTAACTATAGGTGTATGACCAAACCATAACTCATAAGGTGTCTTACCGATAAACCAAACTAGATCCAAGATCCAACAAATCTTCACCGGTTAACCTTCAAACCAACTTCTCCAAAGTCTGAAATAGGCTTTCAGACCACTACAGGGGGCAATGCAAGATATGTCATCAATTTGCCTCCCCCTAAGGATGATGCTTTAGTTACCAGATGAGTTTCCAGCAGGTGCAAGAACATTCTGCTCTCTCAGTTGAATAACCGGGGTATTTTGCTTCTGTTGATTGATCCTCAGACTTTCTAATCCACTTCTTCTCATGTGCATTCTGGATATCATCTACCTTTTGTTTTCCCTTCTTATTGGATTTGTCATTTCCTGTCGATAGGTTCTTGATTCTGCAAAATTTAGCAATGTGTCCTACTTTGTTGCATGAATAACAAGTGTCATTGTTCTTTTGAATTGCCTTGTTGTAACCTTGATTATTCCTTGACCTAAATTTATTAGCCATATGTCCAAACTTTCCACATGCATGACATTTTACATTCATTTTACAATCTATTGTCTATGACCATACTTTTTGTAATTGAAACACTGACCAGTAAATGAATTATTGTTCTGATTGACTCTATTTTTGCATTGACTTTCCATATGACCAAACTTATTGCAAACAAAGCATCTACCATTAAATTTATGTGCATTGGGTTGTCTTACCGATGATCTCTGATTCCGGTTGTCTGGTAGATTCTCCTAATTGTTCTTCTGACCAGATGTATCATCCTGATTTGTAGTACCTGAGCTTTCTCCATGCTCAAATCCAAGACCTCTAGTGTCTCCAATGTCCCTTTGATTCTTCAATAACTCATCAAGCTTTGCAGAACTGGATTTGAACTTGTCTGTGTACTCATTTGCAGCATCCAAATCACTTCTTAGGACTATTACCATTCTTTCCAACTCTTGCTCATTGTTATGAGATTGCACCAATTCAGTTCTCAATATATCATTCTCATGTGCCAACCTAATGCATTTTTCAAATCTATCTTTTAGAGATTTGGCAATATTTTCTTCATTCTTCTTCCAATCTTCAATCTCCTTGGACATCCTCATGGTTAGGGCTTGCATTTCATTCTTCATGACACCATTTTCCTGATTCAACTTCTGACATACTTCCTTAAGAGAATTCTTTTCTTCATCATCCTGATTTTATAATTGATCACAAAGTTCTTTCCTTTTGGATTGTGTAGATGACAACCTCTCTTGCAGGGTAAAGATGAATTCCTTTGCAGATCTCAGCTCATCTTGCAGCTTCATGTTCTTCAATCTTTTGACATCATAGTCTTCAAGAGCTACTTCAAGTTCCTTCCTCAAATTCATCTCCATAGATTCCGGATACAAGATCTTCCTCAAGTTGTTAGACTTATTCTGAGGCACCAGGCTCTGATATCAATTGTTGTTATCCAAGAACACTGAGAGGGGCGGGGGGGGGGTGAATCAGTGTTCTCCCAGAATGAATGATTTTAACCTTATTAACACAACAACTTAGCAACCGGTATGCATAAAAGAAAATAACAATAAGTAATAATGTAACCACAAAGATGAACACCATAACACCACAAATTTATATGTGGAAAACCTCAAGGAGGAAAAACCACGGTGGGATTGGAGACCCACAATATCTATCCACTGATTAGATGAATAAATATTACATATAAGGGGCCTACACATGCAAGAAGGCCAACAGCCTAGAGCGCCCTGTTCATCACAAAATGAGCCTCACTGACTACAAGAAATATTCAGACTACAATCCATAAAGAAGATTGAACTTCTAGAATGATATCTCTTATGCCTGAGTATAGTTCTGGTTAAGCTCAATACTGGAGGTATTAAACCTCTTACACAAACCCAATTCAATCACCTATGATTTACCAAAACCTCTACATATGATTACAACTTTATTTGCAAATAGATAATCCCATAATCCACGACCATGATCTACAAAAGAGATCTTACATCATATTTATACCAACCCGAGACCTAAACAATTAGGTCAACCACCTAAAAGATAATACAATAAATACATTACATAAACCCACAAACCAATGATAATCCAAGCTGGCCTAAGACTAAAACAACATTAACCAAACAATAAATCTAATCAGTAACGCATCGGGAGTATCCACCAACACGTTACATAAACCGGTCCATAACCTAGGAGAATAACACATAATAGCACCAGACCTAAAGTAGGTTTCCATAAGCCAAATGCAACACCATCAATCAACTGGAACACGGACGTGATAACCATCAGCATCCCAAAAACCTTCTAGAAGCCGCACCAACACCACTTGTCAAATCCATCAAAAGATCTTCAACAAAGATCTATCGGTAAAACCCTTACCGGTAACCAAAAGGCTTACTACAACATATGATAGCTTCTAGATTACCAAATCCCAAACCAACTGAATGTGACATGTACATGAATGACCGAACCAAACCAATTCCACCAATCTGAACGTACTGGAGAATACCGGAGATGATCTCCAAATCAACATCACAATCCAAGCCGAGGATATCATGAAAAGTATTTAGGTCTCTGTCTCTATTTCTGCAGGGGTTCTAGGTTTTGTCTTTTTGTTGTCGTTGTGTTGTCCTTTCGTTGTCTGTTTCTGGTTTTTTATGTTATGTAAGCTGATCCCTTTTTGTTCGGGTGGGATCTTTCTATTTATTGAAGTGATCAGGCACGTTTCTTTCATGTTCTTTTGATCTCCTGGCTTGTACAAGGTTCGGGTACCTTTCAAATACCTGCTTTTACTTAATCAAAACATCACAATCCAAGCACTCTATCGAAACTCGGTAGCCAGCCAAACAAGCTAGTGTTGACATCAATGCAACACATAATCAATTACTCCAATTTTCCATCACACTACACTTCAATTTAATTTAGATGATGACTTCATTAAGTCTTCGAAGTTCAAATTTTTTTTTCTACAATTAAATTGAAAGATTTTTCTAAAGAGGAAGTAGCAAATTTTGATGCAAAGCACATTAATATAATTCTCGACGAAGCCAAGAGGATGGTTAAAGAACATGTTATACTACTTGTCCCAGGATGGGACATAGAGAATTTTTTATGTTGGACCAAATAATAAAGCAAGAGGATCATTCCTTTGTCAAGGAATTTGACACTACGAAGGGTGTTAGGGGAACAAGGTATAATACTAGCATAAAAGGATTAGCTTAGTGGTAGAAGGCTCCCTGGACAAATAGGCCTAAATTATTGTTTGGGGTAGAAGAGAAAGTAGAGGGCGGAATTGTGAGGACATTGAGAGACACCTCTACATTGGTGGCAGCCACAATTGTAGCTCATTCAACCCTTTTTGCTAGAGGTGTCACAAAAGAAGAAGAGAAAAGCCATTAGGCCCTAAAGAGAAGGCATGTTGCCTTGAACGCAACTTATAATCAACTCTACGTGGAGAATATAAATGTAATGATCACCAAGAATACCCTAGAGAAACCAAACACTTAACTAGAAAACTTGAGTTATTTTTTTAAGTTATAACAACACATAAAACTTAAGAGAAATACATGCATTAAATTAATGTGATCACATAATCCTAAATGCACAAGTAGAAAATATTTATAACATTTATATTTCGTTCCCTAGGTTAACTTAGTGACATCACTTAGAAAAAATAATAGTTTAGACATGTGCAACATTAATAAGTATTGATACATGATCCTCCCATACTTAAACTAATGTTCATTTCATTACACTTACATATGAAAGTAATCATTTAAAACCATAGAACATTAATCATGAATTATGACACATATAACACTTCTAACACATTAAGTACATTTTAATACACCAATGCAAAATGTTCCTAAGTCAATATTTCTAACATACTAGTTAAGCCACACACTCCGAAAATATATTTGATAATATATCTATATAGAAGAAATCACATAAATTTTCATTACATTCCATATTGCATCTCATATAAGGTATACATTACAATTTGCATTATCTATTACATATAGAAGATCATATGATACACTAATCACATGAATATTATCTAAGTTGCATATTACAATGATATATCATGAACATAGGGAATAGATCACAATTGCTCCATAAATCCATAGTACAAGAATATGAAAGTAGTAACATCCTTCATGCATACGAACAACCAATGAATAAATACCAATGGAAGAAGGCATCAAACCACCCGACCATGTGGAACCAAAAAGGTCCACCCCCCATGTTCTAGAGAATGACATAAGGCCCCACACACACTCTAGACCTAGGCTGGCACCTAAACAACCATGGGAACAACAACAAATGCAATAATAACAACAAACTAAATAGTAGAACAATATAAGGCATAGGGTTAATCACAAGAATCACACACATTAGAGGCTTCTCACTTCATAAAGGATGAGGTCCTAGGACACACATTGGGGAAAGTGTCAGCATGTGCCATCAAAAGGATTATCCTAGAATTCTCTCACTAGACCTCGATGCCCAAGTGACACCCATGTCAAACCAACTCAACCCTTCATGAAGACAAGGGAGTAGAGTTATGCCAACAAGGCCTTCCCAAACTCACCCTGAGCCTGAACTAGCGCTCTAGGATGTGAGTAGGGCACACAATTATCTTGATAATATGAAAGCTACCCAAACCCCTAGATTAATTCATTAGGATTATCACTTGCTCAAAAAAACTTACAATGAGATCTCCTAGCAGCCACTTAGGGCCTCGACACCCACTTGAAAGCCACTCCCCCTATCATGCTCCTAAAACCTAGTAATTAAACATAAATATAAAAAACTCATGAAATTCACATGATACATCATCACATAGGTTCCACATCAAAAATATGAACCATATTAATATTTTTTATCCTTAACACATTATTCCAATCGAATAAGTCTTATACAACATCAAGAATGCAAAACCGACATCTCAAAATACATACATACAAGAAAGATAAATTAACATATAAAATTCCTCAAAATCAATTAACTTGCCTCTAGAAAAGCTACCACAGAAAAACACAAACCTTAAAAAAAGCCTCTAATCTTATGTCACCTAACTCGGACCTCAAAACTAATCCAAAAATATAAATAGAGTAAAGAATTGACATCTTTCACGTACATATTCTCAATGAGAAGCTTTGACTCTGCTACCTTCAAGATAATGGTCTATAACACTTGATCAATTGTGGATCCCACATCTACTCTCAACTTCTGAGCATTGACAAAATATTTCAAAGTTGTTTATATGGATTCAATAGCTATTTTTTTATTCTCCCAATATGAAGTATATAATTGTTGGAGCATTGGGAGGAAACTTGGTCATCGAGTAGGAGCTGCTAGTTTGTTTTGTAGATTTTGAATATGTGAATCCTTATCCTTGATGTCATCCCTTAGCCTAATTGCCTTTGTAGAGAGTGAGGTATTTTCTTGGATGGCTTCAACTAATTCTTTGCTTCTTATTTCGAGAGAAACTTCTACTCTCTGCCTACCCCATTCTGCCTCATTCATTTTAGACTAGCTAGTTTGCAACTCTTGTTTCAACATTGGCAACTTTTGGCTCAGTTCTTCTTTTTATTTTTTCTTGGAAGCAAAAATATTTTTACATTAACTAATTCAGTGTTTATCCTACCCTTTATACTCCCATCTCTCGCATGGATGCCACCATTTTCCTCAATTCATCATTTTCTCAATCTTTGGCTCTAAGCTCAGCCTCTTTCACTTTTCCAATCTACACGACATTGTTCAATTTTTCTTCTAATTTGGCATGATTTCTACTCAACTTGAGATAGTCAAAGTTGACTACCTTTTAGTTTTCCTTCATAAATTCAACTCTATCCTATGGGCGGGTTGAATGCATGCCAATTCAATCTGCCTAGACTGTATAATTTTCTGGGCGCATCTATGTCTCAGCCTTAATTACTTTGGGAATCTTAAATGCAATCAAGGCTAGACACAAGTCCTCATAAAATACAATTTTCATTTTTAAAGTGGCGAGCTTATTGATTTCTTGGTTCCTTCTTATTGTTGGTCTTGACAATAGTACCCTTTTGGTTGCACATAAATGATTATCCACCTTAGTTGATGAACTTATCAATTTTCCTATAAAAGGAGATTCATAGGGAAAGGAAAATGGAGCTTGGACTATTAGTGCTTTAGATTGAGCCTTAGAAGATGTATCTCTTGGCAAGCTTAGAGTCCTTGGGGAGAAAGTTAGGATATATGGTGATGTGGATATCAACATGGAAGAACTTGTTGCAACTAATGGGGTTGATGGGTAGATTTTCAAGATAAAGAGCTCAGACATTATGGGTGGTGCAACTATAGGGATTATTATAGGGGATTAGAGTTTGTAAATAGGGGCTTGTGGAAAAATTTCGGTCATAAACCCAATTGAATCAAACATTGGATTAACATTAGGTATTATGAGAGATTGTGTCTTGGGTTTAATAATCAAGAATGGTTGCATTCTCTTACTGACTAGAGGAGTAGGAGAACTATACATTGGAAACCAATTGGGAGTGGCTAGGATGGAAATTATGGGCACAAAAGACAAAGAAAGTGTCAATGGGAGACCAAAGATTGAGATGGAGAAAGAAGAGGGGGACAAAAATATACTTGCACTGTAGAAGATTAGGAAGCTTGTGGGGTCCCTACTGCTTGCTTCTAATTTTTAGGATGCCCAAGATTTTCACTCCTCTTTATTTTCTTTATTTTGAGGAGTATTTCTATCAAGGGGCGCTCAAATTGAAGAATTTCCTTCTTAACCCTCAGAGGATTTTGAATCACAACTACAGGACTACTCCAGGTTGTTGCAGGTGCTTCAACTATTTGTACTTGTTGCTCTCTGGCCTCTTATCTTGGTGCAGTCGCCTCTTATCTTGGTGCAGCCACCTCTTCTCTGACCCTCTGTTGGTATTCAAGAAAAATTTCTTCTATCTCTTGGTCCTCATATAAATCAGGGTACTCCTCATCCCACTTCTTATCAAATACATAATCTTCTTTAATGTCATCTACCCGAGAAATTGTATCCCCAATCTCCTGACAATAGATCTAGAAGTTTGCAATTTTATCATCATTACATCTATTATATTTTAATCTCATTTTTATTGTTGGAAGGATATTATAGGAAGGCCTAGCACTATCTATAATAGTATAAAAGCTATGCCAACAGGTTGTTTGCTATTTGCTCAAGAAGGACAAGTCTACAAGTGTTCACTCATTTAGCTCCATGGGATTCCTTCTCTCCTCCCAATATTTCCTTTGGTGATTAGGTGGGGCATAGTGTTTTCCTCTCAAATCATTATCAGGATCATATCCCCACATATCATAGATAACATCTAGTCTAAGAAAGGTTAATTTGGTAGCTAGCAGGGACACTACTTTTATTTTGTCCAAAGTAACAACCCCAAATGTGACTGGAGTTTTGTAAAGCATAGTCTTTTATATATCTACTCCAATATAGGTATCAACTATTGAAATTTCCCTAGATAAATTTAGGGCAGGGGTTCTATCTATTACATACACGAGGAACCTAAAGGGTTTATCAGATAACCCATGCATATGAATCATTGTAAAATTCATTCCATAGAACTAGTCAAAGGGTGGGAATATTCAGGTCATCCACTGCATTTCCAATCTGAAAGCCTAGAAGGGAGTTGTTGAAATTCTTGGAGGACAAAAATAAGAAAAAACTGAGAAGGTATAATAATATTTTTTAATTGATAGTATTGGGGTCCATATGGTCACAAGGCTACTTTCTCCACAAGTGTTCATAGTATCTAATTGGATGAGACCATATCTCTGAAAGAAAGCAATGTTTTGATAAAGTATCATTTGGGCCAATAAAGAGGATTACTTGAAGACAAACCATGTTCCCAATTCTTGTAATTGTTCTACCATGTTATTTGCCATAATTTTTGAAAAGTCCATCTAGAATCTAGCCTTGTAAGTTCAAAGCTTATACCCTAAGGCCACATAGGACTCTTCTACTTGTTCATCAATCTCCTTGTCATAGATGAATGCCATCTTAGAAGAGGAATCTTGTATTCCTATAGGAAAGACTCTCTCGGTATAGAAAATTCAATAATCTCCATCACATTGTTGTCCTTATGAAATTCTCTATTGAAGAAATTGAGCTTTTCATTTCTATGCTCAAAGAAGTACTCCAGATCATTTGGGTCATATTTATCAATTCCAACTATATTAGAGGGATTGCATAACATTTCTCTGATGAATTCTACATTAATGATGATATGGAGCTATCCTACTTGAATATTATTCATTTGTGGGACAAAATTTGCTACATAAGCTCATATCAATTTTGGGCAAGGATAGAAAAAGGGAACCATAAACTGCGAAAGGCTTAAAACCCATATCCATATCCCTGTTGAAATAGATTTCTCATCTCTTTCCCTCTTAAACCTTCTTTGTGGAGCACCTTCATAGAGATTCTTGGGATTACTTTGTAGTTTTGGGTCTACAAAGTGATCTATATAATCCTTGACTAGAGAAAAATTAACGGTGTCTTTATACTTCACATTACTTAAGGACTTAGTTCCCTCCAACTGGACCTTTGCAAGAGTAGGAACCACAGTGTATGAGGAGTCTATAAAAATGTTCACCTAAGGAGGTGAAACCATTTTAAAACTTAGAGCCTAAGATTGTGACGACAAGGAAAAGAGGAACCTCAAGGTGGCTATTGTGATGCTAAAAATGTGGTTAGTACAAGAGGCATACACATATAATGAGACAAATAGAAGCATAATTGAAAAGCTTAATTGAAAATTTAAACCAAAGATGCAAACCATAAGCCTTCCTTGAAATGTCCCATTTTCCTCTATTC
Organism: Cryptomeria japonica; assembly: GCF_030272615.1. Lineage (NCBI taxonomy): Eukaryota > Viridiplantae > Streptophyta > Pinopsida > Cupressales > Cupressaceae > Cryptomeria > Cryptomeria japonica. Next base: position 517,453,250 of record NC_081411.1, read on the forward strand.
TTGAGGACCTTGAAGGTGTTGGATTGATGGGCTCTCAGTGGAGCAATGACCTACAAAGTGACAACTCAAGAGTTGAGTAGCTAATTGATCATGATTGACTATGGAGATGATATGAAATACATGATTTAAGAACCTAGATGAACATACTATGATAAATCCAAAGCTAATTAGTAGATAATTGAAATGCAAATTGCCTATAGTAATGATGCCTAAATCGATATGAGATGGGATGCTTATTGCTCCAAAATGAGGGGCATTTATAGGAATTCCAAGGCCAAAGCTGAGGTGGCAGGAATCGACAGTCCAGATTTGATCTGAAGATATCAAGGGCCAAGATTGAAGAAGTTGGAGAAGAGGTTGGAGGAAGGGACACTTGTCATCTCTATGGTGACAAGTGTTAAGGAGCCTTGCTCATGAGAGGGCAAGTGTCCAAGGGAGGAGACATGTGGCAAAAGTGCCATGTGTCTCAAGGAGAGAATATCCACACCATGAGAGGTTAGGATAAGGAGGTTAGAATGTGCAAGATAGGATAGGTTTAGTTAGACCCAAGATTAGATAGAATGGGTTAAGTTAGGGGATGGTTAGGTTGGTTGGTTAAAGTTAGGAGCCATGTGCTCATTTGAATTTAGAAATTCAAATAATTGGAAAATGGTAATTAATCTCAACAAACTTGAGTTTGTTAACCTTAATTAGGGATTATAAGAATTGATTATTATGGGGAGACATTAATTAATTTAGAATTAATTAATCAAAGGGGGATGTGAGATGAACTATATAAATAAATCATTTAGATTTATTTACTAGTAGATGAATAGAGAAATTAATTAAATTGCTTGTGAATTCAATTAATTGGGAAGGGGAATTAATCAAATAATTGCGTATTTAATTAACTATCTTCAGACCATTTTTAGGTGTATACATTTTGCCCCTCTTTGAAGCGATGTGTGACGACGTGTTGGTTCAAAGAAAGCTCGATTGATGATGTTGTTGATTCGATAGAATGCAGATTTGATCTTGATTTGATGCAGATTTGGTTTTTGATGTGATACTGATTTGATTTGGAGATGATGAATCTCGATATGATGTCGATTCCATTTTGGAGATGATAAATCACGATATGATGCGGTTTCGATTTTGGAGATGATAAATCTCGATATGATGTTGATTCGATTTTGGAGATGATAAATCTCGATATGATGTCCCAGACTCTGATTGATAAAAATTGATGCGAGGATGCCCCCTCAGGAGATGAATCGGATAATTTTCGAATGTTTTTGAATTTTTCGTGATTTTTTTATTTTTTTGAAATTTTTGAAATTTTTGAAATTTTTAGATTTTTTATGATTTTCCGATGTTTAGAGAGTTGTAGAGTCAATCCGATTCATTTCCCGATAACAAATTTGAAAATGTCGTCCTGCCAAACTGATTAGTTGATTAGATGATTAACAATAAGTGGAATAAAAATCCCACTTAAATGCCCCATTATGAGTTTAAAAAGGTGAAATCCTTTTTTTTCACTCCTCATTTGTGCACTACAGTTGTTGGAGAAAAATTGCTCTGGAGGAAGGAAATGGCGATCCCGTATCACCAGCGTAGGTTCGAGCGAGTTCAATGATATGAGCATCCTCCGGCATATGGTCCACCAATACGTACTTCGAGAAAACCCAACTTTGTTGATTTTTAAAAAAAAATTTAGCTGTTAGCATAAAAAATCATTTTTTAGAATTTTCGTCAGATGGGTTGGAAAAAAAATGGCATTTTTGAGATGGGTTTTTCGAATAGTGAAATGGGTTTTTCGGATTTTTTTTTTTTTTAAAATCACTTGAAACCCCCCAAAAAAATTATTCATTCATTTTTTTTTTCAATTTTTGAAAATTGGGCGGGAGAAGGAAAAGGTGGGCAGTAGAGGCCGGACGATGGCCACCACCAGCGCCGTGGGCACCACCACGGGCACCACAGGCGCTGCGGGCGGCGCTGTCGGTGCCACTGTGGGCGCTGCGGGCGGTGCTGCCGGTGCCACTGCGGGCGCTGCGGGAGGCGCCGTCGGCGCCGCTTGCGCCAGCGCAGGGCTTAAAATTTTTTAATTTTTATTTTTGTTTTTCGATGAGTTTTTAGTTTTTTTTTTCGAGTTTTTCGATTGTTTGATTTTTGAGAGAATGATTTGGAAATTTTTTGATGATTTGTTGTGATTTTTCAAATTTGCTGTCAATTGGATTTGATTTTTGAAAGGGTAAGATTTGATTTGATTTTTCAATTTTTGATAGGGTAAGATTTGATTAGCCATCTAATTGATAAAATTTGACGCTCCTGATTGTTAAATTTGCTGATCAGTTCTTATTATCTCAATGCATGCATGAGATGAGATAAGATTGATAATGACCTCATGATAGATGAACGCCATTGATAGGGGCCCAATGAGATTTGATAAAAATCTCAATTGAGCAAAATAGCCTGATAGATAGATTGATTTGATAGATAGATAAATCAAGAAACTGATATGATGAAGTGATTTGATTGCAAGAGCACTTTAGCGTTCTTCAGTCTCAGGAGCATTTCCCGAAGACACGGATGCTAATACCCTGCCTTAGTCAGGCGGAGCGAGATCACATTAGCAGATATGGTCTATCTTCCCTTCTTGACATGCCCCGGCCTCTGATAAACCAGGGACTACTGACAGCTTTAGCAAAGTGCTAGCATAGTGAACATAACACGTTTCACTTACTGACTGGAGAGATGATGGTGACACCCGAGGATGTCTACCAAATTTTGCAGATCCCTCTGATGGGCGATTTAGTATATTATGATCTCAGCAAGTGGGGTGGGACAAAGGCACTTTGTCGTCTGTTTGAGGATGACGAGATCGGCGGGTATGATATTACGTGATAGGAGATGTTAGAGCTAGGGTATGCCACGTTACCGACTGTGCTTGCTGGATTCATTGGAGGCTTCCTTTGTCCTGATCATAGGTCAAAGGGATTATCCATTGGATGGGGTCATCTGGTTGAGTAGATGGTGACAGAGGGGACCAGATTTTCATGGGGATCATATATGTGAGTGCACTTGTATCATGACTTGCACTGAGTTGTATACCAGGGATCAGCTGCGTTATCAGCAGGGGTGACTTTGCTTCAGATATGGGCCTGGGAACATTTACCTATCACACGACCATTGGCAGACAGAGAGAGACCTGTAGGCAGACCTTATGCTGACGGGTATCCTGGTGTCATTGTCCAGTGGAAGCTAGGCAAATTAGAGTACTGGAGATGGACTTTGGATGACCTAGATACTGTGATATGGAGGCCATACAGGGACTGCGAGATTTGGCCCAAGGATGCAGCGGAGATGCCATATGTATTCATGACTCGATATCTGATTGGCTCGACAACTTACATCATCAAGCGATTCCCTTGTATGAGGGTGCTGAGACAGTATGGCAGGATACAGGGGATACCACAGGGTATAGCTCATTACGCTCATTGGAGATTGGATGTGGCTACTTGGGGGCCTTCTATTTCATATGACCATGCCTGCGTAGAGTATCAATCATTGGGGCCTATGGATTGGGATTATCTTCCAGGTGTGATGGATAGCAAGATGACACATGAGTATGCCATGTATTGTATTGCACACAAGTTTTCGAGGTTGACATGTCCGGATGAGCTAGAGCCAGTGTTAGATGAGGATGATGAGAGGCCATGATGCAGAGCTCCTAGATGACGGAGGGATGGTAGAGACAGAGATGATAGTGGAGATGGAGATGGATATGGAGGAGATGCAGGAGATCAGGGTGCTGGGGATGATGATGGAGGAGATGATGATGGGGGGATCGAGGAGATGATGATGAGGGACATGGTTGAGCAGTGATAGCGATAGACACACCAGGAGCGAGCAGTTCCAGATCGGCTAGGGATGTATATACAGATTGGATGGCCCGGGTGGTCAGACGCAGGAGATCAGGTCCAGGGGATCAAGGGCATCAAGTTCTAGAGCATGAGGTTCCCCCGGTTGAGCAGGTACCTATGACAGTATCACAGGCTGAGCAGCCACAAGCAGAGGCACCTCGACGGATCCTTATTAGGATGCCATCGCATCAGCAACAGGCTCAAATTACAGACTTATAGGCTCAGGTTCAGCAACTAGAGAGTCGACTAGCAGAGAGGGACTCTCAGATGGCCCAGCTAGAGACTCGGATGGCTTCTCTCCTAGTCGAGAGAGATGCAGCTATGGATAGGTGTCGATAGGCTGAGACATAGGTACAGTTGTCAGGATGGTCTACTTCAGGGAAGAATGCCCTGAAGATGATGCGCCAGGGGATCCAAGAGGCTAAGTGTTACAGGACATTATATTTTACTGTTGTTCCTCCTGAGCGGAGGGCTCCAAGATTTTCACAGCTGAGTAGGAGATCGGGAAAAAGCCAGACTGAGAGTCGAGGAGTGACAGGGCCACTTCAGAGAGCTCCCCCAGGTGGGGACTCAAGTACAGGGGTACTAGCTGGTGCTACTCTACCTGCCACATCAGGACAGAGTTCTGCTCCACGTCTGAGTGGTCACACTGATATGGGACATTGATCTATTTATGTACACACCTTTTTGTGATGAGATATTGATGATTCCTGCGATGTATATTTGTGATGTATCTCATATATTTTGTGATATCATTGTACCTTGGACATTGGTCTTGTTTTGATGATATAATATGCAGTCGATCCTATTCGCTCTACACGACCTATGAGATGATGGATGCATTCTATCTGGTATATTATTATGATGTGCAGTTACTTTCATGATGTATGCTTGATGTATGCTTTAATTTCTATATGCCTATGAATTCTAGATGATGGATATATGATGATGTAGTATTTACATGATGTATGCAAATGCAAATATGTATGGTGATGCTTATAATTTCTATGCGATGTTTGTGCGATTGCAATGCTTTCTATGTTTATATATATATATATATATATGATTTTCTCATGCATGTTAATATGAGATGGATGTAATGCAATGAAATGGTGTTATTTTATATGATTTGAGATTTGATGAATGTCATGCAATGATTCTATTAAATGAATGAATGATTTGATGCTTTATATGAATGATGCCTTGGTATGCAATGATTACATGAGATGAACTAACTTATCATGCAGGATGAATGAATTGATTATTTTTGTTATTGTCCAATGTACTTAATCACGTAATAAGAGAGATAACACCATGTTAGTTTTGACCTTGGAAAAGATGAGCATTGTGATCCCATGCAGAATGAAATACAAATCTATCTTAAAATGCAATGCAATGTAGTGATCGGACCGGTCATGGAGTCATTGCTTTGTTTCATCATTGAGCCTCTAAAATGTGGGAAGTGAGTGCAAACATCAATGGTATAATTGAACCGTGATGACCTGAGCACTACTTCCTAGGTTTTGATATTGCAAGTTAGCACAAGCATCGAGGTATAATTGAACCAAGATGACCAGAGTGTTGCTTGCGTAAAACAGGCAATATTAACCATTTCTATATGCAAGTCCGAAATGTCTTCCATGATATTCTGATGATCATTTCCTTAGACAACTTTGCACATATTAATGATTAATTTACAGACAGTAGACAAGAAAAATATCATGTTCCTTCCTTGTTCCTCTAGTCAAAGACATCTTGGAGTTACTCAGAAATCATGATAGCGAAAATCCAAATAAAATAGTTGAACCATCATTGCCAAAGTGTTAAAATCATGAGTCAAGATATATCATCCATTGATATGTGTTTTGTCATGTTTAGATTGATATGTGATAGTTAATGGTTGATAATGTGATCTTATGTTCAATGTTGGATGTGTCTTAGTTTTTTGCTTGACAAGCATTGTCTAACTGTTGTTCTACCTGCTTTGATTAAGCTCAAAAATGATCAAAACTTTTTGCCCCCAGCTAGGTTCAGGATTTTTCCCCCAGCCTAGAAACAAGCCTTATTATGATATAGTCAATGATCCAAACCATGATGAGAAATCACCTGGGATGCCTACGTATGTACAAAGGCTTTATGATGAGTATGAACAGTGCTGATGGAAAACAATGCAAGCGGAAGAAAGCGTGAACCAATAGATGGCAAAGCTAGCCGACAGATAGCGCCTGTTTGCCAGGTTTTCACCATCTGTTTTTATTGCACTTTTTCTCTTATTTGATTTTTTTTTTGTTTTTGCTTTTTCACTGTTTTTTGGATTTTTCTGCTTTTTCACTATTTTTGGATTTTTCTGCTTTTTCACTATTTTTGGATTTTTCTGCTTTTTCATTGTTTTCGGATTTTTCAGACATAAACTTCTTCAGATGCATGCTATTGATGGGTTCCTCGAGCTGATCTTTGTCTTGTGTTGATAGCTGATATGCCCTTGACCCAAATACTGCTGTGACCACAAATGGACCTAACCAATTGGGTTCAAATTTTCCTTTCTTTTCTTGATCTGACTGATTTCGTGGATTTTCCTTTAGTTCTAGTTCTCCCACTTGAAAAATTCATGGTTTGACCTTGTGATTATAACTTCGGCACATTCTTTGCTGATATACCTTTAAATGGTCAAAGGCATTTTGTCTTCATTCCTGGATCAGTTCTAACTCTTGTAGTCTAAACACTCTTTGTTCTTCATCTGGGATGAGCCCTTTTATTGATACACGTAGAGAGGGAATCTCTACTTCGATAGGTAATATGGCTTCTGATCCGTATACAAGAGAGAAACGTGTGGCACCTGTTGGTGTGCGGATACTGGTGTGATAGGCCCAGAGAGCAGGGTTTAGTTGAATATGCCAATCTTTCCCAGCATTGTTCACTGTCTTTTTGAGGATTTTCAGAATAGTTTTGTTAGATGCTTGTGCCTGCCCATTCCCTTGTGGATAATAGGGTGTGGAGAATCTGTGTTGGATCTTAAACTTCTCACATAGCTCTTGTACATCCTGATTCTTGAATGGTCGACCATTATCAGTGATAATGGTCATTAGTATTCCATAGCGACAGATGATGTAATTCAAGATGAATGCAGCAATTTGTTTTCCTATGATATTTGTGAGAGGTACTACCTCGATCCATTTTGTAAAATATTCTGTAGCTACAAGGATGAATTTGTGACCATTTGATGAAGAAGGATTTATTTTTCCTACTAGATCAAGACCCCATTAACAGAAAGGCCAAGATGTTGCCAATTTATGAAGTTCTTGTGCTAGTGCATGGATCAAGTTTCCATGGATCTGACATTGTTTGCACGTTCTGGCTACCTGAAAAGACTCTCATTCCATAGTCGGCCAATAATAGCCCAAGCGTATGAGTTTTTTCGAAAGGGTAAGACCACTTGAATGAGTGCCACAAATGTCGTTATGGACTTCCTTTAAGGCCTTCTTAGATTCTTCTTGTTCGAGACATCTTAAAAGAGTACCGTCTAGACCTCATTTAAATAGGGTATCTGCAACAAGAGTATAATGGGAGGATTGGTGAATAAAGTTTTTCTTTTGATTTTTCAATAACTTAGGAGGTAAGATGGTATCTTTTAGGTATGTATAAGTTTGGCCAAAATGGGAGGAATCATGTCCTATAAGTTGACAAATGGTTTGGGAATCAGGACAATTATGAGACAGGTAAAACAACTCTTCAACCAGGAATTCATAACGCTCTTGATTTTCTTGTGTTTGTCATAGAGAAGCAAGTGTTGCCATCGCATCTGCTGCTTTGTTATCATTTCTTGGAATTTGTTCAAAAGTGATTTCAATAATTTGAAGTCATCCACCATCTTTTTGTAAGGTATGAGTTTGTCGTCTTTTGTTTGATAGTCATCATTGATTTGATTGATGATGAGCTGAGAGTCTCCAAAGACCTCAAGTTGTGTAATGTTCCATTCTACAACCATTTTGATTCCTGTAACCAAAGCTTCATACTCTGTAGTGTTGTTGGTGCATGGAAAGCTTAATTTGTATGCTTTCGGGATGGTATGACCTTGTGGTGTGATAAATAAAATTCTGGCTCCTGATCCGTGTTGTGTATATGAACCATCAAAGTATAGTTGCCATGCTTTTGTTGTGACTATTAGGATATCAGCGTCAAGAAACTCAATTTGTAGAGGATGATCATCTTGAAGTGGTGCCTCTGCTAGTTGGTCTGCGATGACTTGTCCCTTGATAGCTTTTCTATCTACATACTCAATATCAAACTCACTTAGGATCATGATCCATTTTGTTAGTCATCCTATCAATGTTGCCTTACTGAGCAAATATTTCAATGGATCGATTTTAGCTATCAACTTGATGGAGTGAGAGAGTAGATAGTGTCTTAATTTTTGAGAAGCAAAAACTACCACCAAGCATGCTTTTTCTATTGGGGAATAGTTGAGCTCGTATCCCACTAGTGTTCTGTTGATGTAGTAGATGGCTTGCTCTTTTCCTTCATTATTTTGTTGTGCAAGCGAAAATCCTAATGATACTTCAGTGGTCGATACATAGAGCAATAACAGCTTATCTGGAATTGGTGACATTAGAACGGGTGGTTGCATGAGATATGCCTTGATCTTGTTGAATGCATCCTCACATTGATGGTCCCATTTGAAATGAACATTTTTATGTAATAGAGAATGGTTGACATTTATCTGCTAGTTGAGCCACAAATCTTCTGATTGACTGCAATCTTCCTTGTAGTGATTTGAGTTGACTTATATTCTTGGGAGATGCCATTTCCATGATTTCTTTGACCTTAGCTGGATCTACTTCGATACCTCTAGTTGAAACAATGTATCCCAATAGCTTTCCTAAAGTGACACCAAAGACACATTTCTTAGGATTTAGTCGTAGCTTGTACTATTCTAACCGATCAAAGATCTTTTCCAGTATTTCAATATGTTCTTCTCTGTTGTATGATTTTGCCAAGATGCCATCCACATAGTCTTCCATGAATGTATGCATCATGTCATGGAATATCATTGTCATAGCTCTCTGATATGTGGCACCTGCGTTCTTTAATCCAAAAGGCATGACATTCCAGCAGAAAGTACCCCACGGACATGTGAAAGCTGTCTTTTCTTGGTCTTCAGGTGCTATTTTAATCTGATTGTATCCAGAGAAACCATCCATTAGAGAAAACATGGAGTGTCCAGCTGTTAAATCTACAATGATGTCAATGTTAGGCAAAGGAAAGTCATCCTTTGGACATGCATTATTAAGATCTTTGAAGTCTGTGCATACTCTGATACTTTTATCTAGCTTTGAAACAGGTTCAATGTTTGATACCCATTGAGGATATGCTATAGGTCTGATGAATTCGACATCTAGTTATTTTTTTAGTTCTGCTTTAACCAAGAGAGCAATATGTGGATGCATCTTTCTTAATTTTTGTTTGACTAGTTTGGCTCCTAGATTGACATTCAAGTGATGCATAATAAGCTCTGGATCCAACCCTGGCATGTCTACATATGACCAGGTGAAATTGATTTGTCTTCGTGTAAACAATTCCATATATTCTTTCCTTTCCTTTTCTATCAGAGAAGTTGTTGGATGTAGGATCTTGGGTTGCTCTGATGTCCCAATGTTAACTGCTTCTGTTGGTTCAATCAAAATTGATGACCTTTCTTGATAGTACTCACGTAAAGTATCAAATCTCCCATCTTTCGGCACCTCAAGGAGGTTTTCACCGTTAGATATGTCCTTTCTTTTCACTTTTTCCTGATCTAATGTTGCCAAGAAATGGTTTTCAACATTAGACCTGATATTGTTTTCTTTATTTTCGCTTTTTTGACTAGGAGATTTGGCACCCACTTGACTAGAAGATGCATTGCTGAAATTCCTAGTTGAAGTTGTTGCGGGTTCGATTGCATTAAGATATACGGATATGGCATAGTCATTTGGAAAGGTATCAATGGCAACATGTCCTTCATTTTCCCATTCAATAAGTTTGGGGTGGAGTAGAGGTAAAGGATCATCTAGTTGAGATGTTTCGAGAGTATTTAGGGTCATGATTGAGTTATCAAAGTTTTTGATATGTATGTCAATGTCTAGAATGGTACCCTCATCAGAATGACCTTGCCTAGGAAGTTCTTGATCGTCCTCAATTAATTCCAAGTCAGCCGAATGTGATTCTAATTCAAGTGAACTAGTTCCTAACGTTTGTCCTGCATACATGTGAACTACATCAATTCCTACATCTTCTTTAAAGCAATTTTCTTCAGCTGATTCTTCAGAATGATAGGAATCCCATTCCCATTTGTCAGAATCTGTCTCACTTGCAGCTTGCAATCTACAAATTTGTTCATATAGCTTTTGATGTGTTTCTTCTATTTGTCTTGCTATATCTTTCCTTCTCTCATATTCAACTTCTTCTGGACTAAGATTGAGTTATGTCAACTTTACTATCAGTTCTCCTTGATTAGTACTAGGTTCATGCTTGTTTTGATTGAGAGTTAATGCTGCTTAGGAGGTATTATTGGTTTGTTTCTCTTGTTGATTTGAGGATTGTTTCTTTTTCCATTTCATGTTTGGTTGTGATTGTTGCTTTGCAGATGCTTCTTCCCTTTCAATTGCAAGTTGTTCTTGTCTATTTTCATATTCTTCTTTTTGTTGGTTAGAAGATGTGTCTTCTGGTAGAGTAACTTGTCCATACCCTAAGCCTGCTTTGTATGTAGCTTTCTGATTATGAGGTTGGATAGGTTCTGAGATACCTTCTTTTCTTTTTCCTATAGGACCTGTTCTAGTGTATCCCATCTTTTGAAGAATGTTGAATCCTTTTCCATATTTTTCTGTAGGTATTCTGACATTGTTGACCTTTTGTTAAATTTCTTCATCTTTGTATAGCCACTATAGCACATCTTTGTCTTTTGTCTCCTCTGACAAGGTTACAACACTAATGAATGCTCCATCAAATATCGAAAGATGTTTCACAATTGGTTGTTTTCTAGAGTTTGATGGTTTTCCAAAGGATTTAGGAGAGAGTGGTAATTGTGATATTGAATATTCTCCATTTCCTCGATCTCTTAACTGCATTTGTTTTTCCATACTTGATAAAATAGAGGCAAAGGATTGTTCTTTCGATTGTGTGTTCAAAGATGATGCCTCCCTGTTATGAGGAACAATGACTTCTTGAGCCATTTTTAGATTGCTACAATACTGGAATGGATTTGAATCTGCAGATATTGTGATTTCTTGTCCATCATAGGGAAATTTGACACATTGATGATAAGTTGATGGGACAGCTTGCAAGTCATGTATCCATGGTCTCCCCAGGAGTATATTATATGATAAGTCCAAGTCCAGAACTTGGCATGCTGTGTTTTTCTATAAAGGTCCCACTCTGATGGGTAGTATCACAATTCCCTTGGAGGAACATTCTTCTTCATCATAGGCTGTTATGGTGATCTTTTTGCAGGGATCAACTGCATCTTCTGAATATCCTAAGGCACAAACAAGACTCAATGAACAAATATTTAGGCTAGCTCCACCATCTATTAGAACACGTTTAACTCGCGTTTTGTGAATGAGGACTTCAATATGCAAAGGAGCATTGTGGGGGTGTTGCAAGGACATGTCGTCTTCTTCGATAAATGGTAAGTAGTGAGGAGTTGTGAGGTGTCCCACCATGGTTTGGAATTGATCTATATCAAGATCTTTGGACACTGTGGTATCTACTAATGCTCGTTCAAGAATTTCTTTGTGTGCAGGTGAAAGCTTTAATAGTTCTCAGATGGATATTTGTGCGGGTGTTATCTGTAATTGATCTACTAGATTGTATTGTTTGGTAGTGGATGATGTGTTTGTTGTAGGACCCGAAAAAACCACTTTGGCTTTACTTCGTGTGATAACATGAGCAGGTTCATGATGTTGTTGCTCTTTAACCATGATTACATTTACCACATTGTCATATGCATGAGCATAGTTTACCTTTGCTTTACCTTTGCCATTTTGCCCTATTGATGATTCACCCTTCTCATAATTAGGAAGTGGAGTTTTGAAATCTGTGTGAGATTCGTTTGTTGTATGTCCATCCACAGTTATTATTCCATTATCAATCAAATCTTGGATGACATGTTTTAATCATTGACAAGCATCTGTTTGGTGTCCTTTGTTTTGATGGAAATCACAGTAATGGTTGTCATTCCACCAAGCAGGTTTTACCTTGGATTCAAAGTTTCTTTCTTCTAGTAACGTAATCAATTTGTTTGCGATGAGTGTTTTTAATGTGGACCCAAGGGGTTCACCAATGTTTGTAAATTGTCTTTGAAAGAAATTTTTGATAGTTTCTTTTTGGTGATTGTTGTTTTGTTGAGTTGCTGCTGAGTGATTGGATAAGTTGAAAACTGATTGCTTTGGTTTTACATTGTTGTTATCCACTATCCCATCATTGACGACATTACGATTCTATTCCAAAATTTTGGTTTATCATTGTGATTATTGTTGTTAGTGTTGTTAGGAGTTTGAACTCCTTCTTTGAATATTTTCAACTCACCTTTCTTTATCATGGCTTCTTCCATTCTGATTCCATTATCAATCATTTTTGCAAAACTTTGATTTCCTTGCATTTTCAAGTAATAACTCATTTGATCGTTTAAGTTGTCTATGAAAATGTCCATTTTTTCATACTCTGGCACTGTACGAGGATACCTCGAAGCTAACCGCCTCCATCGTTGTAAGAATGTCATGAAGGGTTCTCCGCTTTTTTGTTTTGTGTTACACAAGTCTAGCATGGTTATTTCGTGTTGAATGCTATAAGCGTATTGGGATACAAACTTATCCACCAACTCTGAAAGTGATCTGATTCCTGGTGGAAGTTTTGAGAACCATTCCATGGCTAATCCAGTAAAAATTTTTGGAAATAGTCTCATTAAGTATGTATCTTCATGTGCAAACTCCATGCTCATTGTGCAAAATTCTCTTATGTGATCTTGAGGGTCAGTGCTTCCGTCATATTTTTCATACCTCGGAGTCTCAAAACCTATAGGAAAAGGTATCATGTTGAGGTCTCTATCAAACGGATAAGGACATATTTCTTGAAGCGAGTATCGCCTAACATTTACTCTTTGCATATCTTGGATCTGTGTTTGCAATGTTTGTAGTTGTTGTGTGAGAGTCATGATAGGATTATCAACATGATTTGTTCTTGTATGACCATGATTTTGCATTCTAGGAATATATTGATCTCTTCTTGTATCTTCATTGGATTGAGCGTTATTTAGAATTTCTACTTCCTCCCTTGTGGGAATGTAAGTTTCCTCATTGTTTCTGGTGTTGCTAGGAATTGACGTGTTATTCATTTTGAGACCAAAGATGTCCTCATATTGTTTGTCATTAGGAGGAGAACCACTTTTCTTTTGTTTCAATTTGTTTACATCAAAATCTTGGGGGAGTGTAGCACCAAATTTGGCTAACATTAGGAAATATTTTTCTTTTTCTCCCTCTAATAATGTCTTCATAAATTTGTCGAATTAAGGATCTTTCTTGATGTCTCTAATATTTTGTTCTATTATTTCCTCTTCAACTTGTATTTCATCTTCAATTTATATTTCATCTTCGTGTTCCATGGTTATATAGTCTTTAGTTATCTCAAACGTTTCTATTTCTGTTTCCGCAATTTTCCGTCTCTGAGCCCTAGTTAGAACGAGCATACACGTGTTTTGAATGTTTTTTGGGGTTTAAATCTTGAGTAATGTGTTGTTATAAGTGATAAATTGTTGAGGTGAAAGTTGTAGATGTATAGACACGAAATGATCTTTTCAAGTATTTTCTTGTTTACAAGTTTTTCGGTCTTAGTTTTTGGAGTGCAAATTTTGTGATTTTTGATATGACCAAGTTGAAATAGGAACGATATATCCTATGATAAAGAATGAGGTTATTTTGATCAAGCGTTGTAGTTTCATGATTAAAGGATGATAGATCCTGAAGAGAAACTATGTTTGAACAATCAGTTTATCAAAGACAATGTGTTGTTGCACTTTAAGGTGTTTGATCTTTAACTTGTTTGAGGTGAATACTTGAGACTTTTTGTGTGTCTTGTTCTTGAATCTGTTTTTGATAGAAGATAACTTGATTAAATGACCCAACAAGATGACCTATTCTCTATGTTTGATTGTTTGAGAAATGGGTTGTTTTTGTTTTCTGATTTTGATGTATTTTACCAAAAACACTGACAAAATGACCATGAACTCTATTGTTTAGACTTGAAACACTACTGTTTAGACCAGGAACTCTATTGTTTAGACCATAAACGCTATAGTTTAGACTAGAAACGTTGTTGTTTGGACCAAAAACTCTGACAGACTTACCAAAAATGCTACTATACGTACCAAAAATGCTGACATACAGACCAGAAACGCTGATTGACAAACCAGGAACTTTGTTTTGCTATACAGTGACTCTAAAGTTCAAATAATGATATGTAGGTTTAGCAAATTGAGTGTTTGAACTTAAGAGATTGCAATTTTGACCCAACTCTGTAATATGCTCAACCTTTGAGAGTTAATGTTGAAATATGAGAAATTTGACATTAACACCAAGAGAGCTAACCTTTGGATTGAAAATGCAACTGTTTGGACTAAAAGAGATAATGGTTGAACTGTAAATGCTAATGTTTGGACTGAAAGAGAAACTGTTTGGACTAAAAACGCTAGTGTTTGGATTGTCAATGCGACCGTTTGGACTGAAAACGCTAGTGTTTGGACTGTTAATGCGACTGTTTGGACTGCAGATGCGACTGTTTGGTCTGTAGGTGCGACTATTTGGATTGAAAGAGCTAATTTGCTGCAAAACTTGTGAATTTGACAGTTTGAAGTTTGAGTTTTCAATGTTTGTTGTATTTTAATGGATGATATCTTGACTTGACTTACAAACACAGAAATCAGATTATATTTTTGTTTCAAAGGTTTTTAATTGTTAAAAAGACATCAATCAGTCTATCCTAAGGAGATTGGCTGAGAATGAAAACCTTTGCTTGGTGACTTAGGTACACACCCAATAGCTAATCAGAATACGGCCACTGAGTCTCACGTAATGGATTCTCAATGCCGTATTATCCAACTCCAAACGCTAATGGGGGCACGATATGGCAAGTGTCTTGGGAGAGTTACTATCTCTCTTGCACAAATATTATCACCCTTTCGGAGGTGAATTGGGTAGCTTCTATTTTTAAAGTTCTTAGTTAGGAATTCCCTTTGAAATTACCCCTTGAAGTCACACAAGCATGATTGAGGCCTATAGCCCAACAAGGTACCGAAACAAGCTGTAGTCACGTAAATGTGATTGAGACTGTGAGGCCCTACAAAATGCCCGATATGAGAGATCTCAAAGAGAAAACTCAAATAATCCCATTCTCTGAGACTTTAATCATCAGAGACCTATTTATTATAGTGAGTTGGAATGCTCAGGTCCAGTTGTACTCACTTGGGTCGTTCTCATAGGGTGATTACTTTTTCCCACTATGACAAGCCCTCTAAAGATATGCAATTGAAAGCAAAGGATGAGTCTAGCTTTTTGATCACCTAAGAAAGGTGAGAGCATACTCGCCTATCATCAAGACACGTAAGACATGTTTGTTCATTTCCATTGTAATTAGTCCATGTGCCTAATTTAACAAATATAAGTGCAAAATCCCACAACTGCAAACAAAGTTAGTAGTTTATATTGCATTATTTGGCGGTGAAATAGTTTATGACTCTAGTCTTTCACAGCGAAATAAGTACCTACAAAACCAACAATCTGCCAATTAGGTTCGGAAAAATGACAGTCCAGAAGAAGAAATGAGGAATGCAACATACAATATTTGCAAAATTAATAAAAAACTGAAAACGCCATCAAATTGACCAAGAACGCCATCATATGTGCCAAGAACGCTGCTCTGCACACTAAAAACATTGTTCTACAAACCAGAAATGTTGTTAAATAGACTGAAAACGCTGATAAATTTGCCAAAAATGCCACCATACATACCAAAAATGCTAAAGTACAGACTAAAAGCGCTAAAGTACAAAAAAACTTAAAAACAGAGTTGAGGAATCTCCCATAAATGTCATTTGAGGTGTCGGAATGCCACAAAAGATGCCAAAAACGCGATTTGGGAGCCCAAGAGAGCTAATCTACACTCCGAAAGAGCTAATCAACCTGTCAATGAAATTTCCTACAAGCAAACTTGTTAAAGATCAAAGGGGCTAGGCCCCACAGTGGGCGCCAATTAATGTGATGCTAAAAATGTGGTTAGTATAAGAGGCATACACATATAATGAGACAAATAGAAGCATAATTGAAAAGCTTAATTGAAAATTTAAACCAAAGATGCAAACCAGAAGCCTTCCTTGAAATGTCCCATTTTCCTCTATTCTTGAGGACCTTGAAGGTGTTGGATTGATGGGCTCTCAGCGGAGCAATGACCTCCAAAGTGACAACTCAAGAGTTGAGTAGCTAATTGATCATGATTGACTATGAAGATGATATGAAATGCATGATTTAAGAACCTAGATGAACATACTATGATAAATCCAAAGCTAATTAGTAGATAATTGAAATGCAAATTTCCTATAGTAATGATGCCTAAATCGATATGAGATGGGATGCTTATTGCTCCAAAATGAGGGGTATTTATAGGAATTCCAAGGCCAAAGCTGAGGTGGCAGGAATCGACAATCCAAATTTGATCTGAAGATATCAAGGGCCAAGATTGAAGAAGTTGGAGAAGAGGTTGGAGGAAGGGACACTTGTCATCTCTGTGGTGACAAGTGTCAAGGAGCCTTGCTCATGAGAGGGCAAGTGTCCAAGGGAGGAGACATGTGGCAAAAGTGCCATGTGTCTCAAGGAGAGAATATCCACACCATGAGAGGTTAGGATAAGGAGGTTAGAATGTGCAAGATAGGATAGGTTTAGTTAGACCCAAGATTAGATAGAATGGGTTAAGTTAGGGGATGGTTAGGTTGGTTGGTTAAAGTTAGGAGCCATGTGCTCATTTGAATTTAGAAATTCAAATAATTGGAAAATGGTAATTAATCTCAACAAACTTGAGTTTGTTAACCTTAATTAGGGATTAGAAGAATTGATTAGTATGGGGAGACATTAATTAATTTAGAATTAATTAATCAAAGGGGGATGTGAGATGAACTATATAAATAAATCATTTAGATTTGTTTACTAGTAGATGAATAGAGAAATTAATTAGATTGCTTGTGAATTCAATTAATTGGGAAGGGGAATTAATCAAATAACTGCATATTTAATTAACTATCTTCATACCATTTTTAGGTGTATACAACTATTATTTAGTTGTGATATTTTGATGCACTCTGCTTCTTCAATCTGCAATTTTGGGTACTAGTGTATTTATCAACTTTGTGCATGCAAGAGATAAAAGGCAAGATATAATATTGCCTCTTGTGTGAATAATTCTAAGTAGCCACCACCTTTTTGGGAAAACACCTCAATTAAATACGTTTATACAACCAACCCACTACTCCACCAAATAAGAAAGTGGAATGCCTTGGGAAATGGTATGAGAACCTAAAAAGAATGAGAAACTAAAACTTGATTCAAAGACAACTTATAACGGTCACTTCACTTAATCATGTGAATAAAGGGGATGAGTTTTGGGCAAAATTTCAGACAAACACCTAGCAAGATGTACCATTTGGTACTTACTGAAAAGGTAAACAAACACAACCTAAAGCAACCCTAAATAATATTTACAAACACAATCGGATGGAGCCTTTAATGAAAATGATTGAGGTGGATTCCATTGATGGGAATATTGAGGGTGTTACCCTCCATGTCTTCTAATTCAAAATAATTAGTTTATTTGCATTTAATAAAGTAGAAAGGACCCCCCCCCCCATAATGCACTTAGAGTGTTGACCTATCTTGGCAACATGCTCATCATATTTTAATATTAGGTCTCCCTCCTTGTAACCTGGGTCTGATGATTTTTTATCAAAACAGGATTTGACAACTTGTTGGTGGTTTACCAAGGCATCAAATGCCTTTTATTTTTTTTCTTAAACATTCATCAACTCAACAAGTCTAACTCTAATACCATCATCTTCTTTTATTTCCGGAGATTTTAACTATAATGTGGGGACCTAAATTGAAATAGGCATTACCGCTTTCTTTCTGTATACAAGCTCATATGGAGATATTTTCAATACATGCTTGGGAGTAACTTGATCAACACATAGGGTTGTTCTTAGAACCCATCCTTATGATGATCTGAGCACATCCTTTTGATAAATCTTATCAATTTTTTGTTTGTTGATTTGACCAATTTGTTTCCCTATGGCTAATGATTTGAAGAAGTTTTGAGAAATATCCCATGTGACATCCCAAATTTTGTCACCTTAGAGCCCACAAATTCTCTTGCATTATTTGAAATAATTGTTTTGAGTGTGCCAAATCTTGTCACAAACTCTTCAAGGAAGTTTGTGATCTCATATTATATAGCATTCTTTAGTTGGACAACCTCTGACCATCTGGTGAAATAATCAGTCACAATTGATATCCATATTTTTCCTAAGCTAGATGCAGGATTGATCATTCTAATTAAGTCCAATCCCTATTGGGTGAAAGGTTCATCTATCAAAATTAGATTTAGAGGCATGACAAAATTCTTTCGTTTTCCTATAAAATATTGAAATTTCTGACAAGTCCTAACTAACTGGTGGTAATCAGTGAACATGGTAGGCCAAAAATACCCAGATCACATGATTTTAAAGATGAATTTGTAGAATTATTGTCATGAAGGATTGTGCCATGTTACTAATTCAAGAGCTCGACAATCTCGTACATGGTAACACCTTAGAGCTTATGGGTTGCTTGTAATGAAGGTGAATCTCTAGAGAAAGTTGGTTCTCCTGACGGACCTCCTGCAAAATATTTTTTTTATGGGAAAAAGGATTGAAGGAAAATTTGAAATGAAACCTATCCTACTATGAGGTGATGCACCAAATTCTTGAGAAACCTAATCAGCTACACTAACTCACAATATACTCCATCAAAAGAAACCTTGTTTATCACAACTCAATTCAAATCAAGTAATACATAAATATTTCACAAGAAGGTCCTGAATACTATGATTGTTTGAAGGAAAATGAGAATATTCACAACTTCAATCCATTAAGATTTAACAAAATCAATGTATGACTTGTACTAATCATAAAATTTCCCTCTCTAACTTTGCTTGAATGAGATAGAATCAAGGATTTAAAAAATAAAAATAAAAAATTGCATCAAATATCATCCTTTCATTGTATAAGACAATAAAGATTTGAGAAGGAAAAGTTGTTATCTTTTATTGAAAATAAAGGAGTTGCATACAAACTGAAAATGCTTCTAATGAGCTACAATACAAGCTGAAAGAAAGAAACAACTCTAAGAAAAGAGAAGAAAATGAAGCTTTATAGAAAAGAAGCTTCTTTCCTCACTGAAAGAAGAGGTTGGTGTTGAACTCCCGCTTTAATCTTTGAACTTAACTCCATTTAGTATTCTCCAACCTTAATTCCATCTCCGATTCTAATATTTGAAGTTTCTTGGGTCGAAATTGGTGAAGAAGCGCGTAAAAAGGCTTGCAGAATTGTTGCAAGCTGAGGTTGAACTGCTCTAAACCTTATCGCAACTTATATTGTACTTGTGTGGGGCCTTAAACTGATGTGGAGCTTTTGATTGACCTCTAAAAAACCTTCTCTTGAATTGTAAGAACTCCTAAAAATCTGAAAGATGTGATTGTCCTTATCCTTATAATCATCTCCAACTTGCATGACAAAGCTTTCCTTGATTGTACATCTTATAAAATCCTCCAAAAAAGGGGTCAAAAATGAAGTAATCCAACTGACTAGTCTCTTAAAAATATCCATGATTGATACTTAACCCATTTGGAGTCTCTAAGTGCAGTCTAACCACCACATCTGTCTCTAAAATTTCTCAACTAGGCTTCAAAGTATTGCATGAATTAAAATTGACTCTTTGCCTCTAAATGCTACATCTCTTCTTTCTCAAAAGGAGTAAAAAGCATATTGTATAACCTATTTTTCTTTCTACTATATTTGCAAATGATGTCATTGTCTTCTATGATTGCATTCACTATCTCAAGGGTTTGAAAGGAAATCTTACACCTTGCAACTATCACAAACTATCCAATTGTCAGCCTTTCCATGGACTAGATATAAAATTAAAAACGAACAAGACTGTTGTTGCTAACCATGTTGAAGGGTTTATTTACTTTTATTTGTCCTCTCATGAAATTTTACCTTAGGCCATCAACTCACTGGTTCATTATGCTTTTGACCAGATCATGTTCCTTTATCACAAGGATTGGCATATTGATGAATAAACCCTCATTTTTTGCGAGTCCATTCAAATTTTGAATCAATGATAAAGATAGTATCCAATTATTGAATCACTTTTTTTTCCTATGATATAATTGTACTTTTCTGATCCTCGAAGTTTACCATACTTCTTGCTTTTGTCATCCTCACTGCTTACAAAAATTATGACTGTTTTTTTTACTACATTAAGGCTCTATGTTGCTTGTCGTTTAGCTCAGTATGAGACTAACATTGTTAAGGCAACTTTGGTCTGTACTTTACTAGGTCACATATTTTGATCATACCTCTATCTTCATTATTTAATATGCATCTATCACTATTATGGTGGCAATGTCCAACCCTTCATACATTCGATGACACTATTATTCTCATAATTTTATGTTGCTCTTCATCTTTTTGAAGGATAGTCATTCTCTCTGCATTTATTGATAGGGGTTTCCTTTCCATGGTCACTATCATTAATCCCTTTAACTGTTGCATGCTAATTGTATTTGTTATCCTCTATTGCTTGACCATACTGTCTTTTTTTTAAGGCTTTCATTGTTTCTCAGCTCCTTGAACTGTTCGTGTTCACTATCTTTAATGACTTCATAACCATATCACAAAAAACTAATTGTGTTTATGTCTTGTTCTCATATCTATCTGGTCTAACAATACCCATGACAATACTTTGATTGATGCTCATGACCATCACTAGTTAAGTTTATAATATGTGCTCTAAGTGCTTTGTGACTTGCAACTTTTGTTTTCCCCTTGATTTTGAGTTACCATCTTCATGACTTCTATAACACATTCCTCAAGGTGATCTAACCATGTTAGGCCAGCAACAATATTGATCATTTCCATCAAAACAGTGCTTACTGTTCCTTAAATGTGCACTAGTGAATTCTTGAATGTTTATTCCCGTCATTATCTATTATTCATTATCTTTGTGATTAGAAGATATGACAATAAGACCTTTTGTGCATGTATTGTTTAAGATGGCTGCCCATTGAGTCTCATGTTTTTTTGTCTTTGATGACCTTGTTTAATACCTAACCCCTCAAGACTATTACCATTTCATTATTTTACTATTAGTAAAGCCTTTCTCAATGGTGACTATCTTGATGTTTTCAACAATGCCATCATTCACTGTCATTATTTTAATTGTCCATCATTGTTGCAGCGTTAACGATCTTTGCCATTGCATCTTTGTGCTTCACTGTTATATGGGCTAATGGATGATCTTGTGTAAATGACAATCTTTCCTTTAATGTATAGGTTGGAACTAGAGATTACTTTAGTGGCGAATATTCGGCAATAGCAAATTTTTCACATCGGCGACCTGGGAAATGACGAATATTTTGTACCGACTGGGGGTGGCCATGTCGCCAGAACATTATCAATTTCCATCAACTTCATGGCCTAATCGCCATATGTTTTATGTAATTAAATATTTTTATACGAAGATTCCACCAATACATTATACAGTGGACACACGATAAATTTAATTTTTTCGCCTACACTCTCCGCAGTTGCCTTAATAGATGACCATAATTCGCCTATAGGCATGTAAAGATTTGTTAGCTAGGAGGACCCCATTCGCTCAGCATTTTTTTGACACGTGTCTCCATTCACCCCAACTTTCACCAACTATATTGTATTTGCCAATTATTTGGATGACCCATAATCGCCTCAAAAATTACGTAAGTCGTGTTATAGTTACGTGGGATTTGCCAAATATTTGTATACCATATAAAATTCCCATGGAATCCGCGATATAAGGATTGGTATAAATACATGCAAAGATCAGATCTATCTCTACACAATATGGTGGGTTCTAGGCTCTGAATTTTGATCAATAGCGAAGTTTTAGACTAAGGAAAATCATTGTTGTTGACTGCATTGGTAACTGCTAGTGACCTAAAGGTGAGCCATCATATTTTTGAATTGTTATAATGTTATTTTGAATTTATCTATATTTGTTTGCACTGTTGAGTTCATTTTTATTCAGTGGCGACCCATCAGTGCCAAGTGGTCAGTCGGGACATTTAGACCTTAGACATCTAGATTGTAGGTCGTAGGGCCAATGAAATATATATTATACTTTATAGTCTATTATTGCTTCTTCAACAAACTGATATTTTTCTGGCAGTCTTTATTTCATTGGAGATGTCGAATAGGAAGAAGGGTAGGAAACCTGAATGTGGGGAAGGCCATGAGAGGCCAACAAAAAGCAGAACGTTGTCTTCGTACTTTGGCTTTGGAAAAGATTGTGGTGAAAATCAGGAAGGTACATCATCACAAGTACAAGTACAAAATTCACAACCTACACCTCATGTTGAAGATGACGATGAACCTGATATCTCAGATTAGGATGATCTTGAAGAAGATTATCTGGTAGATGGCCAAGTTAGTCAGAATGATATAATCGACTTGGGTGATAATGCCATTGAAGATAATGCACGAAAGGGGAAAAGAAAAGCTAGATCAAAAAAGGATGAGAACCACAATCCAAAAAGGATCAGGAGTGGGATATGTTAGTGGGGAATTTTCAAATTAATTGGGCATCAAAGTATCCATTCATTAAACCAGTGGAGAATCCAATTGAAGGTGAGCCTCCAATAGAGTGCAGGTGTAAGATTTGCACTTGGAAACATAACAAGGAAATTAGGTTGCAGCTAAAATTTGACACCATAGAAAAGCATATGGGTAAAGTTTTTGAAAAACAAATGATAGACGGGGTTGAAAAATCAGTGATAAGATGGAAAACAAAGGAGGAATGTAAGCATGTGAGGAATGCCGAAGAGTATTATTTTCAAGAGAAAATACAGACGAAACTTGTTGAAGTTAAAGGTTCTATTGAAGCTAGTTTTGGAAAAGCAATACAAATAGAATAACTGGGAAAAGTTGTTCAGTTAACCGTTGTTTTTTATATTTTGAGCAGAGGGCGTGCTATGACAAATTTCCCATCAATTAGTGGTTTATTACACTTTTTTAAAGTTCCTAACTATCCTAATAGATACTGGTCAATAAACAGTGGATGGGAATGGGCAAGTTGTCTTACTGAGGTTGAAAAAGAAGATGTAAAGGAAAAAATAAGAGAGTCAAACTTTATTGCATTTTATTTAGACGAAGTTATGACAGTAGACAATACTTCATGGGTATGCATGCATGTTTATACTGTAGAGAATCATACCCGCCAACCTCATCTACTATCTGTTGCTAAAATGAAGGAAAGTGCAACAACGGAAAATTTATTTCAACTAGTAAAGAGAAGTTCAATTGAATATGGAGGTATGGATGGCATGACGGTAGCCAAAAAATTTGTTTGTGTTCGAGCAGATGGAGCTTTAGTAATGCAAGGTCACAGGAATGGTCTTTATACAAAGATTGAAACTTCATTTGCACCGTACATTACTAAAATTCACTGCATCACCCACATAATGAATCTAGCTTTTGAAATTGTGAGCAAGTTTGCTTCAGTAAAAAAAATTGAACTTTTAATCAGAGAGCTCTACTCACACTTTTGTCAAAGTCCCAAGTGATTGATGGAATTTCAACACTTTGTTGATGGAATAACTAATGGGAACAAGCTTCTCAAGGATAATGATACCAGATGGATCTCTTTGGATGGTCCAGTGCATCAAGTTTTTTCAGAATATCCATCCTTGATTGGACTATTTCACACAACTCGCAATGAATCAAATCAACCAAAATTTCCTGACCTTCTTCGGAGGTTAAGTAATATAGAGACACTCTTAACTTTAGCAGCTCTCCTGCCCATGCTAGAGGAAATGCAGAATATTATGAAGGTTGACCAAAAAAGAGCTATGTATATTGTAGAATATGCTACGCTGTGTAAGATGACATGCATGACCCTCGACAATCTCTATCGAAATCAACCAACACTATCTAATGAAAAATTTGTTAAGTGGCAGACACTCACAGATTTGAACAATCCTGATAAATTTTTACAAGTTGGTGCAAATGGGGAGGTATGTGCCAGTGTACGGGGAGTTGAGATACCAATGCACTTCTATACCATGGTCGACCCCGAGGAACCAGGAAAGCGCCCCAGGAAGCAACTAGCAAGAGTTACAAGGGAAGATTTTGACAATATTGTTGAGACTATAACTACTTCTATGAAGAAAACTATGTATGATCTTTCCTCACAAATTAGAAGTAGATCTCCTCCTGACAACCTACTCGAAGCCATGTCTATTGTGTTTGCTCATTATTGGATCTTCAACAGTGCAACTAATTTTCAAAGTAACCTACTGACTTTGATAAAACAATTTTGCATGTCCAGAGAATTGAATGGAGTAACTATAAATTGAATATTAGATGAAACTCATCTTCAAGAGAAATCATCTCATTTTTCATACACTATGAGAAAACAACATGGAAAATTGAGAACCCCTACGAAGAGGGATCAATAACAAGGCTTTGGAAATATATAGCTGAGAAGGCAACGTTGCATGATTCAATGCCAGAATATTTGAAGCTTGTTGATTTATGTTTTACCATGATATTGGGTTCGGTGGAAGATGAGAGAGTTTTTAGTGCTTTGGGGTTCCTAAAATCAAAGCTAAGAAACAAACTAGACAAAAATTTGGAAAATTGATTGAGGCTCTATACATCTAGGTATGATGTCCACACTTTTCCTTACGATAGGGCACTGTAAATATGGAGGTCCAAATGTGAAAGAAGAGGTTTGGGCAACACTTCAAACCAAAGTGCCAGTGGGACTATTGACTCATGTCCTGGACCTACCGGTAGCATTGAGATGTAGTTCAATGAAGGTATGCAGACTCAAAGTGAAGAAACCACAAACAAGAATCATGAAAGCTCTGAATTTGATGAGGATGAATGGTAACTGTAAGAGATTGGTATTTATTAATCTTATTACTATATCTCATCATTCATATTACAAAAGCATATTACTTTTTGCAATTAGAATTTAATATTAATTTGTAATTATATTTTTCAACTTTCTATTTCCAGATTTAAAATAGCATAATAAAAGACCATAATGTGTTTATTGATACAAAGATGTTTATTGTTTATTTAGACATGTTTGAGAACTTAGATTTTTATGAATTCTTTCAAAATATAGCCATATGATACAATTCATTCAATAGTAATACACCAATCTATGTGATTCTCCATGCAAAAGTCAATACAAAGTTTCAGAACCCTTTGCAAGTGACCTTGAATTCCCTTTTATAGAAACAAGGGAGCAACAACAGCTTCAAGTCAAATTGCAACATGTGAAGACTCAACATCAAAATCACAAACTCAGCACAGATTTACATGGCCATCACAAGCCAAATTAGCAAGTTAACAACTACTACATGTCTGATGTCTCCTATTCAAAAAATAGAGTTCAAAATTAAATATCAATTCATGCCATGACAAATTAAATATAGATAATAGAAGTGCCCAAAACCTAGTAATTAGAAATAGAGAAATGCAGAAATGTTAAATCTTGGGAGAATTTGAGAATACAAATTTACAGGCTGAAGTCTTGCATTGTGCATCATAGATTCATAGGCTGGATTATCAATTTAGCAATAGTAAGTGCTAGTTTTTTCCTATTCATAAAATAGAGTTATTTCAAGCGATGCCAAATTCCAAACAGAAAAAATGTATAAAACCTTGAAACTAAGAGTAAAAGAAGAAAAGTGTGCAATACATACTATGATTCTTAAGATTTTTATGCCATTTTTTGTAGGGTGCTCCACTCTTCGTTTGATGGAAGGTCAATATTTTGTAAACTATGGAAAGTCAACTGCAACTTCATCAACATTCCATATTTAGAAGAGTGACTTGACATCACTGTTTCAACCAATACCGAATTGAGAGTTGTAAATGGTTGGATGAATTCCAGAAAGCTTTATGGAGTTGTGTCCTTAGGAAGCAAGTCTAAATCATACTTCATTTTTATCTCCATGCTTTTTTTGTAAGCTTCTTTTCCAATGAATTTATTTGATGGGTCAACGGTCTTAGGCAAACCAATTTTAATCAAATTAGTTTTCTTTTCTTGTAGCTTCAATATCTTTTTGCCAAATTTATCCATAACTTCTGATGTTTCCCTTAGTTTCTAGCATTTTTGAATGATAGATGATGTCTTAACTGTGACATCAATGCGTCTCTTAATTCTCTTGGATTCCAAGTAGTTGTCACTGGTACTCTAGACTACTTGCAGAATCTGTTTTGCCATATCCTCTTTTGAATAAACATGTACGCTCTTCTCAAAGTGCCCTTTGATTTTCATATAAATTACTCTCAAACTTTCATTAAATTCAAACCATTCACACAACTTGTCACTCCTCTGCATTATTTGCCGCCAAATGTTTTCTTGTATATACTTCATTGTATTTTTCATATTATCTTTCAATCTATCCTCCAAAGTTTTAATTTTATCATTTGCATTGTGCAGGTCTTCTTTTATTTGTGCACGTTTTTTTCTTTCTTCCTCTACTTCCTCTTGCAAATGTGTTTCTTTTTCCTTCTCATGATCCAATAGGTCCTGTGTTTTTCTTATTTTGGCAGCAGCAGACTCATAACTTTTGTATAATTTTTGAAAACTGGCTCTTTCCTCATCAATTTATTTACTGCTTTTAGCCAGTTTTTCTCTCAGGTCCTTCAATTTTGAATCCATCTTCTCCTTCTCTGCAATTTCTACTGCAGAGCCCTAATTTTTTATCCTTTTCTGTAAATCATTGCACTTGTTATCTGTTGCTTTCCTCTTTGATTTTTTTTTTGCCCGGTCTGCCTATAACTTTTCTATTTGTTTCTCCAGTTTATTTTTTTCTCTCTCCACCTTTAGCAGTGAAGTGTAGACCACTTCATTAGTCCTTTTTGACACACTAATTTTTTCCACATTATGTACTTTGGAAAAATCCATTTGGAGGGTGCTAACTTGAAATTCAGAGGGATCTATCTGACTCTGTGGTGGATTTTTATCTTTAGTTGGGGGCATAACAACCATAAACTCCATCATATCTTTGTGTGGGTCAAATGTTGGAAATACCCTGTTCCTTGCAGGTTGTTCATCTAAAACTTCAATCAGGGCAACCCTATGAAATGCTCTCTTTTTTTCTTTATTTGCATTTGTTGTGTGTTCAAGTTTTTCATAGTAATCACGAAATTGAAAATCTGGGCTTGTTGAAGCAATTGAATGTTTGAAAGGTGACATAGGAATAACAGAGGCTCCAGTTCCACTTATGCATGTGGTTCTAACTATTGCATTACGAGGATTACCAACGACCTTTCCTGATCCTATCCCACTGACACTTTCATGTGTAGTTTTCATAATCTTTAGAGGTTTGTGATTTGAAGCTACAAATGATTGATTTGTAGTGTCAGTGGCACTTGATATAGGATTCTCAATAGTATGAGATTGAGTATCTACCACTAGTGGCCTCTTGCGAGAGATATTTTGGTGTAGCCCTTGTCCAACACCAATACAACTAGTATCAGTAGTAGTACCCATGCCAACCCCACCAATCACAATGGAACTTGATTGAACAATAATAGGAATACTATCCCTAGATTCCCCACCAGTGGCAATGGCACTTGATTCACCACCAATGATAATACCATGATGTGGTGGTGGTTGTGGATTTGAACCTGAAACAAATGTAGGTGGACCTTGAGGGTAATGAGTAGTACCTTTCCATGATGAATCTGAAGAATCAAGTCCAATGACTGGTTTAACAGGAGCTTTTGATTTTAAATCTAATGGAAGTTGTACCTCAAGTGGATACCAAATGCCTTCTCCTCTGGGACCTAGACCACCACCTTCAAAACCCATTTTTTTCCACAATGTTTGCCCCTTTGCTATATTTTTCTTTCATGGACTCATTGACTCCACCTAATATTTTAGGGACTGTAGTAGTTGTTGGAGTGGGATACTCATCATCATCTTCACTCTTTTCATATTATGTTGTGGGATGCTCCATATTCCACAATTTGCTAAACTCTTCATCCTCGTCAATGGTCTCAAATTCTGCACTGGTCTTTGGTTCACCGAGATTCTTCCTCATAGTCCAAAAGTCATTTATTTTGGTTTGAGTCCAATAACTCTCTTTACATTCTTGCAAAATTGATTTGGGAATAGATTTATTAGATGGATTAGCAGATTTTTGGTAGAAATTGTAGGACCTCCTATTTTGGATGCCTTGGCCCTCCTCTGTTGTCCTCTATGTGTGCAATGCCATAATTTGTGATGACATTTCTACTGTTGAAATGTTATTGTTAGTGGAAATTTTCTCCATCTCTTTTTTACCTCATCCCAAGAGTCCATGTTTCTAAGCTTTTCTAGCAATGGTTTACTTTCATGTTGGCATAACGTTGAAGAGTTCCCATTTTTCTTAAGCCTTGCTTGAACTACACCGATTGGATCATACTGCAAGGAAGGAAATGTGCTCTTCTTTTGCTGACCATGGAAGTGCCTAAATGTGCTCTCCAACTGTCATACATATTCCAATGCAAATACCCTCTCTGTCACATGTATTGGAAGTCTGTATGGTTTTACTGCTGATCCATAAAACCTTAACACAGTGAATTCTTCCATGAAGAACCAATCAGCCAATTGTATTTGACTTCTGAATTGAATGCAATCTCTACAAGACATAGGCAATCTAGGCATTGGAGTGCTTGTATTTTCATTATACATTGGTGCCAAAAAGAAGTCTACAAAATGGTTGTAGTTCTTTCTGTTATCATGCATCCTTATCTTTGGTGTCCATTCATATATTGGACACTCTATTCTGTTTCGAGTCTTCTCATCAATCTTATAGTTCAAAATTTGAAGATTGTTGGTCTCGAATATTGCACGATACTTGGATAGAAGGAGATAACACAAGTAGGATGAGAACCTAAATGTTTTACAGGAACCTTTTTTGATCATTAGTAATTGTTTTTGCATGGATTGAACAATGTGCTCAATAAAATTATATCTTATTGGCTGACCTACACAATGGATCCTAAAAATCATTTCAAGAAGGCTTGCACCCACTTCCCTATGATTTTCCAATCCCAGGCAAAACGACAGCAAGGAAATAGTATCCCCAGCCCATGGAACAAAAATGTTAGAATCATAAGGAGGCTTATGATTCTGATCCAACTGAGTACCACTCTTTATTAGAGCTTTGATAAATGAATCTCTGCGACTTGGATCGAGACTCTCATAATTATCTCCCCGCTTTCCTAGGTTAATTTGGACATTTGAGTTTTGTGCTTCAAACCCTAGGTTCAACAAACGAGCAAATTCTCCCACGTTTATGGATATAATTTCCTCTTTTGTATTTTTATTGAACATTGCTTTTTTATTTTCATCATAATTTTTGGCACAAAGCATGACAAAATCAGGGCAAGGGAATACTTTAGGTAACACCATGCTTCCCAATCCAGCATCCCACGATGCGATTTTATTTGTTCTTAGTTTTAACATTGCATTGAAAATAGTAAATTTTGCCCTGGATGGATCTGCCGCCTTATTAGACAATGCATATCTAATATCTATGATATGCTTTTCACCATGGATAGAAGGGTCATAAATATCATGGTATTCATCAGTGAAACCTGATGTTTTAACCAGTTTGGTTAGGTACATTTTTTTTCACTTGGCTTCCTGTTGAACTACTACTTCCCGTTTTCCCCATTGCTGTTATTGTTAATAATTCAAAATAATGCTAGATACAAACCTGAAAATGCTAACCCTCAAATTGGACCATGAGAATAAAAAAATTTAAAAAAGGTGGGATGTGTTCTAGATTTTACCCAAATTTCTATTTCACTAGATTGGTGCAGACAATCTCTGTTGCAACTTGCATTCCTCAATCTAGTAGTTGTCTCAGAATCTCCCTCGATTTATTGGTTTGTCCATGAAATGAAATACGATTATGATTTATGAGTCACTTATTTTGAAAACTCTGAAAAGTAAAAAAGTAATACTTAGGGAGAAATATCTAGAATCATGTTGTAATTTTATTAATTATTATTAATATCTATTCACCACCGAAGGAAAAAACATTCATTACTTCATTCTAAACTCTGAGGATATTAAATGTAAAACATTTAATTCTGAGTGAAGTTCTCACAAATGTGTTCACTTCCCACATTCGGGCTGAAATCCACCCTAAGCCATTGATCTTTGCTCATCCAACAGACAATGGTACCTATTGTCAGCTATCGTGGGTCCCATGACTTCTGCCATATTTTGGGCACGTCACCACACTCGAGTCACTTTTTGGGACTATTTTTTAAGTCTGTTTAATCATTTTAAACTTCTGCCCAAAAAAGAGCTTTATAGACTTAATTATATTTAATTAAATTTAAAATGTTCAATTCTTGGCGAAGTTCTCACAAATGTGTTCACTTCCCACATTCGGGCTGAAATCCACCCTAAGCCGTTGATCTTTGCTCATCCAATGGATGATGTTGTCAGATGTCATGGGTCCCATGACTTCTGCCCTTTTTTGGGCACGTCACCACACTCGAGTCACTTTTCGGGAGTCAAGACTATTTTTTAAGTCTGTTTAATCATTTTAAACTTCCACCCGAAAAAGAGCTTTATAGACTTAATTATATTTAATTAAATTTAAAACATTCAATTCCAGGTGAAGTTATCACAAATGTGTTCACTTCCCACATTCGGGCTGAAATCCACTTTAAGCCGTTGATCTTTTCTCATCCAACGGACGATGGTACATGTTGTCAGATGTCGTGGGTCCCACGACTTCTGCCATTTTTCGGGCACGTCACCATACTCGTGTCACTTTTTGTGACTGCTTTTAATTTTTTTTAATCATTTTAAACTTCCGCCCAAAAAACAGCTTTATAGACTTAATTATATTTAATTAAATTTAAAACGTTTAATTTTGAGCGAAGTTCTCACAAATGTGTTCACTTCCCACATTCGGGCTGAAATCCACCCTAAGCCATTGATCTTTGCTCATCCAATGGATGATGGTAACTGTTGTCAGATGCCATGGGTCTCATAATAACAGACATTTAAAGATGTGCAATAGTTTGAGATAACTATTAAATATAGTGTTGATATTATTTGTAAAAATATGAAATTCAAAAATAGTATAGAACATGAAACTTAGTTTCTAGAATAAAAAAAATAACTAAATAAAAATATAAATTTTGATATACAATTTGAAAGGTAAAAGTTTAATATAAAAAAGAAAACATTCAATATTCAATCTAAAATATTAATTTAAAGTTTAACAAAATTCTTTAAAAATATGTTTACGATATATAATTTTAAAAAATAGTTTAAAAATATATATAAAAGTTCAACATAAATTTAGTGTAATATAAATTTTAATTTAATTTAATTTAATAAATAAATAAAGACTAAAAATATATATAAAAGTTCAACATAAATTTAGTTTAATATAAATTTTAATTTAATATAATTTTATTGATAAATAATGCGGTGAATCTTATTGATAAACCTGCACCTCCTAAGGACCTATGCAATATGGATTACCTTTGATCCTAGATTCCTAGTGAAACTATTGAAATTTGAAACACCTAATGGCCCACTATAAGTCTATATATCACCTGCAAAGATCAAAGACATACTCTCATGAGGGGTTCTCATTGATGATTGATCCAACATGTATGGTGAATGTAATAAGTTAAGAATATCTTTATACTTTACAATTGCATGAAGTAACATATTGATATGATAAATTTGATTTAGTGGTTAAGATCTTAGATGGTTTCTCTTGTCCTACTATAGGTTCTATTACTCTTCCCGTTAAGGTAGGTACTAAGTGCTTAGATGTCATTTTTGGTATCATTCCTAAATCCTACTTCAGATCAATTTTGTGTGAAGTTGGGACATCCTTGCCCTTGGTTCTTTTCCATGAAAGCGATCCCATCTACCCTTCATAAATGTCTCAAATTTCTTCATTATGACAAAATCTTAACTATAAATCATAGCATGTGCCCAGTACCAACCCACGCATGCACTAGTTCAAAACTTCAACAACAAGTAAGTTGGACTTTTAGTTTTAATTCACTTGTTTTTTGCGAGATAAACTTCTTTTTTATATATATTTATAAAATTATAATCTACCTAATCAATGTACAAATAATTAATGGAACGAACTGAATTTTTTTTATATATATTAAATATAGAGGAAGAAGCATTACATAAAAAAGATCACAGTATTAAATTTATTTCCATTATTTAACAAAATATTGAAATAACGTAGCTCATAGACAAAAAGCATTTGAAAAACTTTCATTAATAAAAATGAAATAGAATTATAGAAAGCATTTTTATATCCATAAGACTCTAAGAGGCAAACTGACACAAACTGGAATTTGAAAAATTATCATTAATATTTATGCTTTGGAAATTTATAATTTTTACGTCTGAGACTTGAGTCCCTCAAAAACTTAAAAGCCAAAATGAGTGAGTCACTAAGCCTATAAGGTTTCAAGGACATAGGCAAAAAAAAACTACTAGGGGGTCAGGGCTAGGGCACAGGTAGTGGATGGTTTACAACTTTTCCCTAAGAATCTGGCTCTCCTTCCATGTAGAGTTCTCCAGACAGTATAAGCTGAGAGAATTCTTCAGGCCACATGTAGTTTGGAAAGTCATTTAGGAGCAACCATTTGTGGAGGAAGTCCCTGCCAATCCGCGCCCATTTCCTATGACGTGTCAAGTACTCTGCATTCAGGTTCAGAAGAAACAGTTGCCTAACCACTGGCACTGTTTGGTCAGGGAGGAGAATCTTGGATAATTCACTCGCCCAAGGGATCCCCACCCCTACTTCTGCAAGGATGACAACAGTAATGTCGTCTCCAAGGAAGTCTTCCTTAAAAAGCTTCCTCAATAGCATCGACATATCCACCTTGTCTCCTCCGAGGTCTAGAAGAGACGCCAAGAATCAGGATGTAATGTTCGTGTTAACACCGTATCTATTTTTTGTTTTGTAGAAACTCTCTGCCCAACACCATCCGCACAGCCTCATTGGTGAATGACCCAACCTCCTTGCAGACTGATTGGAGGGTTGGGTCTGTAACGAAGCCCAGAAAGGCTCTCTGGACCTCTGCAGAAATCCTTCTCAAGCGGATGGGAGTGTCCATCTTGAGAAATCAGATTAACAAATTAAACAACCTGATCCTATAAACCTAAACTAGAGGAAGAATTTAAATATTGTGAGCTCCGACGATTTATCTACCAAATGGCAAAGGCTAATTGAAGATGAAAGAAGCAGAGATCGTATATAAATAGTTGAAGCTCTTGATTGTAATAATTAATTCTCTAACCATATTAATTGCTTTAATTTTTTTAAAATATTTTGTATCTCTACAAATCTTTCCC
Source organism: Cryptomeria japonica (assembly GCF_030272615.1). Lineage (NCBI taxonomy): Eukaryota > Viridiplantae > Streptophyta > Pinopsida > Cupressales > Cupressaceae > Cryptomeria > Cryptomeria japonica. The sequence continues at coordinate 517,486,893 of NC_081411.1, forward strand.
ATAAATGCACTAGTGTGCGAAATGGGAAACAACTATAAACCAGTACCAAGTTGGCAAGTACCACATTAGAAGTCATGGGGATAGAGTGGATTGTAGTTAGTGAATAGATATATATTAAATGACCAAAATTATTGATCGTGATTCATGACATTTGATACATGTCTATTGAATCCAATTCCATTCCGGGCACTTCTAGTGAACAATGTTCTCTTCAGAAAATTGGGCCAGAATAAAACTTCAGCCATTGATCTACGATCATTGAACGGTTTAAAATCATTGATGGATTTTAGGTATGTGTCACCCTTCACGTGTCAAAGAGGCCACGCTTATTGATACATCGTGTAGAGTCCGGACTCAATGTGATGTGATGTGCCTTGTCTATTAATGGCAATGAATTCATGAAATCGCCAATAAATTATATATTTTTCCATAAATAACAAAATATTCACCAAAACAAATTAAATAGTTTTCAAGCGGTGGATAAAAATCACCAATACTTTTAAATAATTTTTCCTTTGGAGTAAAATTTTTCGCCTATACAATTATATATTTGTTCCTTTTAAGAAAAATTATTTGCCTCCTACAATATATATTTTCCCCATAGAAAAAGGTACTATTTGCCAGAAATTTATGGAATTTTTGTACCCTAGAAAAAAATTGCCAATACAAAATAATTTTTTTTCCTATTTTGAAAAAAATAAATCGCCATCAATATGAAAATTTGCCCCCGAAAATAATGTCTGATTCACCAGGATTTTACAAAGTTGCCCGAGGGGTGGTTTCTTAAAGTTATCCTTGCTTGGAACCTCTTCTATATGTTCCTTTGGTTCTATTGACTACATTCTTTTGTGTAGCTTTTAGGGTATGTCTCCAAGGGTTTTAGGCTGTCTTTTTCTTTTTACTCACTACAAACTAATTGCCTTCTTGGCACATGACTGTGTCTTTTTGAATTTGGATGAGGACCTCCTTTTATGAATTTAAGTAATAGGGTTTTGTTTTGATGACTACTATATTCAAAGGAATCTCTACAAGAAAATAATGGGATCTCTTCATGAAAGAAGATCTTTGCACACTATATACATGGCTCATGCCCTAAGGACATCTCTTCATTACTGAGATCTATCATATTGATTGGTGCCTTTGAAGACTGTTGCTTTGAATTTTTCTTAAGGGTTGTCATTACTATTTTCTTTGTTCTACACCATTATGTTCACAATGTTGGCTTGATGATGATTGTAATGAATGACTTCACGTGTTGTCATTGATGGAACATGTACACACATGTATGTTCACATTGTCATTGTAATCTTAGACAAACTGGTATTGCTTCTAATAGTTACTTGTAATGCAACCGATATTTGATGCTTAGTTTATGATGGTTTAGAGAGTGTCAACCGGTACATGTAGACAACCGATATATGCAAGAATGACTTGACACCAATTGAAGATTCAACAGAGACCATCAAAGAAGCAAATGGAGGACAATCAATTTACATGTTGACAGTGGTTAACTCTAATCGGTATTCATTGATTTTGTGATGAGTTACCCTAACCAAAAAAATTTGGCAGTAATTTATGATGAGTTATGTTTGATTGTCTAGATACACTGCACCTAGGAAATTGTGATATAATTTCTAATCCGACATGAAATCTAAATGTCTATATAATGACATTATGATGATCTATTTCATATGAGATGATTTGATGCGAAGATAGTAGTGTTAAGTTGTTGAAGGCATTACAGAATATGTTGGTGATGCAATTTTGAGTGCGCAGAAGAGGATCTATTCAAGCAAGCTGTGCTACTTCTAGATCACAACACCTGTTGTTTTCTAATCACTACAATAGTCAAATCCCCTAAGTGGGTAAGCTCTAACAAGCTTCATTGTATAAATCCTTTAACAAGGTGATCCATTAGTTTGGATTTTGAAATCCTCTACTGAGATTACTCCTAACAGGGTACTACCTTTAACAAGGTATAGCTCCTAACAAAGCTTTGGGATCTTTAACAACATTCATTCCTAGCAGAACACTTTTGTAGACCTTAACCGGTCAGTTACCTATTACTGCAGATAATTAACTTGTGAGTCCCATCTCACCATGGTTTTTCCAATTTGGGTTTTCCACATATAAACACTTGTGTTATGGTGGATGTTTTACTTATTGTGGATGCTTTAATATCATTTTGGATTGCATGCATAGTATTGAGTAAACTTATTAATTATATCTATTGGTCAGTGTTTATAGTAGTATCATTTTTGGTGTCACTGATTCACCCCCCCCCCCTCTCAGTGCCTTATAAGTCTATCAATTGGTATCAGAGCCTAACTTCTTTAAAGCTTAATCACTTGGAAGGAAACCCTAAAGCCACTAGGGGGGATATGAGATACTTTGAGATGGCCAGAGTGCTTGAAGCTACCAAGGAAGAGCTTGAAACCCTAAGGGTTAGATTTAAAGCTTCAGAAGTCAAAAGGAGAGAGCTGGCTGAACAACTATTGGAAATATCTGATAATAGTTCTTCAGATGAAGCTAACATTGATGCATTAGATGAAGAAGTTGAAAAACTAAATGGTGAAAAGTTAAATTTGAGAAGAGAGTGAGAAGCCCTAACTATCTACATGAGTCAAGAGCTCGAAGCTAGGAGTGTAGCTGAAGACCTTGTTAAAGAAAGAGATCGTGATATTGCTAAGATCAAACAAGAGAATGCAACCTTGCATTAACATTGGCATGAAGAGAAAGAAGAAAAAGAGGCTTTGCAGCTAGATCTTGAAATGGCATCATCCCTAGAAGAGACTCTTACAAAACACAATGAAGATCTTACAAGAGAGCTCACTAAGGCTAATGGAAAGCTAGAAAAGTTCAATAAAAGTTCTTCTATGTTGGATGAGCAAATCCAATCATAGAGGATGAAAGGTGATACATCTGGACTAGGCTTTAACACATCTAAGAAAGGAGAGTCTTCTGGAACAAAGAGCAACATTCACAAGGACAAAACTACTCCTAAGGCTAACAAGCCTACCAGTAAGAAACTTTTTAAACCTGTTCGCTTTGTCTGTCATAAACCTGGACATACTGCAAATGTGTGTAGAAACATACCCAATGAGAATATAGGCTACAATGCAAATACTAGGTATGTATCTAGGAGATTTGAAGGTCATTGTTTTACATGCAACATGTATGGACATAGATTAGTTGAATGCAGAGATGTTGCAAATAATCTAGTACCTCACATGAATCCAAGACCTAATGGTAACTAGAGGAGAACCTATGACAACCGAGGTGACATGAACTGGCAGAAACCCTATGTCAACCGATTTAGTCCATTTGAGATGGAAAAGGTAACTGTAGACGTATAAATCTAACCACTTTCCTAAGTGAATATTTAATATTCATTTTAAACCTCATTCCCCTTATTAATTAGATTCTATTTAATTAATTTCTCCGCATTCATCTATTTGATTAAATAAGTTACTCAATTTATTTCATTAAGTTCACCTAAGCATTTTCTAACCTTTAATTAAATAAATCACTTTATTTAATTAATTCCCCATTCTCCCTTTTTAATTAAATTTACATTTAATTAAATTGATCCTTGCAAATAAATAAATCTAATTTATTTATTTAAATACCCCACTTGTATTTATGCAAGTTGCATCTTTTTGATTGAAATAAAGTAATTTTATTTTAATTAAATTCCTTTTCCCTCCACTTGCATTCTCCTACATCTCACACTTGCCTCCTTAACCCCCTTCTAGATTCTTCTAATCAATTCTAATTTAGACTAATCCATCTCCTAAATATTGTCACATCCCTAAGCAAAGAGAAGTCACTTCTCAAAGCCTTCAAAGTCTTTGAAAACCATTATAGGCTTTATATCATCAACAAGTTAACCCTCAAAGTCTTCCAAACCATTAAAGGCTCTTACATAACCATTAATGGTTAACTCAACCTTATTGCATGATTAGATACTTTCTCCCTAACTCAACCCTCATCTAATACAAGGGTCTCATCAAGCATTCATGGCTTTAACCTTGGTTATCCCTTTAACCCTTGCACAAGAGTTTACCCCTTGGGTAAAAGCTTTATCCAATGGATAACCCTAGTCTAACCTTAACCCTTACCTTCTAAGGTAACCATCATGTCTTCTCAAGCATTTAATGCTTCTTTCATCTCCTCTCAAGTAACCTTTTGTTGACAATTGTCACCATTTCATTGGTGAGAATTGTGAACATGGATTGATAACTTTCAATCTTGTCCCTTGTTGAGATTATTCAATCTTGACCATCCATTGCCCTATTTTTCCTATAAATAGAGCTCTCATCCTTTCATTTCAAATCCAATTCTTTGTGCATCAAACCTATAGTCATTTTACTAAGCATCTAGCCTCTCTTTGATAAATCATCTTAATAGAATTTAGAAGCATTTTCAATATTATAACATATCCATGTTAGATTAGTATATCATTGCTAGGATAATTAGCTAATCTTATCATCATCTTTATGCTAGATTAATCATCATAGCTTCAATATCATACATGTTAGGAATTCATTCATGTTTATAATAAAAGATCACTCATTCTTGGAGTTGTCATTCCAAAGTCACTTTGCTCAGTGATTTGAAAGCAAAGGCATTGACTTCAGGGATCCTGTGAGATAGAGAACAATGGGACACCCCTTGGGAAGTTGAGATATTCAATATAGCTCCTATAACTTGCACCAAGAGTCTCATTGGTGTGTGGACACTTTGAAACTAGACTTTTACGTTTATGTTGCCCACATTTCCCGCACACAGTAACTAATGTCATTTGCACCATTTGCAACAATTATGGTGATGTGGCTATGAATTGTAGAAGGAGAACTAGAAGAGGCAATGTAGGACCTTGGAGATCATCTGGAATGGCCTGCTATCATTATCATAAACTGGGACACATGGTGAAGTTATGTAGAACTAGAAAGAACAAACCAGTTAATCATTATGTAGATTACAAACGTAGACAAAAGGTAAATATTGAGGAAACTAGAGAAGAAATGAAATGAAATGAATATAGAAAAATAAGAGGGATGATATACCTACAGAAGAACCTAATCCTTCACCCAGTATGGAGAATCTTGCATCGGTGAATTGAGCCTTTCAACAAGGCAAAGGGGAGCATAGCGGTAAATCTACTTCTGGACCCCTTGAAAGATGAGTGGTAAGAAAGCTTGCATTTTTGAGTTATTATGTGTGAAATCTTGATATATTTGTCAATCAGTTTTTTGAAAGTTTATCAACCGGTTTTACACCTATTAATATTGAATGTATCATCAAGCGGTGTATTAGGGTTTGTAACCCTAGCATTCGAGAAATTAATGCAGTAGGTAAAAAGGATAAAGCAAGATTTACTATGTTGTTTTTACCCTAAATGCATTCGAAAGAGAATTATTGAACACTTGCAGAGCGAAGAGAGATTTGCTAGTTGATCTTAGATGAATTTGTGTCATAAACTACGTGATTGAAGTTGATTAGTGAAGGTGGAACTGGTGTGCATTTGAGTAAACAACTAGTAATCATGGCAATGCGCAAGAATTAAGGTATTTCCTTGTAAATCCCTTTTCAAATCATTTTTATCTAAATGGCTTCGTCATCTAAGCAAGTAGAGAGATTAATGATCAAATCAAAATCTATGGAGGTTGTGGAATCAGAACGAATAGTGTCTTACAATTCTTTATCTCAAGTTCCTGACGGTGTCATTGTAAAAGGTGATTTGTCTAGCTATATTGATTGTAAAATCAAAGATTTAGGATCACTATCAATTTATTCTAAATTGAAATCCCTTTGCGATAAGAGCAGACAGATTCAACCCAAGTATATTAGGGTTTATGAGAAGGGTTTTCATAATGCAACTTATTTTCTTGAGGATTTTGAAGAGGAACACATCAGAATCATTCTAATTTGTGTTCATGGCAAAAACATGTATCTGGAAAGGACACACACTATAACCAAGGAAGCTATCCATTTTGTGACTGGTTTTTGATCAACCGGTGAAGTTCCCAAGCCGAGGCAAATTTCTAAAGAGACTGTAACCACTTTAACCTCGTCTACCTCTGATGGGTTTGCGTTTTCTATTAACAACATTAAGGACCCATCGGTTAAACTGGCTACTATGGTTATAGGCTATAGGAGATTCTATTCCAGTAGATTGAACAGTGTGCCATCTGCAGCAGTGCATACAACCTATAAAATGATTGTTGAGAATGTAGATTATGACCTATGTGAGGCCATAAGAATTCAATTGATGTTGAATCTATAGTCAATTAAGCAGGACAACAGTCAAAAGTTCAAATTTGGTCAGTTATTGATTGGCTTATTCTTTTACTTTCAGAATTTCCTACCAGGAATTGGTGATATTGAATGGTCTAAAGACCTACCGGTGCTTAGATCAAGAATAGCATTAAGGCTATTAAGAACACTTTCTCTACTACAATGAACAAGTACTTCAATGAATTTTAGAAGAAAATGAGAATGAGGGTGAGGCTACCTGAAGATGTGGTGAAAAACTTTGCTAAGAAAATCATTTTCACAGTCACCAATGATTTTTGTCTGATGGAAGCTATTGAACCAAGAGAAGATGAAATGGAAGACATGAGATATGAAGTCAGTTATGACTTATTGATTGGTTATGCCAATAACCTGTTGGCATCTCCAGTGGACAAGAAGAAGAAAAGACTGGATATTGTTGAGGAGAAAACTACAAAAGATGAAACCAGTAGTGCTCCACTCAGTGGTGGTAAAGGGAAAAAGAAAAAGGTTGAGAAATTGCCTTCGGTGTCAACAAGTACTAGAGTGACATGAAGTGTCCAAGTTAAAGAGGAACTGACACCTAAGGTATACATAAAGAAGCAGACTGCAACAAAGAAAAGAGGCTGACAATTTATTCTTCAAGAAGAATCTGATGATACCGACACTAAGGAGGAGCCAAAGAAGGTAAAGGCAAGTGGCAAGAAGGCCAAACTAGTTGAAGCCACCTCTCAGCAGAGTATTCCCATTAAATCTTTGTCTTACAAGCCTATGACTGATTTTGAGTGAATGGTAAAGACATTGGGAAGGAATAGATTTGATAATGTTAAAGAATATTTTGATTCATTCAATGAAGATTAGAAGGAACAAATTCTTCAACAGGTAATCAGCTATTTGCGTCATTACAATTGATTACCTCATGATCTTAAGAAGGATATTTTTGATTCTTTATTCTATTCTTTTGAATAAATGGGAAGAAGCTGTGAAGAAAGAAAAAGAAATTATTGATAATGTGTTTATTCAATATTTTCTTGATTTGTCTAAAGATGAGTTAATTGCATTGCTTGATAAACATAAAACATAATTTCCTTTTAATTCAAGGAGATTAAAGCTAATAAGTGGAAAGATGCAATCTGTTGAAGTTGAGACTCATCAGATAGAAAGGGACATTCAGACAATGCATAAACTGATAAAGTCCCAACGGGCTAATGAGAAAGATACTGTGGAAGGACCTGAAATGGATGAGGAAGAAATATTACAAGCCGATATTGTCTATTTTATCAAGAAGAAGGATGACACTGCTTCCCAACCAGTAAATTTTGTTGATGACATACATGATACCATTGACCTATCTGGGAATATTATTGAACTAGATAAGCAGCCACCTGTTATTACTGATTCACATGTTAATGCAGTGGATATACTAGCAACTCAACCAAGTGTGGATATTCCACCCCCACCGGTAAAATATCAACCAGTGAAATCACAACTCCCACCGGTTTCGCAGGCACCCAGGAGAAACCTACAGAAAAAGTTGCAGAGGAGTCCTCTGAACAGGAAAAGGAGAAAGAACAAGAGGAAGAGAAAACTGAGAAGGATAAATCTACTGAACTAGAAAAGACATTAGTCAAGCAACAAAATAATGATGATGATCACGACTCATTTGGCATCAAAGGGCCTATAGATGTTGATAATATAAGTGCGTCGGAATTATTGGAGATTGCAATTGTGATGCAATCCAGATCACAGAAGAAGAGGCTTAAGGAACAGAGAAAGGAAGTAGAAACCATCCAAATTGCTATAAAATTTTTGTCAAGTCTTCTACCAAAGACTGTTATAGGGAACTTGTCAACTCCTATTGACAAGCTTGGCCAATTGGTTGTTGATGCTTCTAACCAACTCAAGTCCCTTAAGGAAGCAGATCAGACTATGGCTGATAAAAACTACAAGAAGAAAAGAGGAGAACAAATAATGAAAGATATTAATACAGGGAAGATTTCTTTATCCTTGAACAAAGATCTTTTGAGAAAAGCTATTGAGTTAGGAGGCAGAATTCTAGCCTACACATCTAATGTTTCATTTTTCTTTGCTGATTTAGTTAAGAAGTAGACAAAGATAGAAGTGGAATGGCAAAAGATATGTAATGCCTACATACCTTTACAGGATTCAATCTTAGCTTTTGGAAAATCTGTTGATGATTTGCAAACTCAGTTAGATTCGTATGATTTTGAACAGGCCAAGAGACTCCGATCCTTGAAAGAACTAAAGAACTAGTTAAGACCTGAAGTAGACATCTTACAATGAGTATACAAGGATGCAGAAGCGGTTTTGGTGACTCCGGAGATGAGTACAATTGATGCAATGGAAAAAATCTATGCACAGATTATGACAACTATTGAGATCACTAAAACTTTACTGGAAACATGGGAAATAGATTTTTCTCAAATGAAGATTACTTTCAGTGACATTTTCTTGCAAATTGAAGTGAACACTCCTTAATACAGACTTTTAAGTTTTTGTATATGTAAACTTTTGATGCATATTTTTCTATATATATATGTATTTTACTTTTCAATTTGGCATTGTTGTCAAAGGGGGAGTAGAAATATGTATGTGTTGTGAAAATTTTGTATGTATTATTAAGGGGGATTAGAAATATGTTTGTACAATTTTTGTAAGCACACTTAGTTGTAACATTGTAAAATTTTCTAAGTGTTGCCATCAATACCAAAGAGGGAGATTGTTGGCTTGATGATGATTGTAATGAATGACTTCATGTGTTTTCATTGAAGGAACATGTACACACACATATGTTCAAATTTTCATTGTAATCTTAGACAAACCGGTATTGCTTTTAAGAGTTAATTGTATTGCAACCGGTATTTGATGCTTAGTTTATGATGGTTTAGAGAGTGTCAACCGGTACATGTAGACAATCGGTATATGCAGGAATGACTTGACACCAACTTGAAGATTCAACGGAGAACATCAAAGAAGCAAATGAAGGACAATCAATTTACATGTTGACAATGGTTAACTCTAACCGGTATCGGTGTTCCAACCAATATTCATTGATTGTGTGATGACTTATCACCAGTCATGATAAGTTACCCTAACCAAAAAAAATTGGCGATAATTTATGATGAGTTATGTTTGATTGTCCAGATACACTGCACCTAGGAAATTGTGATATAATTTCTAAGCCGACATGAAATCTAAATGTCTATATAATGACATTATGATGATCTATTTCATATGAGATGATTTGATGTGAAGATAGTAGTGTTAAGTTGTTGAAGGCATTGCAGAATATGTTGGTGATGCATTTTTGAGTGCACAGAAGAGGATCTATTCAAGCAAGTTGTGATACTTCTAGATCACACCACCTGTTGTTTTCCAATCACTACAACAGTCAAATCCCCTAACCGGGTAAGCTCTAACAAGCTTCATTGTATAAATCCTTTAACAAGGTGATCCATTAGTTTGGATTCTAAAATCCTCTACTGAGGCTACTCCTAACAGGGTACTACCTTTAACAGGGTATAGCTCCTAATAGAGCTTTGGGATCTTTCACAGGATTCGCTCCTAGCAGAGCACTTTTGCAGACATTAACCGGTCAGTTACCTATTACTGCAGATAGTTAACTTGTGAGTCCCATCTCACTATGGTTTTTTCCATTTGGGTTTTCCACGTATAAACACTTGTGTTTGGTGGATGTTTTACTTATTGTGGATGCTTTAATATCATTTTGGATTGCATGCATAGTATTGAGTAAACTTATTAAGTATATCTACCGGTCAGTGTTTATAGTAGTATTATTTTTAGTGTCATTGATTCACCCCCCCCACCCCTGGCCTCTCAGTGCTTTATAAGTATATCACACAAAAGACTGTCATTTTTGTATTGTCATTATTTTGCTCAAGGGTTTTCAAAGAACTAATCAATATTCATTCATATTTATTGCATTTTAGACATCTGACTATAGTTCATCATCTTTCTTGAATCTTCCCTATACCCTATGCCATTCTTGTTAATTATGGATACCTCTCCTATGCCTTAAAACAAATTTTCTTTCTTGTATAACACCATCTTTATGATGGTTTTGGAAAAGGTCTCCTATGAAGAAATAAACAAAATTGTTCTCCCTATTGTTGATTACCATAAATTTAAAACTTGAGAAAGAATAACAAAATATATTCCACATTGTATGATATTCTTTCAAGCTATAGGAACAAAATAAAATGAGAGAAACAAACCCTTTCACATATGTGTAAACATGACTTTATCTTGTAAATGACAATAAGAGGTGGTTTCATTGAAATAAGGCAGACATGCCCTTGCATGGCTTTGTTACGATGATCTCTTGTATATGTAGAACTAGTAATAATGCTAAAGGATGCCTTGATATATGTTTCTTAAGTTGTCATTTCAGGGAAAACTACCATCAGGAGCTTGTAGAAAGAGATGAATGCAACAAAACTAAAAGTATTTTTCCATTCGTTTAAGTACTAAATCTCCTCAAAAACCCTAAGTTTCTTCCTTTACTACATGGATAATTGTCTTGACCTTCATATGTAACTATTAATCCTATGAGGATCCAATTAATACTAAGAGGGGGGTAATTCAGTATTAATACCAATTTACAAGATTAAGCCAAAATCAAACTTATATCAGATCTGAAATCATTTATCAAATATCTCAACTTCTTTTATCAGATCTAACAACCTCTTTATTAGATTTGCTAACACATTAATTAGATCATTTACCACATCTATCAATTCTTTCACCACTTAAGCAATCATATAAATTTGATCATTTACCAACTCATTATCCTCATCTAGTAGATCAAACAATTTTTCTACCAACTTTTGTCGGTACCGGTAACCTTTGATAAACCTCTAATAAAACATCATAACCGATGTACTCAGAAATAGTGCATGAAATGTAACATAAACAAGAACATCACATGAAAAGCATTCCACACATGAACACCATAATTTTTTGACGTGGAAACCCAAATACGGAAAAACCACGGTGGGAGTTGGTATGCACAAATATTTGTACTCTTTTGAAGTATTCCCCGTTAGGAGCTTAGCCATGTTAGGAGCTTACAATATGCCCTGTTAGGAGCAGATCATGTTAGGAGTCACCCGATTAATAGATTTGCCTAGAAACCCGGTTAGGAGCTTGATGATCTATTAGGATCAACCTTGTGAGAGGATTTAAGACTCTTTTTGAGAGCTTCCCTGTTAGAGGACTTAAATGTTTAAGGCTTGTTAGGACATACCCGGTTAAGGGATTTAACCTATTGCAATTGTTAGGGAACAACAGTGAAAAACTGATTCGTTAATTGCACTTCTCAGCTTGCTAGATCAGATCTAGTTATGCTCAACACTCTACAACTCCCGGGAAGATCTCACACTACTCTTGGATGGCTCAACACATTCTCTTAAGACCACCGGCATAATAAATATCAACTGTACCATCCTAAATAGCCATCTCAACTAGGTCGATCACTAAACCCTAATTACATCATGAAATTACAATAAAAATTATAAGAGATCATCTCATATCAATATACCGATCATTACATCAAATTACAATGCAATATCAACCATTAGTTGATCGAAACCCATCACACAAATCTGATCTATATCAAAGTCAAAACCTCAAAACACTCCACTAAGCGTTTCATTGTTTCCCAAGAAATTCTTCCTTGAATCACGCCAAAAGAGCAATCAAACATTTCACGTAGGTTGTGTCATGTTACCACCTTCATGTAGACTTGTTGTCGATCACCACCATAACAAAAATCATTACCGATTTGATGATTTCTTCACCGGTCCTTAAACCCTAGCAAAACTTCATCAGAAATTTGAAACAAGCCTTCTGGTAGTCATCACAAGTTCCAGTTCTGGTCAGATACTCCTTTCCATGATACAAGCTCACATTCCAAACTGCAAAACACCAATCATTGTTGATCGTCCAATTCAACCAAAGCATCTCTGCTTTATCGGTTAAAGTCCTAATTCACAATCTTTTGTTCTTTGCTAGTAAACCCCATCTTTCGATAGACCAAATCACTTAGATGACAAAACAAAACATCGGGAACATCAGTAATCATCATTTGGCATCAATTCCCATCAATGACAATACAAATAACAAATCAAGTCATCTAATCACAAAATATCAGTCTTCTATCCTCTACTAGTTTAGTCATCCATCTTCAACTGCATCACCTACATCATCTCATTCTGCATCAGTTATGTCAAATGCCAACATTCTCCCTCTTTGAAATTAATGGAAACACCAATCAGATATATAATTAGAGTAACATCATCATTTGCAACTTGCTTGTCGGTAGGACATCATCTATCAGTTCTCCTCCTTTTGTCTTCTCCCCCTTAACCAATACTTCTCTCAATCTAATCTTCAACTTCTCCCATATCTGATTTCTTTTCTTCTCCCCCTTTGACAACAATGAGAAAGGTATAAATGCACCACTTGTCTTCAATTGTGCTGCTGCCTCTTCCATAATCTCTGCTAATCAAATCAGAAAATTATATCAGAGCATTAAATCAGAGCTTTACATTAGACTTGCTCCCCCAAAGGAGTAGCTTGCACCTTCATCAATCCTTAGTGAAAGATAAACATGAAATCCACAAGATTGATGCATCTCCATCATTCTAGTTCTTCTGGTGTAGGGGTCTAACCCCTAGTTTACCTCTAAGAAATTCAAAGGTAGCTTTCGGTAAGGACTTAGTAAAGATATCAGGTAACTGATCTTTACTCTTCACATATTCCATTTTCATTTTTTTTTCTTGAACTCTTTCCCTTAGGAAATGATACTTCAATTCACTGTGCTTGGTTCTAGCATGAAGTACATGATTCTTAGAAATATTTATTGCAGTTGTATTGTCACAATTGATAGTAACCAGTTTAGACATATCTATCTTGAATCCTTCTAGCACATGTCTCATACATATTGCCTATGTGCAATTCGTGGATGCAGCTACATACTTTTCTTCAAATATAGATTGAGAAACACATGTTTTTTTCTTTCTCATCCATGTCACTAATCTTCCACCAAGTAGAAAATCTCCACCGATTGTGATTTTCCCATCATCCACATTACCTGCCCAATCAATATCAGTAAAGACATCCAAAGTAAAATCTCCTTTATAGGGATACCATAAACCATAGTCTATTGTGCCTTTGAGATACTGAAAAATTATCTTCATAGCCACCATGTGACTCTCCTTAGGATCTTTTTGAAATCTAGCCACTAATCCAACAACATGAGCAATGTCTGGTCTGCTATAAACAACATAGTGTAGCTTTCCAATCATAGATTTGTACTCTTTTTCACTAACAGCAGGGGAATCATCTTGCTTTGATTACTTGTAGCCTATTACCATCAGTGTTCCTATTAGTTTGCAGTCTTCCATATTGAAAGTCTTCAACACCTTTTTGATATACTTGGTCTGACAAATAAAAATACCACCATCCAGTTGTTGGACCTGTAAGCCAATAAAGAACTTTATTTTACTGATTAGAGACATTTCAAATTCCTTTTTCATTATATCAACAAAATCCATACACATATCATCATTTCCACCAAAAAATTATGTCATCTACAAACACTTCTACTATCAACATCTTGTCTCCATTAGTCTTCAAATAAATGTTGTTGTCCTCACTGGTACGTTGGAATCGAATTTTGATAAAATTTTCATGTAATCTCTCATACCATGCTCTCGGTGCCTGCTTTAGACCATAAAGGCTTTATGCAATTTACACACCATGTCCTTATCACCAATCAAGGAAAATCCATCTGGTTGTTCAATGTATACTTCTTCTTCTAGATTTCCATTCAAAAAGGTTGGTTTGACATTCATTTGATAAACTTTGTATCTCTTATATGCAAAAAATGCCAACAACATCCTTACTCCTAATCTAGCAATCGGTGCAAATGTTTCACCATAATCCTCACCTTCTTCTTGAGCATAGCCTTTGCATAATAACCTCGCTTTGTTTCTTGAGCATACCCATTTTGTTCCAATTACATTCTTATCCTCCGGTCTAGGAACAAGTGACCAGGTCTGATTCTTCTCAATTTGATCTAATTCTTCATTCATTGCATTCACCCAATCATCATCCTTTAGTGCTTCCTTAACTGTCTTGGATTTTATTGTAGAAATCAAACAAAAGTTCTCTCGGATCTTTCTCTTGGTTTGCACACCTGCATTCTTATCACCAATTATCTTCTCTTGTGAATGGTTCAATCTGACATATCTAGGTATTTCCTATGCTGGTTGTGCATCTTCTGCACCAGGTTCTTCATTTTCTTCCTCACTATCATTTCTTACCGGTTCAATGATCACAAGTCTTTCCTCATTATAATCCTTTTTAGGTTCTGATCTGCTTGTACCTTCAGACTTATCAAATAGATCATCAACTTTTACATTAGCACTTTCAACAATTTTCTTAGTTCTCTTATTGTAACATTTATATGCCTTACTCTTAGAAGAGTAACCAAGAAAAATTCCTTCATTAGATTTTGCATCAAATTTCTCAGTGTAGTTATCTCTCTTAATAAAACATTGACTCCCAAAACTTTTGAAATAACTTACACAAGGATTTTTCCATACCATAGCTCATAGGGTGTCTTATTGTTACCTCTCTTCACTAGTACCCGGTTTAAAGTGTATACAGTAGTACTGCTCGCTTCTCTCCAAAACATTTTGGATACATCACCCTGTAATAACATGGTTCTAGCCGCATCAATTATAATTTTGTTCATCCTTTCTGCTATGCCATTCTATTATGGTGTCCTCAGGGCATACATCTGTCTCTTGATACCCTGTTCATCACAATACCTAACAAATTCATCAGATGTGAATTCACCTCCCTGGTCTGATCTTAAACACTTCAGGTTCTTACTAGTCTCATTCTCAACTAGAACTTTAAATGATTTAAATTTACTAAATTCTTCTGATTTCTCCTTCAAAAATGACACCCAAATTATTCTAGAATAGTCATCAGTGAAAATCATGAAATACCTATCACCGTAATAACTCTTTATTCTCATAGAAACACAGAGATCAATATGTACCAAATCTAAAATATTCTTAGAAGTACAATTCTTGCTCTTGAAAGAAATAAGGTCATCTTACCGATTTAACAATATTTACATATCACATTATTCGGTTTGACAATTTGTGGCAATCCTCTTACAACACTTGAGTTACTTTAACTAGATTATCAAAAGTAAAATGACAACATCTTTTATGCCACAACCATCTATCTTCCATTCTTGCAACTAAACAACTATTAATATTACTATTCAAATGGAATAAGTTACCTCTAGTTTGCTTCCCGGTAGCAATCAGTTCACCATTACCTCCAAGAATTTTGCAGACTTCACTTTTAAACTCAAGCAAATAACCTTTATCATTGAGCTGAACAACACTTAAAAGATTATGCTTTAGACCATCAACCCAAAAGACATCATCAACATTACTCTTCCCATTTAGAGAAATTGAACCTTTACCTTTCACCATGCAAGGAGAGTTATTTCCAAATCTAACAACACCTCCATCAAATTCATCAAGGGTTATGAACTTAATTTTGTCTCCGATCATGTGGTGTGAGCAGCCACTGTCTATAATTCATTCATCACTATTCTCCATATGAGATACCAATGCCTTTTCATCTGTCAGTTCCTCCTTCACGGATACAAACATAATTTCCTCATTGTCATGTTCATCTTCAGACTTCATTGGTCACACCTTCATCTACTGCAACATAACAATGTTTCTTGCCCTTTCCTTTGAATCTCCTAAGCTTCTCTTTCTTATCAGTGTTAGGGTAGTTAGTAGCAATATTACCAATTTTACTACAAGAGAAACACTTCAAAGGTAGCTTTCCTTTATACTTACCGGTGCCTCTTGGAAATATTTTTGCTAACAGTGCCTCAAATTCCTTCACTTGATCTTCATTGTCTTCATTTCCCTAGTTACTTCCATGACTTGACTTGCACTCATGATTTTGACATATATCTTTTCCTTTTCTAGCAGATGAACTAGTAACAGAAGCTTTAAAGGCAGATTCAGTAGATTTTGTCACACTATTGTCAAAACTATTTAACTCAAAAGTTGTAAGCTTACCAATCAATGAATCAACAATTACCTTATCCTTTGAAATAGATCTAAGTTCTTGGATTTCAAATACTGTTAGGATAATCGGTGAACAACCAAGAGGGGGGGGGGGTGAATCAGTTGTTAGCAAATTATAACTTTTAATCTACAATATAACCTTAAACAAATCAAGTACCGATAAAGGACATATAGATGTTGGTAGGTACAGATACCGGTAAACAATACAACTTAACAATTAACCAGATAATCAATGCAAAGCAACCATACCACATAACACCATGATTTGTATGTGGAAAACCCAGAAAGGGAAAAACCACAGTGGGAAGCCTACCCAAAGTCAGATGATACTTCTACAGAAAGTATGTGTTACAATGAGGGCCTTGCACTTGCAAGAAGGCACACTACCTAGAGTGTACTGTTCATTACAAAAGAGTCTCACTCACTACAGAGAGACTCCAACCATCTCAAGATAAATGGACAACAATCCAATAGAGTGAACTGTCAGAAATAGCATCTACCATGCCTGATTACAGTCCCAATTAAGCTCAATATCGAAGGACTAAATCCTCTTCTGAATCCAATTCAATCACCAATAATCAATCAACTCCTCTGCCTGAATGATATTACAATATTCTCACATTACATTCATTTACCATGACCTTTCCAATAACCATGTTTCTTTACAAAGATTTTCTACCTCTTATTTATACAAACACTAAGGCCTAAACCAATTAGGTCGGCAACCTAAAAGATATTACAATAAGATCATTACAAAAATCCTTATTACAATTATATGCCATGTCGTCTTAAGACCAAAACAATAATAAAAAATCCATAAATCCTCTCGAAACATCCCGGTAACGTGTAGAGTACATGTTAGTATGATACCGGTTCATAACCTAGATAGGTACCAAACTTATTTTGGTTCCACCACACCAAATCAATGTCTTCAAGCGGTTGAAGCATGATCAAAGAACATCTTCAACATCTTGAAATCCATGAAGAAGCTGCACCAACACCAATTATGCATCATGTCATGATTCTTTAATGAAAGCTCTTCCGGTAAAGCCGTAAACCAGTGTCGGTAAGGGTTTACCAGAGTGTATGATAGCATCTGATTACCAAGCCAATACCAACTGACCAAAACATGCTCATGGAGCATATAATAATGAAATCACATATACTTCATTGATCCAAACATGTCGGAAGTGTCCAACAGATAGTCTCTTCTACCGATAACACTAGATCTTCTACTGGTAACCAAAACTTGTCTGCCGGTAACCAACCATAACAGCTGGTGCTAACATCAATGACAAAATATCAATGCAACACATAATCAATTCATCCATTATGCCAACAATCTCCCCCTTTGGCATTGATAGAAACACTAGATGTGAAAAACATCTAAGTACGAAGAAATGCCAAACAAGTCTCCCCTTGTGGAAGACAGCCAATAGCTCACCCCCTATGAATGATATCTCTATAAGGTTTTGAATGATTTTTCACATTACTATCACTCCCCCTTTGACATCAATGCCAAAAATATGACAAAAATATGAAAGGAAAAATGTAAACCTCTAAATCTCAAAGCTGACTACTCCCCCTGAGTAGTAGCACCACTCATCAGTGCCAGAATGAATAATGTCTTTGATAATGCATGTTGGACTGATGATAAAATTCATCAATCAATTTTCTGTCAAAGGGGCAGAAACCCCTAATCTATCTCTCAAATACTCAAATGATTCCTTAGACAATGGTTTAGGAAATATGTCTGCAATATGTTCTTTATTTTTCACATAAACCAATTTGACTTCCTTTGCTTCTACCTTGTCCTTTAGAAAGTTATACTTTATTGAAATATGTTTAGTCTTAGAGTGAAATACTAGATTCTTAGACATGTCAATAGTTGCAGAGTTATCACAGTAGATAACCTCCAGTTCACTACAATTTACCCTGATATCCTCCAACATTTGCTTCATCCACAAGACTTGAGTGCAATTAGTTGTTGTTGCAACATACTCAGCTTCTGCAATAGATAAATAAATGCATGATTGTTTTTTGCTAATCCATGAAACCAGTTTCTTTCCAAGAAAGAAAGCTCCACCAGAAGTGCTCTTCCTATCATCAGTATCTCCTGCCCAATCTGAGTTAGTATATGCACATAAAATGAAATCATCATTTCTGGAATACCATAAACCATATTCTGTTGTTCCTTGCAAATAGCAAAATATCCTCTTTACTGCACATTCATGATTTTCTTTAGGATTACTTTGATATCTTGAAATAATACTTACTGCATTCATAATATCAGGTCTAGTCTGAGTTAGATATAACAGACCACAAATCATAGACTTATACCTTGTCGGATTTACTGGTGAAGAAGTATCTTTGATAGATAATTTCTCACTTGTTGCCATAGGAGTAC